>NC_057799.1:500929491-501229491 GCF_018294505.1 Triticum aestivum
TGGACATCTGTGTTGTCTTTGTCTCCGACAAGGCTTGACCTTGTGAGAGACGTCATGGCTGGCCGCATCGCCCACATCTCATCTCGGGGCTATACTACCGCTCCACGCGGAATCGACTGATCCGAATCCTATTTTCAAATAACTGATAAATACTAAAAACATTGTAATACTTTGGTCAATGTATACACACTCTAAATTTAAGCTTCGATTATCCAAAAGCACGTAATTAATAAACTATTGTGACTTCATCGGCGTAAATTTGGGTTAGGTCACGTTTTTTGTGAGAAACGTACTTCACCAACTTTTTGGGCTATATTTGAACTACTTTTTGTTTTATATATTTTAATTATCTTTCGAATCTCTTTCATAAAACATAATATTGTTTCGCTATTTCATACAAGTGTTTTTGACTGTTTTGCTAATTTCAAAAATTAATTTCACTCATTTACAAAGAACTAAATTCACTAATTTTGAAACACATATTTCACTGATTTTGAGAAAACATATTTCACTCATTTTCAAAAGATGGATTTGGGCCCATTCAAAATGATGGATTTCACTCATTCCAAAATTTAGTTCACACATTCAGAAAATTGATTTCAGTCAATAACAATTGATTTCACTCATTTGATACAACTGATTTCAGTCATTTCAATTTAAAGAAAAACATTTTTCAAAAGCTAATTTCACTCATTTCAAAAGGAAAATGTTCTTTTTCAAGAAGCTAGTATATGTTAAATAAAAATAAACTTGAATTATTTCCTAAAACTAACTTCACTCATTTGATTTCACTCGTTTCAAATAACTCATTTCAAGTATTTCAAAAAAGGGATTGCACTCAATTCAAAAAATTATCAATTCACAAAAAAGTGCTCGCTTCATAAAACATATTTCGCTCATTTAAAAAATATTATACTTCACTCATTTAAAAAATGATTTCACTCATTCAAATAATGATTTCAGTCAATTCATAAAATTGGTTTCACTCACTTAAAAAAACATTTCACTTATTTCAGAAAAAATCATACACATGCAAAATATATTTCACTCATTAAAAAAAATGGTTTCACCCAATTCAAAAAACCTATTTCACTTATTTCAGAAAAATTGTTTCATATGTATGTAAAACAAATTTCACTCATTTCAGAAAACTGGTTTCACTCAATCGAAAAAACTATTTCACTCCTTTGAGAAAATTGATTTCACTCATTTCAAACGTTCAATTTCAAACATGTTTGAAGTGTATTCAAGAGGGATCTCATTCTAAAGTTCTTGGCGTTGAGAGTTCAAATAAACTAGGTAACTATATGCATCATACTCATGTGCATGATGATAGCTTGCTTATTGCACATAATTATTTGCAAGAAATCATCATGTACACACGAATACTTTCATTCGTATCTGTTGCTCTGATGCATATGACAAAGATGCATGTGACATTAAGTAGTCCTACCCAATTGTGATATGATGTTGTTGAATCTGATGATGAGCTTGAAACTGAAACTCCTGAAACACCTGCTAGAACTAGCCTTCCTAGATATGAATTGTCTAAGGTACCGGAAGGTTATGTTATGAATGAGGAGACAACTAGAGATATTCTTGCTTGCAAGGATAGAGATGATCTAGAGAAATTATTATGCAAGTATAAAGAAAAATCTTTGAATGCTAGAATGAAATATGATCCTAAGTTTGCGAAAATCTGTTTCTGAGCCTGGGCTCAGATGCACCCTAAATCTAAGCCACTCAGCTACATAGAGATTCGCGTCACCACATGTATTATTGGTTGTACACCATCCGTATTGGATAGTAAAAAAGGAAACGAGCCAGTCATTAAGACGGGTAGCTGGCCCAACAGCCAGCACTGGACAAGAGTTCAGATAACGGCTCGGGTAAATTTCTGAGCCGTCCTAAGTGGGCACTCACTTACAGCAGTACTTCAGATTCGAAACTAATCCACAACTCATGCTGGATTACACATTTTGTTGGCTCATCAGTGAATTTCCTTATCATCCGTTTTCGTCGGAGAAGCGCAAGGAGTCCGTCTGGAGGTGCACTCTGCCCAGCCGTAACCTGCAAACATGATCTTTGTAATTAATAAACTGAACTGAACCAAAGTCTTTGGAAATCACGCCAATGCCGCTGTCATTATTCCAATGCAAATCAGGTAGCCTGATTCTTTCTGGTTAAGAAACTGAACACAACTTATTCACTAATCGCGTGGAGCATCTAGTATATGGATTCAGTGGTTTAGAACAACTTCTATAGAACAGGAAACACTTTTACCTCTTTGTCCACCTCGCTGCTGCAAGGTTCACCGTGGATTTAATCGGCGACGCGGGCGACGCTTTCTTCCTATGTCGCACTTCTTCTCCACTCTGCGGCTGAAGCCCCGCACCAACCACATGCACACAGCCGGAATCGCCATTGGAATCAGCTTGAGCTGGGAATTGGAGTCCACGAGGCGGGACCAGTGCCAGGTGCAGCGGATGCGGCTGCTATGTTCTCGTCGACCTCCTTGGCCGGAACCTGCCAGTAGCCCACGCACCGCCGCCACCAACGGCAAACAAAAATTAAATTGACAGCCATGTTCATATACTGCAAGCAAGAACATCACTGGGCCAACAACACCCACAACTCACTTGTCCACCAGATCTAGTAAATGCTCCAATCCGTTCGTTTCCATCTGCGGCCGCCGGTTGGGTCACTCGCCGCCGCACCCAAAACTTCAAGAGAATTTTCATCAAAGAGGAATGAGTCCTCACGGTCGAGGGAGACAAATTTCTGTGGGCGACCCCACCGACACACGTTTTTTCGTTGGCGATCAGAACGAATACCCTCGACTGGGCTCATCACGACGCCACCGTCCGGTGCCACGGCCCAGAACTATCACCTGATGGATCGACCAATGCGTGATTTAAAATAGACCTCCTGCCTACAGAAAGGGCCCATCTTACAACACTGTACAGCACGGTATACTCCCCGTATTTAATTTTCTAGCGCTCGGCCTCTGACACGACAAGACCGTTTTTCAGCATCCCTACGCATGATTCAACGACTAAGATATCAGGTTCAGCTGGACCTGAGCACCGAATCGCCGCTCCCCTAAGTTTGCTACTTCACCTATCTTTATTGATGATAAGGATTATGAATTCTTTGTCGACCTAGAGTTAATTACTTTGGTTGAAACTGATCCTTTCCATGGTTATGAAACTGAAACTGTTGTGGCATATCTTACTAAGTTGAATGATATAGCCACCCTTTTTACTCATGATGAGAAGACTCGTTATTACTTTATTCTCAAATTATTTCCGTTCTCATTAAAGCGTGATGCTAAAGCTTAGTACAATACTCTTGCTCCTGGTTGTGTGCGTAGTCCCCAGGATATGATTTATTAGTTCTCTGAAAAATATTTCCCTGCTCATAAGAAACAAGCTGCCTTACAGGAAATATTTAATTTTGTGCAAACTAAAGAAGAGAGTCTCCCACAAGCTTGAGGGAGGCTTTGCCAGTTACTTAATGCTTTGCCTGATCATCCTCTTAAGAAAAATGAAATACTTGATATCTTCTATAATGGACATACCGATGCTTCTAGGGACTTCCTAGATAGTTGTGCTGGTTGTGTTTTCAGGGAACGAACTATTGGGCAAGCTGAAGAATTATTGAATAATATAGTAAAAAATTATGATGATTGGACTCTTCCTGAACCACCGCCTAAACCCACTCCAAAGAAGAGGGGTATATTATATCTCAGTCCTGAAGATATGCAAGAGGCAAAGAAATCTATGAAGGAAAAAGGTATTAAAGCCGAGGATGTTAAAAATTTACCTCCTATTGAAGAAATACATGGGCTTAATACACGACCCCTGCCAAAGGTGGTAGAGGTAATTTCTTTAATGAAAATTCAATGATAATGACAATCCTCACAATATGCACCCTAGCCAATGCCTTTATGAGTTTCAAAATTACATTAGAAAACAAGATCACTTCAATGCAAATGTTATGAAACAATTGAAATACAATTATGATATGATTGCTCGCTTGAGTGACTTGTTATTTAGAATTTCAAATGATGTTAGAGGTGTTGGAAAACATGCTTCTATGGTTCAAACTCAGTTAGAAAAAGTTGCTAAATCTCAAAGAGAGTTGCTTGATGAAATGAATAATAATATACATGACTGAAGGAAATATGCCCTAGAGGCAATAATAAAGTTGTTATTTATATTTCCTTATATCATGATAAATGTTTATTATTCATGCTAGAAATGTGTTAACCGGAAACTTAGTCCATGTGTGAATACATAGACAAACAGAGTGTCACTAGTATGCCTCTACTTGACTAGCTCGTTAATCAAAGATGGTTAAGTTTCCTAGCCATAGACATGAGTCGTCATTTGATGAACGGGGTCACATCATTAGAGAATGATGTGATTGACATGACCCATCCGTTAGCTTAGCACTATGATCGTTTAGATTATTGCTATTGCTTTCTTCATGACTTATACATGTTCCTATGACTATGAGATTATGCAATTCCCGAATACAGGAGGAACAGTTAGTGTGCTATCAAACGTTACAACGTAACTGGGTGATTATAAATATGCTCAAGAGGTGTCTCCGATGGTGTTTGTTGAGTTGGCATAGATCGAGATTAGGATTTGTCACTCCGATTGACGGAGAGGTATCTCTGGGCCCTCTCGCTAATGCACATCACTATAAGCCTTGCAAGCAATATAACTAATGAGTTAGTTACGGGATGATACATTACGGAACGAGTAAAGAGACTTGCCGGTAACGAGATTGAACTAGGTATAGTGATACCGACGATCGAATCTCGGGCAAGTAACATACCGATGACAAAGGGAACAACGTATATTGTTATGCGGTTCGACCGATAAAGATCTTCGTAGAATATGTAGGAGCCAATATGGGCATCCAGGTTCCACTATTGGTTATTGACCAGAGAGGTGTCTCGGTCATGTCTACATAGTTCTCGAACCCGTAGGGTCCGCACGCTTAACGTTCGTTGACGATATAGTATTATATGAGTTATGTATGTTGGCAACCGAATGTTGTTCGAAGTTCTGGATAAGATCACGGACATGATGAGGAACTCCAGAATGGTCCGGAGATAAAGATTAATATATGGGATGATAGTGTTTGGTCTCCGGAAGGGTTTCAGAATTCACCGGAAGGGGTTCCGGATGTTTCCCGAAATGTTTGGGTACGAGAACACTTTATTTGGGCCAAAGGGGAAAGCTCACGAGGCTTTTGGAATGTGCAAAAGGAAGTTTTGCGGAGAACAGAGGCTAGACGCCAGGAACCCTGGCGTTTAGGGGGTAGACGTCGGGAACCCTGGTGTTGGGGAACGTAGCAGAAATTTAAAATTTTCTACGCATCACCAAGATCAATCTCTGGAGTCATCTAGCAACGAGAGAGAGGGGAGTGCATCTACATACCCTTGTAGATCGCGCGCGGAAGCGTTCAAGAGAACGGGGTTGATGGAGTCGTACTCGTCGTGATCCAAATCACCGATGATCCTAGCGCCGAACGGACGGCACCTCCGCGTTCAACACACGTACGGAGCGGGGACGTCTCCTCCTTCTTGATCCAGCAAGGGGGGGGGAGGAGAAGTTGATGGAGATCCGGCATCACGACGGCGTGGTGGTGGAAGTAGCGGGATCCCGGCAGAGCTTCGCCAAGCGCAAGCGGGGAGGAAGAGGTGTCACGGGAGGGAGGGAGGCGCCAGGGCTTGGGGTGCTGCTCCCATGCGCCTCCCCACTATATATAGGGGTGGAGGGGGCTGGTTTCTTGCCCTCCAAGTCCATTGGGGCGTTGGCAAAGGTGGGGGAAAGAAATCCCATCATTTCCCTTCCCCACCGATTGTTATCCCCCTTTTTTAGGGATCTTGATCTTATCCCTTCGGGATATGATCTTATTCCTTCTAAGGTGGGATCTTGGTATGCCTTGACCAGGGGTGTGGGGCCTTGCCCCCACTACCCACGTTCATGTGGGTCCCCCCATGCAGGTGGGCCCCACTTCGGAACCTTCTAGAACCTTCCCGGTACAATACCGAAAAATCCTGAACATTTTCCGGTGGCCAAAATAGGACTTCCCATATATAAATCTTTACCTCCGGACCATTCCGGAACTCCTCGTGATGTCCGGGATCTCATCCGGGACTCCAAACAACTTTCGGTTAACCGCATACTAATATCTCTACAACTCTAGCGTCACCGAACCTTAAGTGTGTAGACCCTACGGGTTCGGGAGACATGCAGACATGACCGAGACGACTCTCTGGTCAATAACCAACAGCGGGATCTGGATACCCATGTTGGCTCCCACATGTTCCACGATGATCTCATCGGATGAACCACGATGTCGAGGATTCAATCAATCCCGTATACAATTCCCTTTGTCAATCGGTACGTTACTTGCCCGAGATTTGATCGTCGGTATCCCAATACCTTGTTCAATCTCGTTACCGGCAAGTCACTTTACTTGTACCATAACGCATGATCCCGTGGCTAACTCCTTAGTCACATTGAGCTCATTATGATGATGCATTACCGAGTGGGCCCAGAGATACCTCTCCGTCATACGGAGTGACAAATCCCAGTCTCGATTCGTGCCAACCCAACAGACACTTTCGGAGATACCTGTAGTGCATCTTTATAGCCACCCAGTTACGTTGTGACGTTTGGTACACCCAAAGCATTCCTACGGTATCCGGGAGTTGCACAATCTCATGGTCTAAGGAAATGATACTTGACATTAGAAAAGCTCTAGCAAACGAACTACACGATCTTGTGCTATGCTTAGGATTGGGTCTTGTCCATCACATCATTCTCCTAATGATGTGATCCCGTTATCAATGACATCCAATGTCCATGGTCAGGAAACCATAACCATCTATTGATCAACGAGCTAGTCAACTAGAGGCTTACTAGGGACATGTTGTGGTCTATGTATTCACACATGTATTACGGTTTCCAGTTAATACAATTATAGCATGAACAACAGACAATTATCATGAACAAGGAAATACAATAATAACCATTTTATTATTGCCTCTAGGGCATATTTCCAACAGTCTCCCACTTGCACTAGAGTCAATAATTTAGTTCACATCACCATGTGACTAACACTCAAAGTTCACATCGCCATGTGACTAATACCCAAGAGTTTACTAGAGTCAATAATCTAGTTCACATCACCATGTGATTAACACTCAATGAGTTCTAGGGTTTGATCATGTTATGCTTACGAGAGAGGTTTTAGTCAACGGGTCTACAACATTCAGATCCGTGTGTGCTTTACAAATCTCTATGTCATCTTGTAGATACAGCTACCACGCGCTACTTGGAGCTATTCCAAATAACTACTCTACTATACGAATCCGGTTCACTACTCAGAGTCATCCGGATTAGTGTCAAAGTTTGCATCGACGTAACCCTTTACGACGAACCCCCTTTCCACCTCCATAATCGAGAAAATTCCTTAGTCCACTAGATACTAAGGATAAGTTCGACCGCTGTCATGTGATCCCTTCCTGGATCACTATTGTACCCCTTGACTAACTCATGGCAAGGCACACTTCAGGTGCGCTACAAGCATAGCATATTGTAGAGCCTACGTCTAAAGCATAGGGGACGACCTTCGTCCTTTCTCTTTCTTCTACCGTGGTCAGGTCTTGAGTCTTACTCAATACTCACACCTTGTAACACAGCCAAGAACTCCTTCTTTGCTGATCTATTTTGAACACCTTCAAAATCTTGTCACGGTATGTATTCATTTGAAAGTACTATTAAGCGTTTTTGATCTATCCTTATAGATCTTGATGCTCAATGTTCAAGTAGCTTAATCCAGGTTTTCCATTAAAAACACTTTTCAAATAACCCTGGACGCTTTCCAGAAATTCTACATCATTTCTGATCAACAATATGTTAACAACATATACTCATCAAAAATTCTATAGTGCTCCCACTCACTTCTTTGGAAATACAAGTTTCTCATGAACTTTGTATAAACCCAAAATCTTTGATCATCTCATCAAAGCGTTCATTCCAACTCCGAGATGCTTACTCCAATCCTTAGAAGGATTGCTGGAGCTTTGCATACTTGTTAGCATCTTTCAGGATTGACAAAACCTTCTGGTTGTATCACATACAACCTTTCCTCAATAAAATCGTCGAGGAAACAATGTTTTGACATCCTATCTGCAAGATTTCATAAATAATGCAGTAACTGCTAATATAATTCTAACAGACTCTTAGCATCGCTACGAGTGAGAAAGTCTCATCGCAGTCAACTCCTTGAACTTGTCGGATCTTAACGACAAGTCGAGCTTTCTTAATGGTGACACTTACCATCATTGTCTGTCTTCCCTTTAAAATCCATCTGTACCCAACAGCCTTACGACCATCAAGTAGTTCTTTCAAAGTCTATACTTTGTTTTCATACATGGATCCTCTCGGATTTTATGGCCTCGAGCCATTCGTTGGAATCCGGGCCCACCATCGCTTCTCCATAGCTCGTAGGTTCATTCTTGTCTAGCAACATGACTTCCAAGACAGGATTACGTACCACTCTGAAGTAGTACGCATCCTTGTCGTCCTATGAGGTTTGGTAGTGACTTGATCTGAAGTTTCATGATCACTATCATAAGCTTCCACTTCAATTGGTGTAGGTGCCACAGGAACAACTTCCTGTGCCCTGCTACACATTAGTTGAAGTGACGGTTCAATGACCTCATCAAGTCTCCACCATCCTCCCACTCTATTCTTTCGAGAGAAACTTTTCCTCGAGAAAGGACCCGTTTCTAGAAACAATCACTTTTGCTTCCAGATCTGAAATAGGAGGTATACCCAACTGTTTTGGGTATTCTATGAAGATGCATTTATCCGCTTTGGGTTCGAGCTTATCAGCCTGAAACTTTTTCACATAAGCGTCGCAGCCCCAAACTTTTAAGAAACGACAGCTTAGGTTTCTCTAAACCATAGTTCATACGGTGTCGTCTCAACGGAATTGCGTGGTGCCCTATTTAAAGTGAATGCGGTTGTCTCTAATGCCTAACCCATAAACGATAGTTGTAATTCGATAAGAGACATCATGGTATGCACCATATCCAATAGGGTGCAGTTATGATGTTCGGACACACCATCACAATATGGTGTTTCAGGCGGTATTAGTCGTGAAACAATTTCCACAATTTCTTAATTGTGTGCCAAACTCGTAACTCAGATATTCATCTCTATGATCATATCACAGCCATTTTATCCTCTTGTCACGACGATCTTCAACTTCACTTTGAAATTACTTGAACCTTTCAATAATTCAGACTTGTGTTTCATCAAGTAAATATTCTCAGTATCTACTCAAATCATCTGTGAAGTAAGAACATAACGATATCCACTGCGTGCGTCAACACTCATTGGACTGCACACATCAAATGTATTATTTCCAACAAGTTGTTCTCTTGTTCCATCTTACTGAAAACGAGGCCTTTCAGTCATCTTGCCCATGTGGTATGATTTGCATGTCTCAAGTGATTCAAAATCAAGTGAGTCCAAATGATCCATCTGTATGGACTTTCTTCATGCATATATACTAATAGACATGGTTCGCATGTCTCAATCTTTTCAAAAACGAGTGAGTCCAAAGATCCATCAACATGGAGCTTCTTCATGTGTTTTATACCAATATGACTCAAGTGGCAGTGCCACAAGTATGTGGTACTATCATTACTATCTTATATCTTTTGGCATGAACATGTGTATCACTACGATCGAGATTCAATAAACCATTCATTTTAGGTGCAAGACCATTGAAGGTATTATTCAAATAGACAGAGTAACCATTATTCTCCTTTAATGAATAACCGTATTGCGATAAACATAATCCAATCATGTCTATGCTCAACACAAACACCAAATAATAATTATTCAGGTTTAACCCCAATCTCGATGGTAGAGGGAGCATGCGATGCTTGATCACATCAACCTTGGAAACACTTCCAACACATATCGTCATCTCACCTTTAGCTAGTCTCCGTTTATTCCGCAGCTTTTATTTCGAGTTACTAACACTTAGCAACCGAACCGATATCTAATACCTTGGTGCTACTAGGAGTACTAGTAAAGTACACATTAATATAATGTATATCCAATATACTTCTGTCGACCTTGCCAGCCTTCTCATCTACGAAGTATCTAGGGTAGTTCTGCTTCAGTGACCGTTCCCCTCATTTCAGAAGCACTTAGTCTCGGGTTTGGGTTCAACCTTGGGTTTCTTCACTAGAGCAGCAACTGATTTGCTGTTTCATGAAGTATCCCTTCTTGCCCTTGCCCTGCTAGAAACTAGTGGTTTTACTAACCATCAATAATTGATGCTCCTTTTTGATTTCTACTTTCGCGGTGTCAAACATCGCGAGTTGCTCAAGGATCATCATGTCTATCCCTGATATGTTATAGTTCATCACGAAGCTCTAATAGCTTGGTGGCAGTGACTATGGAGAACCATCACTATCTCATTTGGAAGATTAACTCCCACTCGATTCAAGTGATTGTAGTACTCAGACAATCTGAGCACATGCTCAACGATTGAGCTTTTCTCCCTTAGTTTGCAGGCTTAAGAAACTTGTCAGAGGTCTCATACTTCTTGACGTGGGCATTAGTCTGAAATCCCAATTTCAGTCTTTGGAACATCTCATATGTTCTGCGACGTTTCAAAACCGTCTTTGGTGCCACAATTTTAAACCGTTAGCATCACACACTGAACTATCACGTAGTCATCAAAACGTGTATGTCAGATGTTTCGTAACATCTACAGATGACGCTCGAGGTTCAGCACACCGAGCGGCGCATTAAGGACATAAGCCTTCTGTGCAGCAATGAGGGCAATCCTCAGTTTACGGACCCAGTCCGCATAATTGCTACTATCAACTTTCAACTAAATTTTCTCTAGGAACATATCTTAGTAGAACTAAAGCATAAGCTACGACATTATTTGCAAAGACCTTTTGACTATGTTCATGATAATTAAGTTCATCTGATTATTTAATGAACTCCCACTTAGATAGACATCCCTCTAGTCATCTAAGTGATACATGATCCGAATCGACTAGGCCGTGTCTGATCATCACGTGAGACGGACTAGTCATCATCGGTGAACATCTCCATGTTGATCATATCTACTATATGACTCATGTTCGACCTTTCGGTCTCTTGTGTTCCGAGGCCATGTCTGTACATGCTAGGCTCGTCAAGTCAACCTAAGTGTTTTGCTTGTGTTCCGAGGCCATGTCTGTACATGCTAGGCTCGTCAACACCCGTTGTATGCGAACTTTAGAATCTATCACACCCGATCATCACGTGGTGCTTCGAAACAACGAACCTTCGCAACGGTGCACAGTTAGGAGGAACACATCTCTTGAAATTTTAGTGAGGGATCATCTTATTTATGCTACCGTTGTTCTAAGCAAATAAGATGTAAACATGACAAACATCACATGCAAATCATAAAGTGACATGATATGGCCAATATCATCTTGCGCCTTCTGATCTCCATCTTCGAGGCGCGGCATGATCACCTTCGTCACCGGCATGACACCATGATCTCCATCATCATGATCTCCATCATCGTGTCTTCATGAAGTTGGCTCGCCAACTATTACTTCTACTACTATGGCTAACGGTTAGCAATAAAGTAAAGTAATTACATGGCGTTTTTCATTGACACGCAGGTCATACAATAAATTAAGACAACTCCTATGGCTCCTGCCGGTTGTCATACTCATCGACATGCAAGTCGTGATTCCTATTACAAGAACATGATCAATCTCATACATCACATATATCATTCATCACATCCTTTTGGCCATATCACATCACATAGCATACCCTGCAAAAACAAGTTAGACGTCCTCTAATTGTTGTTGCATGTTTTACGTGGCTGCTATGGGTTTCTAGCAAGAACGTTTCTTACCTACGCAAAAGCCACAACGGTGATATGCCAATTGCTATTTACCCTTCATAAGGACCCTTTTCATCGAATTTGATCCGACTAAAGTGGGAGAGACAAACACCCGCTAGCCACCTTATGCATCAAGTGCATGTCAGTCGGTGGAACCTGTCTCACGTAAGAGTACGTGTAAGGTCGGTCCGGGCCGCTTCATCCCACAATGCCGCCGAATCAAGATAAGACTAGTAACGGTAAGCAAATTGAACAAATCGTCGCCCACAACTACTTTGTGTTCTACTCGTGCATAGAATCTACGCATAAACCTGGCTCATGATGCCGCTGTTGGGAACGTAGCAGAAATTTAAAATTTTCTACGTATCACCAAGATCAATCTATGGAGTCATCTAGCAACGAGAGAGAGGGGAGTGCATCTACATACCCTTGTAGATCGCGCGTGGAAGCGTTCAAGAGAACAGGGTTGATGGAGTCGTACTCGTCGTGATCCAAATCACCGATGATCCTAGCGCCGAACGGACGGCACCTCCGCGTTCAACACACGTACGGAGCGGGGACGTCTCCTCCTTCTTGATCCAGCAAGGGGGGGAGGAGAAGTTGATGGAGATCTGGCAGCACGACGGCGTGGTGGTGGAAGTAGCGGGATCCCGGCAGAGCTTCGCCAAGCGCAAGCGGGGAGGAAGAGGTGTCACGGGAGGGAGGGAGGCGCCAGGGCTTGGGGTGCTGCTCCCATGCGCCTCCCCACTATATATAGGGGTGGAGGGGGCTGGTTTCTTGCCCTCCAAGTCCATTGGGGCGTTGGCAAAGGTGGGGGAAAGAAATCCCATCATTTCCCTTCCCCACCGATTGTTATCCCCCCTTTTTAGGAATCTTGATCTTATCCCTTCGGGATATGATCTTATTCCTTCTAAGGTGGGATCTTGGTACGCCTTGACCAGGGGTGTGGGGCCTTGCCCCCACTACCCACGTTCATGTGGGTCCCCCCATGCAGGTGGGCCCCACTTCGGAACCTTCTAGAACCTTCCCGGTACAATACCGAAAAATCCCGAACATTTTCCGGTGGCCAAAATAGGACTTCCCATATATAAATCTTTACCTCCGGACCATTCCGGAACTCCTCGTGACGTCCGGGATCTCATCCGGGACTCCGAACAACTTTCGGGTAACCGCATACTAATATCTCTACAACTCTAGCGTCACCGAACCTTAAGTGTGTAGACCCTACGGGTTCGGGAGACATGCAGACATGACCGAGACGACTCTCCGGTAAATAACCAACAGCGGGATCTGGATACCCATGTTGGCTCCCACATGTTCCACGATGATCTCATCGGATGAACCACGATGTCGAGGATTCAATCAATCCCGTATACAATTCCCTTTGTCAATCGGTACGTTACTTGCCCGAGATTCGATCGTCGGTATCCCAATACCTTGTTCAATCTCGTTACCGGCAAGTCACTTTACTCGTACCATAACGCATGATCCCGTGGCTAACTCCTTAGTCACATTGAGCTCATTATGATGATGCATTACCGAGTGGGCCCAGAGATACCTCTCCTTCATACGGAGTGACAAATCCCAGTCTCGATTCGTGCCAACCCAACAGACACTTTCGGAGATACCTGTAGTGCATCTTTATAGCCACCCAGTTACGTTGTGACGTTTGGTACACCCAAAGCATTCCTACGGTATCCAGGAGTTGCACAATCTCATGGTCTAAGGAAATGATACTTGACATTAGAAAAGCTCTAGCAAACGAACTACACGATCTTGTGCTATGCTTAGGATTGGGTCTTGTCCATCACATCATTCTCCTAATGATGTGATCCCGTTATCAATGACATCCAATGTCCATGGTCAGGAAACCATAACCATCTATTGATCAACGAGCTAGTCAACTAGAGGCTTACTAGGGACATGTTGTGGTCTATGTATTCACACATGTATTACGGTTTCCAGTTAATACAATTATAGCATGAACAACAGACAATTATCATGAACAAGGAAATACAATAATAACCATTTTATTATTGCCTCTAGGGCATATTTCCAACACCTGGCGTCTAGCCCTGGAGTCCGAGAAGGAGTCTTGCCTTTCGAGCAAAACCGACTTGGAGGAGGCTTTTACTCCAAGTTTCGACCCCAGGGCTCAACATATAAATAGAGGGGTAGGGCTAGCACCCAAGACACATCAAGAAATACCAAGCCGTGTGCCGGCAACCCCGTCCCCTCTAGTTTATCCTCCGTCATAGTTTTCTTAGTGCTTAGGCGAAGCCCTGCGGAGATTGTTCTTCACCAACACCGTCACCACGCCGTCGTGCTGCCGGAACTCATCTTCTACTTCGCCCCTCTTGCTGGATCAAGAAGGCGAGGACGTCATCGAGCTGAACGTGTGCTGAACGTGGAGGTGCCGTACGTTCGGTACTTGATCGGGACGGATCGTGAAGGTGTACGACTACATCAACCGCGTTGATAAACGCTTCCGCTTTGCGATCTTCAAGGGTATGAAGATACACTCCCCCTCTCGTTGCTATGCATCTCCTAGATAGATCTTGCGTGATCGTAGGAAATTTTTGAAATATTGCATTCCCCAACAATGACTTTGCTGTTAGAGTTGCAACTAGAGGAGGTAAAATGACTCAGGAACCACTTTATCCTGAGGGACACCCAAAAATAATTGAACAAGATTCACAAAGAGTTAACACTGATGCACCTAGTCCTTCTAGAAAGAAAAAGAAGAAGAAAAATGATAAGACTTTGCATGCTTCTAGTGAACTTGAAATAGAAAAACCTCCTAATAATGATAATGAAACTTCTATCTCTGATGTTGAAACTCAATCTAGTAATGAACACTCACCTTCGGATAATGAAAAAGATAATGATGAGGTTCATGAAGACACTCAAACAAATAATAAAGAACCAGATAATGATGTTGAGATAGAACCATCCGTTCATCTTGATAACCCACAACCTAAGAATAAAAGATATGATAAAAGAGACTTTGTGGCTAGAAAACACGGTAAAGAAAGAGAACCATGGGTTCAAAAACCTATGCCTTTTCCACCCAAGTCAACTAAAAAGAATGATGATGAAGAATTTGAACGTTTTGCTGAAGTGCTGAGGCCAGTCTTTTTGCGTACTCGCTTGACTGATATCTTAAAAATGCCTCCTTATGCAAAGTATATGAAAGACATCATCACTAATAAGAGAAAAATACCAGAAGCTGAAATCTCCACTATGCTTGCTAATTATACTTTTAAAGATGGAGTACCTAAAAAACTTGGAGATCTGGGAATACCAACTATACCTTGCTCCATCAAAAAGAATTATGTGATAACTGCTTTATGTGATTTAGGAGCTGGTGTTAGTGTTATGCCCTTCTCTTTATATAAAAGACTTGATTTCAATAAACTCACACCTACTGAAATATCTTTGCAAATGGCTGACAAATCAACTGCCATACCTATCGGTATCTGTGAGGATGTGCCCGTTGTTGTTGCTAATGTTACTATTTTGACTGACTTTGTTATACTTGAGATGCCCGAGGGCGACAACATGTCGATTATCCTTGGTAGGCCCTTCTTGAATACTGCAGGGGCTGTTATTGATTGCAATAAAAGCAAGGTCACTTTTCATATCAATGGTAATGACCATACGGTGCACTTTCGGAAGAAAAAATTCCAAGTGAATGGTATTAATGTTATTGAAAAATCTCCGACAATCACTATTGGAAGTTTTAAAATACCTCTACCTACTGTCAAAAAGAAATATGAAATGCTTATTGTTGGGGACATTCATATCCACATAGAGGTAACTTAGTGATTTATGAAAGTTCTTCGGTTTTATGCTAATCGAAAGTGGTTGTTAATAAGACTTGATCAGCCTTATTAATGAATCTTTTTTAGAGGTATGAAGTTGATGAAATTAGTAAGCACTACTGAAAGAGCAATCATGCCCTTACATCATGTTTTGATGTTGATGACAATATACATGTAGGGGACTAACAATGGTTGTCAAGTAAATCTCAGGTGTTCGTCCCCGGTTCATCAAAGTGTGTGTATCAAGAGCATAAAAAGTGATTTTACTCAAGGATGAAGTATCAAAATTGATTACATATTTGTTTTCTTGAGTATAGGATCCCGCACTATTAAGAGGGGGTCGATAGGGTTAGTTTAAGGCTTGCTCTTGCCACAAACTTCCTTACCATATATGCACATGCTCCATCTTCATGTTTCTGTCTGTGGCTTGCCGGATGTCCGGGCCTCACGCCGGATATTCGGCCTGCTCGCCGGATATCCGGACCTAGCTATCCAGAGAGCACTTTGTGCTGGTGCTGGTTGCCGGATGTCCAGGCTTCCCGTGCACCCCGGATTTCTGGGCTTCCCTGCCGGATGTCCGGGCTGTGCTATCCAGAGGCCGTTTTGATTTGATAAACTTGACGGATGTCCGGCCATGTGCCGGATGTCCGGCCTTGTGCCGAATGTCCGGGGTTTCCTGACATGCAGGATGTCCGGGCTTTGCCCCCGGATGTCCGGCCCCTCTGTTTTCTACTCTGTTTCTGCCTTGTTCTTCGAGTGCCTTGCCAGGCCGTATGTCCGGCCCCTAGCCCAGATGTCCGGCCTGCCCGTTCACTTACACTACAACGGCCATATTTGTGATCACACTATATATAGCCCTTCTCCCCACGGGAGAGGGTTGACCATTCACTTTGAACAAACCCAAGAACACATTTCACTCTCTCTCTCTCTCTCTCTCATTTCTCCACACCAAATCTTAGATCCCCAAGGGATTTGAGAGCATTTGTGAGAAGTTGTCCGATCAAGTGATAGATCCACTCCTTCCCCTTCTTTGCACCAAAGGAATTCGTGATTTAAGCAAGTCTTGAGCTTTTCCCCATCTTTCTTGTTACTCTTGGAGGTTGGAGACTCCTAGGCGGTAGGAGTCTTTCGGAGAGGAATCGGCCATTGTGATTACCCCCGGAAAAGTTTGTGAGGGTTTGGAGACCACCCCAAGGTCTACCACTAGTGGTTGAGAAACGCCTCCGTGGTGTTGTCTCAAAGGGAGAATAGGGTGAGCCTTCGTGGCATTGGTGTGCCTTCGTGGTAACATCCACCTCTCTAACGGTGACGTAGCTTCCCTCCAAGGAAGTGAACATCGGCATACATCCTCGTCTCCCGGAGTTGCGGTTATTCCTAACCCTAACTCTCTACTTGTGGTTACTTGTCTCTTAGCACTTACTTATATCATATTGTGCTTGCTTACTTACATACTTGTGTTACTTGTTTATCTTGCTTAGCTCTTAGCATCACACTTGCAATTGTTAGGCTCACTTTCATATTCCGCATTATTGCCTAAAATTGCTAAGTAATAATTAAAATTTGTAATTGTACCTATTCACCCCCTCTAGGTCCATCTCGATCCTTTCAACTATCTTCCGCCCTTACTTTTTATTCTCTGTTTTATTAGTTAAATAAAATAAAATGCCATATTTTGTGTGTTTTCTGAATTTCCTGTGCAATAAAAAATGACCCAAAAATAAAAGTTCTCAGAATGCTTTGAAAATTTAATACTATTTTTTCTGAATATTTCTGAATTTCTGGTGCAAATAATATCAGAGGGAGGTGCACCAGGTGGGCACAACCCACCTGGGCACGCCAGGACCCCCAGGCGCGCCCTGGTGGGTTGTGGTCCCCACGTGGGCCCCCCTCACTTATCTCTTCATACCACATCATCACTTACCTCCAAAAAAAAAATCTCCATTGCTCTCTCTCCCGTGTTCTTGCTCTCAAACCGCGGATTTCGATCTCTTTGCTCGAAGCTCCATTTCCGAAACTGTTTCGGGGGATTGTTGCTTGGTATGTGACTCCACCGTTTGTCCAATTAGTTTTTGGTTTAGTGGTTTATATTTTGAATAATTAGCTACTCTTGGTGCTGCTGTAGATGAGCTTGCATGTTGAATTCTTAGAGTTCTAAGTAGTTTGAATGCTTGTTATGGCTTCTATGCATCCCTATGAGTAGTTGCTATCAATTTTGTGAAGTTTTGTTGGAAAAATTTGTGGACTAACAGTTTCAGAATTTTTGGTCATAGAAAAAAGATGAATATCTTTAGGAAGTTTGCTTCTAAGAATAACTCCAAGGGTGTTATTGGGGAGTCATCTAACAGTGATCTCCATCCTTGAAGGTTGGAGGAGGTATAGTCGTGCGAATGGCCGCATACCCAGTTCATGGAAGAGGCTGGAATCTTGCAGGAGTTCACACAATATGCTGCTAATGCCGGCCTCACCGACTTCATCGCAGATGAGTGTGAACATCATCAAATCCTCACAAACATCTTTGTTCAAAGTTTTACTTTCCTTCCTAGGAATAATCCTCCTGAAGTGAGTTTTGATTTATATGCTGAAAACCATCAGATACCACTTACTGAATTTTGTAACATATGGATGATCCCTTCTGATGGGAGCTTAGCCGAGCCTAGGCCGGCTGAGTTTGAGGCCTTTTATCGCACCTTGACAGTGGGAGATGAGAGAGGGATGTCAGCTATCACTGCCGCTGGCTTGCATTTTCCTGTTGTTCATTACTTTGCTCTTTTCATTGCAAAATGCTTTCTTGCTAGAGAGAAGGTGGGTGCACTCAGTTCACTAGACCTTGCTGTTTTACTCGTGCACTGGAGGGCGACATCACTTATAGCTTGGGAGCTATTGTGGCTCGTCGCCTCCACATTAATAAATCCAAGGGTAAAATACATGGTGGGATTTTTGTTACTCGTTTGGCGGCTCACTTTAATGTTGAGATACGCCATCATGATTACCCTCTGACCAAAGTTTACCTAGACCGCACAACCATGGATCACCACCATTTCACCGATAAAGATTCTCCTGACATTCTTATTCCTTATAACTTGGTTTTTAGCATTGAAACTAGTGATATTATCCCGTTGGCTGCTCCTGCTTTGTTTGATTCTGTTGTCAGGGGTGGATATAGGATTATGCCTGCGGACATCATCGCCTACCGGAACACTCAGGCTGCTGCAGAGGCAGCAGAGGAACCTCAGCAGTGGGATGAGTGGATGCCCGCTCCCCAGTACCCCTACTACCATCCAGGCTACTGATCGACTACCAAGTTAGGGCAAAAGCCTAAGCTTGGGGGAGTACGTGTTCTCACCGACATTACATTCATGTCCACTTATTTTCATTTATCGGTGTTCACACTTTTTCATTGGATCATCCATGCATAGATTTATTTTCTTGCTTTCTTCTTGTGTGTTTGAAAAACCTTAAAAAAACAAACAAAAAAATAGTTGTAGTTAATTTACTTGCTATGCATGCTTAGTAGTAATACTAAAAAGAAACCCAAAAAGATTGCCTTATTCTTCTTTTGCTTGTTGGGAGCTTTCCCGTGTAATTATTTTTTTTCTCGTTTTGCTTTTCCTTTTATGTGCTTGTTCAAAAAAACCAAAACTTAAAAAATATTTCAGTGTGTTTCTCTGAATTCTTTTATTTTTATTCGAGTCTTGCCGGGGAGAAGACCACGATGAAAATGTTGAGTGGTTCTCATATGAATAATCGTTGATCTAATAAATAACCCACTTTACCTTGTCTTCTCCTGTTGAATAAAATGTTGCATATTCCAACTTAGTCCACGGCACTCTTGCACTATTATTATTTTCATATCGTTCGGTCGTGCAAGTGAAAGGCAATGACGACGATATTCGATGAACTGGCCGTGACAGAGAGAAACGGGTATGAACTCGACTTGTTCTGTTTGTGTAAATATGTTTAACCTAGTATTCATGATTCAGCTCATTATGACTAAACATGTTTGTAATGACAATTAGAGATTATAGTTTCTCATGCCATGCATAAGTAGCTAGAAGTGGATAATGATTTATTTTGGATATCAACATTGCGTTAAAATGATTGTGATGTAGTATGATGATATGGTATCCTCCTCTGAATGTTCGAGTGGCTTGACTTGACACATGTTTATGCATGTAGTTGAATCAAAACCAACATGCCTCTATGATATTTATGTTCATGGTGTTCATATCTTGCTCATGCTAGTGTCCAATGTTACTTATGCATAATGCATGTTTATGACCGTTGTTGCTCTCTAGCTGGCCGCTTCTCAGTCTAATTGCTAGCCTTCGCATGTACTAAGTGGGAACTGTGCTTGTACATAAAAAAACCTTGAACCTAAAGTTATTGCATATGAGTCCATCATACCTATCTATATGCGGTATTACCATGCCGTCCTAAGTAAATTTGCATGTGTCACCTCTAAAAACTTCAAATAAATATCCTTTTTGTGTGCCTGGATCGTTCATGGAACGACAGGAGGTGGTCGGTATCTTCCATGCTAAGCGGGTTATTCTCAGGTCAAGTGTTTATTCACTCGTCATTGCACGAGAAAAGGGCAGTAATAGGGATGACCAGTCCCAAACTGCAAAAGAAATGATCTCTCAAATAACCAAACAAAAACTTCCAATAGAGTCAAAACCTTTACTTTTATCGCTTGGAAACCGCCACTAGCGTGCTTAGCATGGAAGATATTGATAACTGATGGTCGTGAAGTAAATGAGAAGGGTGCATGTCTTAAAATATCATTTATCTCTGTCTTAAAACTTGAGCTCTGGCACTCTGCAAATCACTGCTTCCCTCTGCGAAGGGACTATCTATTTACTTTTATGTTGTGTAATCACCTTGTAAAACAAGTGTCAGAACCTCAGAGCACAGCTGTCATGACTTATGCATTGTGTGTAGCTAATGTTGGTTGCATCATGACTGGATCTTTTCTACCATAAATTACAATGTTTAGTCGCTGCTTGAACTTTGAAGGTGCTCTGCATTTATGTTTTGCGGTGTCATAAAGGGCTAGCGAGATACCACTATTGTCATATTATATCATGGTTGTTTTGACAACGTGTTGCCGTTTGAGATATCTTATTATTGTTCGCTAGCTGATTATGTCATTGATATGAGTTAATATAGTTTTTAAGAATTGTTGTCAACATGGTTAGTTATAATGTTGGCTGAAAACTCGGGTGCTGTTTAAGCTTATTTATGCAAACAAGAGTAAAAGAGTTTGTAAAAGTTTTTTTTTTCACTTTCAGTTTATGAACTGAATTGCTTAAGGACAAGCAAAGGTTTAAGCTTGAGGGAGTTGATACATCCCGAACGTATCTACTTTTCCTAACGCATTTTCTTTTGTTTTGGACTCTAATTTGCATGATTTGAATAAAGCTAACCCCGGACTGACGCTGTTTTCAGCAGAACTTACAAGGTATTATTTTTGTGCAGAAATAAAAGTTTTCGAAATGAAACGAAACTTGCTTAAATAGAGTTCTATAACAGGCTCTGCCTAGAGTTCGCAGAGATAAGCAAATTAATTAGACCAGCTCGGAGAACCCCTTTAATTTCACCATCAATCCCATATGCCACGAGAGTCTGTTGACTTGACACAAAGGAAAGATAAGAAAATGAAGCAGGCTGCAGTCGAATACTCCGCCAATCCGAGCATCGTCAACTGATTAAAGCACTCTATTTTACTCGACCCGATCCCCCATCGGAGCCGTCGACGAAAAAGATAAGGATCCGACGGCCAGAATACGTAGCCAAAGCGTACTGCAACGCCCCCATGCAAGCAAGCATACATCCCCAGGTTCCTCCCGGCTCCACCGGATGGGGACGGTCGGCACGCCTGCGGGAAAGGGGGACACACCCCACCCCCACCACAGTGCGCGCGCAGACCCGTCGCATCTTGCAAAGCCGTGCAAGAAAAATACGTGGATGCCTTATCCCCTTCCCCCACGTCGACCCACTCCACGGAGCCTGCCTGCCGCCGAGATGATAACCATCACGCCCGTATTTATCATCATCTTTTTTTAATTCCTTCTATTCTATTCTGCTACGAACTGACTTCTTTATCCCGTCCCGCGCGCATCCGCACCCCCCTCCTCTGCCACGGCTCGTCATTCATTCTTATCCTCCTCCCCCCGGTACCTTTATAGCTCCCGACCCCCCCGCTCCGTCCTCCAAGCCATCGTCCTGCTAGCACCCGTGAACTCCAGCCATTTACGCTGCGTCGATCGTTTCGGGAGATCGTTGCTGTGATCGTGTGATCTGCTCGGGAGATGGAGGCTTACATGATGTTCCCGCGGAGCAATGGAAAGAGCTGCGAGGAGGAGCAGGAGGAGGACATCGGCTGCCCGTCCGAGTCCGAGGTTTCGGCGGCGGGCTCCATGCTGTCGTCGGACGAGGAGCTCGACGACGACGCCACCTCCAGCTCCAGCTCGTCCGGATCCACCGACAACTTCCAGATGTCCTCCCTCATGGCGCAGCTCCCGCTCAAGTACGTGGTCTCTGCCCGGGCACTGCGAGTTCTTCCGAGGCCCGGCCTTGATCTTGAAGCTGTGGTCTGACATGTGTGTTCTTTTTCTCTTGCCGCAGGAGGGGTCTGTCCAAGTTCTTCGACGGCAAGTCGCAGTCGTTCGCGTCGCTCGCGGCCGTTGGCGGCCTGGAGGACCTGGCCAAGCCGCCGGGCAAGCGGATCAAGACGTCGCGGAGCTGCGAGGTCGGGTTGCAGGACGCGCACCGCCGGCGGTTCGCGCGCCACAATGCCGCGGCCTTCAAGAAGGTGTCCAAAGGGCGGCTGTCCGCGCTCGGCAGGGCGCCGGCGCTCCGGCCGCTGACGGCGAGCGCGGCGAGGCCCAAGGGCTTGCCCGTGCGGGCTCCGCTCTTCGTTTAGGAGATTTCGCCCGCAGATTAGTCGTGTCGGTTGTGGCGTGCTCGAAGAGCAGTTGGTGCGGTTGTTACGTGGATTTTGACATGGTAACTGACCGGAAGGTGGCCGGCTGGTCGATGGATGTGTAAATACAGAAATGAGAAACATGCCTTGTGCAGTATCTACTCTCAGTGCGCTTATAGTTTCATCACTCGTCTATTGTTCAAGTTAGATTTAGTATATGTTTTCTTTCCTCGAGAGTATGCCTCGGCGTACCATAGCTTTATAGAAGGCAGAATTTGAGTTACAAGAAACTACACTCGCTGCGAACAACAAGCATAGCGCAATACCACATCCGAGCAACAACACCGCAAAGCAAGCTACAACACAAAGGGCCTATCCTAATCGAAACTCAACACCGCGTCTTGACCGACACCGGACATCTCCGAAGAACACCAACTTCTGCAGAGCTTCACTTGTCGACGCACCATCCACTCCTATCGCCTAAGAGGAAGTGGCAAGTGGGTGGCAGGACTCAATCCGGTCCACGCCGTCTTGGACACACCGGCGACAGGCGCACATAGCGTTGTAGAGGATCAAGAAGGACAGCGGCGAACACCGAAGGGGGGCGACGAGGGGCCGGCCATGTCTCCAAACACAATGCTCACAGCAAAGGAACGACGTCGAAGACGCCGCCATTGTGTCGATCCAACCGAATCGAGGCTTTCGCCCGGAGACAACCACAACTCCAGGCGAGTGAGGGAGGTGACGAACACGCCACGACGACGCCTCCAAGGAGCGGAATGGCATCCGCGGGTGCCATCGCCGGCGGCCCGACGGAAGTCGTGCAAGATTTTCATCCACGTGTCGCACCTCCCCACACCATCTAGAATCGGGCAACACCGTCCCAGAAGCTTCACACCGCCGCCACCGCAGCACTTCGCCAATGTAGCTGCCAAGCCGAGGGCCATCGCCCGGACGCACAGCAAGGAGAACACCGGCCACACCATCAACGCCCTGCCTGGACAGGAACCGCAGCCACTCCGCACCTCCGGCAAGTCCAGGCCGCCCGCAACAGCCATCGCCCACTCCAAGGGACAGCCTTGCGATGACTGGACCCACATCTCGACGAAGCCAAGCTGCACCATCGGGAGAGCATCGCTGCTCATCACGCCGAACAGAAGTGGCTGGCTGCTCGCTGCTCGCCAAGACTCCATCTTGGCCGAGCCTCACAACGTCGACTCCACCAAACTGACCGCGGACTCACGCTTCTGCCTCCGAACGGCGCCACAACCAGCCAGCCGCACCCTCGCCTCGCTCCCGACTCCTACCAGGCCCGCCGCACCGCCAGGCCTCCTGCCGAGCTCCGGCCGCCACCCTCATCTCTGGCCAGCGCAGATCTGACTGGGCCGAACCCTGCCACGAAGCGAACGCCGTGCTGCCACCAGCACGCGCGCTCCACTGCGACACGCCTGCACCGGCCAGCGGCAGTGCCGCCACTCGCCGCCGCCTGCCAGTGCGCCTCGCCCGACGCGCCGGCCACCGAGGTCCGTCGTCGGCTGAAGAAGAGCCCCCCATGGCCCTGCTCCAGGGAGGCGAGGGAAGGTCCCGCCGCCGGTACCACGACCACGCGGGCTCTGCCCCGCGGCGCCCGCCGGCGGCGGCGGCGGGAGGGGAGGTGGATGGGGCCTGGGGGCAGTGGCTAGGGTTCTTGCGCCCGGGCCGCCTGCGGGGGGGGGGGGGGGGGGGCGACACGGTGCCAAACGTGGACGAGATATTTAGTGTATGTTGTTCTTCATATATTAAGGACAAGTGTACTCGATCTCAAGACTTAACGCTCAAACCCCACTTAACTTCCAAAACACGGTCCCAAAACTTTTAACTCCCCAAATTTCAGTGTATTGGAAGGTTGGTTTCTAATCACGTAATCAATCCCTAAAACTTAGCTCCCAACATTGTTCTTTTGCTATTTGTCTCATTTTATTGCACATGTAATCTTATTTCGACTTCATTCCAACGACATATTTAATAAAACCTTGGATGTTTGAAGATATACATTTCAATATTTCAAATGTCAATTTATGAGCAAACCAAGCGCTAGCATTGTGGTTTTATTCAAATTATTTTGCCATGTCGTCCAATCGTTAAACATCCCTGAGAGGATGAGCGCTTATTCTCGCTCCATCCTCTTCATCTCCGCCTCGGGGACGATCCTCAGCCTCTCCTCCTAAAGGGAAAGCTTCTTCTCCTCTGTCGCAAGTTTCTTCTCCTCGGTCACCGCCTTCCTCTCCCCAGTAGCTCCAATCACCTTCGATCTTTGCTCCTCCAGCCGTGTAAGTCCATCCACTTTGCCATCTTATCTGCCTTATCATTGACCATTAACCGTGTTTTCGACTCTAGCATTTCTTTTCTCTCTTCCTTGTACGCATCACCCAGGACACCGCCATTCTTCTTCTCATTACCCATCCGACCTAGAGGTAGGAGCGGGGCTTCTCTCCCTGTCCTTAGTTTCATCATCTTAGTAGAAGAAGCGCATCACCGTTGCCGTCTTTGGTTTTCTCTTCGAATTGCCCCCTTGTCCACTTCTCATTATCTCGTAAAATTTCCCAATAACGCTGCAAAGTGGAGGCCTTCCA
Source organism: Triticum aestivum (assembly GCF_018294505.1). Classification (NCBI taxonomy): domain Eukaryota; kingdom Viridiplantae; phylum Streptophyta; class Magnoliopsida; order Poales; family Poaceae; genus Triticum; species Triticum aestivum. The sequence continues at coordinate 500,954,826 of NC_057799.1, forward strand.
ACCATTCCTCTTGTCCTTTTCCTTAAAAAGTGCTAGGATGCAGACTTCATGCTCATTGAGTGGCACACCACTTGTCGGTATTTTTTCACTTGATCAACACAACCCCTCTCACTGGTTGCGTAGGTCTTGAATCGCTGCCCAATGGTTCGAAGGTGCAGATTTTGTGAGGTTCAACTAACCATATAATGTACGCCGATAGTACCCATCAATTCCTCTTCAAAATGTTTCTTTGCTCTTGTCCGTGCCTATAGCCGCATCAAGAAACACATTCATCGTGGCATAACACGCAGCTATGTCCTCCTCCACATTGTAATTGCTCATTCTTCTCATCTTCTTGTTTGTGGTTTGGCTCGGGATCTCAAAGTCATCTTCCTCTTCTTGTTCTATGGCCGACGCCTCCATCTCGAAGTTGAGGTTGTTAGAGATATATTTGGGATACTTGTATTTGGTAGTCTAGAATTTGTAATCCGTCTCCTACCTTATCTCCAGGAGAGGCGTCTTGCCCTCCAAGTCTTATACTCAATATATACTCGCCCTCGAGGCTCAATAATACACCCATCATATTCCGCAACAATCCCTCTCTCTCCCTTCTAACATGGTATCAGCCTAACCGATCCAAACCCTAGCCGCGCCGTCGCTTCCGCTCCGCGCCGCCCCCGGGGCGGTCGGTCTCCATGATCGCCGCCGGGGGCCGCGCCGCCCGTACCTAGGGTTCGTCCGCCGGTCGTGTTGACCGGCTGCCCTAGAGAGTCTTTTTCCCGATCCCTTGATCCGGGTCTTCTCTCTCTCGCCGATCGTCTTGATTGGCGTTTCTTTTTTGGTTTTCCGATCTATGATCGGTTTGCATCGCCCGCCACCGCCGTCGACCCCGAGCGCCTCTACTCCGACCCTGGCGCGACCAGCCGACCTCTCCTCCGACCCGGCGGCCACGCGCGCCCACCGTCCGCGCGTCGGTCCGCCCGTCGCCCTGCGCCGGCCGTCACCGCCCTGCTTCGACCGGGACACCTGCATCGCCCCGACCCGGCGGCCTCGCGCCATGCGACGGCCAATCATAGCCGTCGCTCGCGCGCCGGCCCGCCCGTCGATCCACATCACCGCCTCCGCCGCGTCTGCACGGCGGCCCGGTACCTCACCGGCCTCGTCCTTGGCTGCGTCGGGACGGCTGCGTCAGGCTCATTGGCTGCCTCAACTCGGTCGCCGCTGCTCCGTTGGTCACTCGGGCCTCGCTGCCCGGGCGCCGGCGTTGCTTTGGCAACCCGGGTGCCGGTGCTGACAAGCTCGTCCGCACGACGTCCCACGCCGTCCGTCGTCGCTAGCTTCATCTCGGACTCCGCCGCCACCACGTCTCCACCGAGCGGCGTCCCCGACCTCGCGCGCCATCGGCTTGATCATCCGCTCGCCGCCGCGATCCGCCTCATCTACGCCGCGCGACCGACCTGGCCCGTCGGTTACGCGCGCCTCCGCAGGTCCCGTGAAGATCGTCCCCAAGTTCAGCGCGCCTCTCCACCGATCGAGCATCGGGCTGCCGCAGCGTCGCCCCGTCGGGCCGCAGCGCCGCCGCTCAGTGGTTCTCCTCGCGGCTGCATCGACTCGTGCGTCGCCGCTGCGTCGCCCCTTCGGGCCGCAGTGTCGCGTTACGCGGTCCCCGCCGTCGCCCCGAGGCCGTCCCCGCGGTTGCACCGACTCGCACGCCGCCGTTGCGTCGCCCCTTCGGGCCGCAGCGTCGCGGCCCGCGGTCCCGGCCGCCGCCCCGAGGTCTTCCCGCCGTCGCCCCGACCCGCCTGCCGCCGCTGCGTCGCCCCTTCGGGCCGTAGCACCGCGGCCCGCGGTCCACTCTGCCGTCACTGCGCGTCGACCTCCCGTGGTATGCGCCGCGTCGTCTCCCTTGGCGCGGGAACGCCACCGTCCGCGCCGGTCTTCGTCACGCTGTCAGGGTTCTTCGCCTACTTCGAGCACCGCCGCCGCACTCCTAACCTAGCCGCCGCCGCCGCCGCTCTTCTTTGGCCACCGTCGCGGCTACCTCTGTAGCTGTCGCCGCCGCCCATCCACCCCACTTCGTCTTCGTCTAGCACCAGCTTGTCGCCAGCGTCGCCGTCATCTACCCCGACCGCTTCATCTACTCCGACAACCGCGGGCGACATTGGCCCCGTGCCGATTGGCGCCGCAACCGTCGTCGAGTCCTTCTCTGCTGGCCTCTCCGACCTCTTCGACATGGCGTACAGCTCGTGCAGGTCCCAGTCTACGCATGCCCGGTGCTGGCAACACCGTCGCGTGCCTTCGTCCACGACGTGTCCCCGGGCCTGGCAAGCCTGGTGCGGCGCTTCGTCAACTTCGTCTTCGACCGTCTACGCATGCCCGGTGCTGGCAACACCGATGCGTGCCTTCGTCTACGATGTGTCCCCGGGGTTGGCAAACCCGGCGCGACGCGTCGTCAACACCATTCTCCTTTCTGGCGCATCACTTCTTCGACACCACTGCGCCCATGCTAACTCGGCGCCCCGTGCGCCCGCGGCTCCACGGCGACTCCCTCGACACCGGCTACCCCGACTCGACATCGACCACGGCGTTCTTCGCACGGCTACCTCGACCACGGCTACACCACCCACGCTCTCGGTTACCTCGACAACGGCACAAAGGGCTCTCATCCGCGCTTGAGCAACTCATCGGCTTCCTCTACAGTCAACGCGTCCGCGACGCGACACCGTCCACGACGCTCCCGCTAGGACTGCGGGGGGATGTCAGTCCGTCGGCTGCTATTCTCTCCAGTCTGACCGTCCGTGACGCTCCTGTTGTTCGCAACGCTACCGCTACGACTGCGGGGGGATGTTAGAGATATATTTGGGATACTTGTATTTGGTAGTCTAGGATTTGTAATCCGTCTCCTACCTTATCTCCAGGAGAGGCGTCTTGCCCTCCAAGTCTTGTACTCAATATATACTCGCCCTCGAGGCTCAATAATACACCCATCATATTCCGCAACAATCCCTCTCTCTCCCATCTAACAGAGGTCATGAATGTTGGAAATATGCCCTAGAGGCAATAATAAATGGTTATTATTATATTTCTTTGTTCATGGTAATTGTCTATTATTCATGCTATAATTGTATTGTCCGGAAATCGTAATACATGTGTGAATACATAGACCACAACCTGTCCCTAGTAAGCCTCTAGTTGACTAGCTCGTTGATCAACAGATAGTCATGGTTTCCTGACTGTCATTGATAACGGGATCACATCATTAGGAGAATGATGTGATGGACAAGACCCAATCTTAAGCATAGCATAAAAGATCGTGTAGTTTCGTTTGCTAGAGCTTTTCCAATGTCAAGTATCTTTTCCTTAGACCATGAGATCGTGCAACTCCCGGATACCGTAGGAGTGCTTTGGGTGTGCCAAACGTCACAACGTAACTGGGTGACTATAAAGGTGCATTACGGGTATCTCCGAAAGTGTCTGTTGGGTTGGCACGGATCGAGACTGGGATTTGTCACTCCGTGTGACGGAGAGGTATCTCTGGGCCCACTCGGTAATGCATCATCATAATGAGCTCAATGTGACTAAGGCGTTAGTCACGGGATCATGCATTGCGGTACGAGTAAAGAGACTTGCCGGTAACGATATTGAACAAGGTATTGGGATACCGACGATCGAATCTCGGGCAAGTAACATACCGATTGACAAAGGGAATTGCATACGGATTGATTGAATCCTCGACACCGTGGTTCATCCGATGAGATCATCGTGGAGCATGTGGGAGCCAACATGGGTATCCAGATCCCGCTGTTGGTTATTGACCGGAGAGGCGTCTCGGTCATGTCTGCATGTCTCCCGAACCCGTAGGGTCTACACACTTAAGGTCCGGTGACGCTAGGGTTGTAGAGATATATGTATGCGGAAACCCGAAAGTTGTTCGGAGTCCCGGATGAGATCCCGGACGTCACGAGAGGTTCCAGAATGGTCTGGAGGTAAAGATTTATATATGGGAAGTCTTATTTTGGTCGCCGGAAAAGTTTCGCACTTTATCGGTATTGTACCGGGAGTGCCGAAAGGGGTCCGGGGGTCCACCAAAGGGGTCCACCAGCCCCGGGGGGCCACATGGGCTGTAAGGGGTGCGCCTTGGCCTATATGGGCCAAGGGCACCAGCCCCAAGAGGCCCATGCGCAAGAGATAAGAAAGAAGGGAGAGTCCTAAAGGGGGAAGGCACCTCCGAGGTGCCTTGGGGGGGAAGGACTCCCCCCTGGCCGCACCCTTCATTGGAGGAAGGGGCAAGGCTGCGCCCCCTCTCCCTTGGCCCTATATATAGTGGGGGGAAGGGAGGGCAGCAACATCTAAGCCTTGGGCGCCTCCCTCCTCCCCTGCAACACCTCTCTCTCTCGCAGAAGCTCGGCGAAGCCCTGCCGGAGACCCGCTACATCCACCACCACGCCGTCGTGCTGTTGGATCTCCATCAACCTCTCCTTCCCCCTTGCTGGATCAAGAAGGAGGAGACGTCGCTGCACCGTACGTGTGTTGAACGCGGAGGTGCCGTCCGTTCGGCACTCGGTCATCGGTGATTTGGATCACGGCGAGTACGACTCCGTCATCCACGTTCATTGGAATGCTTCCGCTCGCGATCTACAAGGGTATGTAGATCCACTCCTTTCCCCTCGTTGCTAGTAGACTCCATAGATGCATCTTGGTGAGCGTAGGAAAATTTTAAATTATGCTACGATTCCCAACAGTGGCATCATGAGCCAGGTCTATGCGTAGTTACTATGCACGAGTAGAACACAAAGCAGTTGTGGGCGTTGAGTTTGCCAATTCTTCTTGCCGCTACTAGTCTTTTCTTGTTTCGGCGGCATTGTAGGATGAAGCGGCCCAGACCGACCTTACACGTACACTTACGTGAGACAGGTTCCACCGACTGACATGCACTAGATGCATAAGGTGGCTAGCGGGTGTCTGTCTCTCCTACTTTAGTCGGAACGGATTCGATGAAAAGGGTCCTTATGAAGGGTAAATAGAAATTGGCAAATCACGTTGTGGTCATACATAGGTAAGAAACGTTCTTGCTAGAAACCTACAAACCACGTAAAAACTTGCAACAACAATTAGAGGACGTCTAACTTGTTTTTGCAGCAAGTGCTATGTGATGTGATATGGCCAGAAGATGTGATAAATGATATATGTGATGTATGAGATTGATCATATTCTTGTAATAAGAATCACGACTTGCATGTCGATGAGAATGACAACCGGCAGGAGCCATAGGAGTTGTCTTTATTATTTTGTATGACCTGCGTGTCATTGAATAACGCCATGTAAATTACTTTACTTTATTGCTAAACGCGTTAGCCATAGAAGTTGAAGTAACCGTTGGCGTGACAACTTCATGAAGACACAATGATGGAGATCATGATGATGGAGATCATGGTGTCATGCCGGTGACAAAGATGATCATGGTGCCCCGAAGATGGAGATCAAAGGAGCATGATGATATTGGCCATATCATGTCACTATTTGATTGCATGCGATGTTTATCATGTTTTTGCATCTTATTTGCTTAGAACGACGGTAGCAAATAGGATGATCCGTTATAATAATTTCAAGAAAGTGTTCACCCTAACTGTGCACCGTTGCGAAGGTTCGTCGTTTCGAAGCACCACGTGATGATCGGGTGTGATAGATTCTTATGTTCGAATACAACGGGTGTTGACGAGCCTAGCATGTACAGACATGGCCTCGGAACACACGCAATACACTTAGGTTGACTTGACGAGCCTAGCATGTACAGACATGGCCTCGGAACACGGAGGACCGAAAGGTCGAGCATGAGTCGTATAGAAGATACGATCAACATGGAGATGTTCACCGATCTTGACTAGTCCGTCTCACGTGATGATCGGACACGGCCTAGTTGAACTCGGATCATGTTTCACTTAGATGACTAGAGGGATGTCTATCTGAGTGGGAGTTCATTAAATAATTTGATTAGATGAACTCAATTATCATGAACTTAGTCTAAAATCTTTACACTATGTATTGTAGATCAAATGGCCAACGTTGTCCTCAATTTCAACGCGTTCCTAGAGAAAACCAAGCTGAAAGATGATGGCAGCAACTATACGGGCTGGGTCCGGAACCTGAGGCTCATCCTTATAGTAGCCAAGAAAGATTATGTCTTAGAAGCACCGCTAGGTGATGCACCAATCCCACAGAACCAAGACGTTATGAACGCTTGGCAATCACGTGCTGATGATTACTCCCTCGTTCAGTGTGGCATGCTTTACAGCTTAGAACCGGGTCTCCAAAAGCGTTTTGAGAAACATGGAGCATATGAGATGTTCGAGGAGCTGAAACTGGTTTTTCAAGCTCATGCCCGGGTCGAGAGATATGATGTCTCCGACAAGTTCTTCAGCTGTAAAATGGAGGAGAACAGTTCTGTTAGTGAGCACATACTCAGAATGTCTGGGTTGCATAACCGCTTGTCTCAGCTGGGAGTTAATCTCCCGAATGACGCGGTCATTGACAGAATCCTCCAGTCGCTTCCACCAAGCTACAAGAGCTTTGTGATGAACTACAATATGCAGGGGATGGAAAGGACCATTCCCGAAGTATATTCAATGCTGAAATCAGCGGAAGGGGAGATCAGAAAAGAACATCAAGTGTTGATGGTGAATAAAACCACCAAGTTCAAGAAGGGCAAGGGTAAGAAGAACTTCAAGAAGGACGGCAAGGGAGTTGCCGCGCCCGGTAAACCAGTTACTGGGAAGAAGTCAAAAAATGGACCCAAGCCCGGGACTGAGTGCTTTTATTGCAAGGGAAGTGGTCACTGGAAGCGGAACTGCCCCAAATATTTAGCGGACAAGAAGAAGGCCGGCAACACCCAAGGTATATGTGATATACAAGTAATTGATGTGTACCTTACCAGTACCCGTAGTAGCTCCTGGGTATTTGATACCGGTGCGGTTGCTCATATTTGTAACTCAAAGCAGGAACTACGGAATAAACGGAGACTGGCAAAGGACGAGGTGACGATGCGCGTCGGGAATGGTTCCAAGGTCGATGTGATCGCCGTCGGCACGCTACCTCTGCATCTTCCCACAGGATTAGTTTTAAACCTCAATAATTGTTATTTAGTGCCAGCTTTGAGCATGAACATTGTGTCTGGATCTCGTTTAATTCGATATGGCTACTCATTTAAATCCGAGAATAATGGTTGTTCTATTTATTTGAGAGAGATGTTTTATGGTCATGCCCCGCTGGTCAATGGTTTATTTTTGATGAATCTCGAACATGATGTTACACATGTTCATAGTGTGAGTACCAAAAGATGTAAAGTTGATAACGATAGTCCCACATACTTGTGGCACTGCCGCCTTAGTCACATTGGTGTCAAGCGCATGAAGAAGCTCCATGCAGATGGACTTTTGGAGTCTCTTGATTACGAATCATTTGACACGTGCGAACCATGCCTCATGGGTAAGATGACCAAGACTCCGTTCTCCGGAACAATGGAGCGAGCAACCAACTTATTGGAAATCATACATACCGATGTGTGTGGTCCAATGAGTGTTGAGGCTCGCGGAGGATATCGTTATGTTCTCACTCTCACTGATGATTTAAGTAGATATGGATATGTCTACCTAATGAAACACAAGTCTGAAACCTTTGAAAAGTTCAAGGAATTTCAGAGTGAAGTTGAGAATCAACATGACAGGAGAATAAAATTCCTACGATCAGATCGTGGTGGAGAATATTTAAGTCACGAGTTTGGTGCACACTTAAGGAAATGTGGAATAGTTTCACAACTCACGCCGCCTGGAACACCTCAGAGAAATGGTGTGTCCGAACGTCGTAATCGCACTCTATTGGATATGGTGCGATCTATGATGTCTCTTACCGATTTACCTCTCTCATTTTGGGGCTATGCTTTAGAGACTGCCACATTCACTTTAAATAGGGCTCCGTCGAAATCCGTTGAGACGACACCATATGAATTATGGTTTGGGAAGAAACCTAAGCTGTCGTTTCTAAAAGTTTGGGGATGCGATGCTTATGTCAAGAAACTTCAACCTGAAAAGCTCGAACCCAAATCGGAAAAATGCGTCTTCATAGGATACCCTAAGGAAACTATGGGGTATACCTTCTACCTCAGATCCGAAGGCAAGATCTTCGTTGCCAAGAACGGGTCCTTTCTGGAGAAGGAGTTTCTCTCGAAAGAATTGAGTGGGAGGAAAGTGGAACTTGATGAGGTGATAGTCACCCCTTCCGAACCGGAAAGTAGCGCAACGCGGGAAAATGTTCCTGTGGTGCCTACACCGACTGGGGAGGAAGTTAATGATGATGATCATGAAGCTTCGGATCAAGTTACTGAACTTCGTAGGTCCACAAGGACACGTTCTGCACCAGAGTGGTACGGCAACCCTGTCCTGGAAATCATGTTGTTAGACAACGGTGAACCTTCGAACTATGAAGAAGCGATGGCGGGCCCGGATTCCGACAAATGGCTAGAAGCCATGAAATCCGAGATAGGATCCATGTATGAGAACGAAGTATGGACTTTGACTGACTTGCCCGATGAGCGGCGAGCCATAGAAAACAAATGGAGCTTTAAGAAGAAGACGGACGCGGATGGTAATGTGACCATCTACAAAGCTCGACTTGTCGCTAAGGGTTATCGACAAGTTCAAGGGGTTGACTACGATGAGACTTTCTCACCCGTAGCGAAGCTGAAGTCCGTCCGAATCATGTTAGCAATTGCCGCATACTATGATTATGAGATATGGCAGATGGACGTCAAAACGGCATTCCTTAATGGCTTCCTTAAGGAAGAGTTGTATATGATGCAGCCGAAAGGTTTTGTCGATCCTAAGAATGCTAACAAAGTATGCAAGCTCCAGCGCTCAATCTATGGGCTTGTGCAAGCATCTCGGAGTTGGAACATTCGCTTTGATGAAATGATCAAAGCGTTTGGGTTTACACAGACTTATGGAGAAGCCTGTGTTTACAAGAAAGTGAGTGGGAGCTCTGTAGCACTTCTCATATTATATGTGGATGACATACTATTGATGGGAAATGATATAGAATTCTTGGAAAGTATAAAGGCCTATTTGAATAAGTGTTTTTCAATGAAGGACCTTGGAGAAGCTGCTTATATATTAGGCATCAAGATCTATAGAGATAGATCAAGACGCCTCATTGGTCTTTCACAGAGTACATACCTTGACAAGATATTGAAGAAGTTCAGTATGGATCAGTCCAAGAAGGGGTTCTTGCCTGTATTGCAAGGTGTGCAATTGAGCACGGCTCAATGCCCGACCACGGCAGAAGATATAGAAGAGATGAGTGTCATCCCCTATGCCTCGGCCATAGGGTCTATTATGTATGCCATGCTGTGTACCAGACCTGATGTAAACCTTGCCGTAAGTTTGGTAGGAAGGTACCAAAGTAATCCCGGCAAGGAACACTGGACAGCGGTCAAGAATATCCTGAAGTACCTGAAGAGGACTAAGGATATGTTTCTCGTTTATGGAGGTGACGAAGAGCTCGTCGTAAAGGGTTACGTCGACGCTAGCTTCGACACAGATCTGGATGACTCGAAGTCACAGACCGGATACGTGTATATTTTGAATGGAGGAGCAGTAAGCTGGTGCAGTTGCAAGCAAAGCATCGTGGCGTGATCTACATGTGAAGCAGAATACATGGCAGCCTCGGAGGCAGCACAGGAAGCAGTCTGGATGAAGGAGTTCATTACCGACCTAGGGGTGATTCCCTATGCGTCGGGCCCGATGACTCTCTTCTGTGACAACACTGGAGCTATTGCCCTTGCGAAGGAGCCCAGGTTTCACAGGAAGACCAGGCATATCAAGCGTCGCTTCAACTCCATTCGTGAAAGTGTTCAAAATGGAGACATAGATATTTGTAAAGTACATACGGACCTGAATGTAGCAGATCCGTTGACTAAACCTCTCCCTAGGGCAAAACATGATCAACACCAGGACGCAATGGGTGTTCGATTCATCACAATGTAACTAGATTATTGACTCTAGTGCAAGTGGGAGACTATTGGAAATATGCCCTAGAGGCAATAATAAATGGTTATTATTATATTTCTTTGTTCATGGTAATTGTCTATTATTCATGCTATAATTGTATTGTCCGGAAATCGTAATACATGTGTGAATACATAGACCACAACCTGTCCCTAGTAAGCCTCTAGTTGACTAGCTCGTTGATCAACAGATAGTCATGGTTTCCTGACTGTCATTGATAACGGGATCACATCATTAGGAGAATGATGTGATGGACAAGACCCAATCTTAAGCATAGCATAAAAGATCGTGTAGTTTCGTTTGCTAGAGCTTTTCCAATGTCAAGTATCTTTTCCTTAGACCATGAGATCGTGCAACTCCCGGATACCGTAGGAGTGCTTTGGGTGTGCCAAACGTCACAACGTAACTGGGTGACTATAAAGGTGCATTACGGGTATCTCCGAAAGTGTTTGTTGGGTTGGCACGGATCGAGACTGGGATTTGTCACTCCGTGTGACGGAGAGGTATCTCTGGGCCCACTCGGTAATGCATCATCATAATGAGCTCAATGTGACTAAGGCGTTAGTCACGGGATCATGCATTGCGGTACGAGTAAAGAGACTTGCCGGTAACGAGATTGAACAAGGTATTGGGATACCGACGATCGAATCTCGGGCAAGTAACATACCGATTGACAAAGGGAATTGCATACGGATTGATTGAATCCTCGACACCGTGGTTCATCCGATGAGATCATCGTGGAGCATGTGGGAGCCAACATGGGTATCCAGATCCCGCTGTTGGTTATTGACCGGAGAGGCGTCTCGGTCATGTCTGCATGTCTCCCGAACCCGTAGGGTCTACACACTTAAGGTCCGGTGACGCTAGGGTTGTAGAGATATATGTATGCGGAAACCCGAAAGTTGTTCGGAGTCCCGGATGAGATCCCGAACGTCACGAGAGGTTCCGGAATGGTCTGGAGGTAAAGATTTATATATGGGAAGTCTTATTTTGGTCGCCGGAAAAGTTTCGCACTTTATCGGTATTGTACCGGGAGTGCCGAAAGGGGTCCGGGGGTCCACCAAAGGGGTCCACCAGCCCCGGGGGGCCACATGGGCTGTAAGGGGTGCGCCTTGGCCTATATGGGCCAAGGGCACCAGCCCCAAGAGGCCCATGCGCAAGAGATAAGAAAGAAGGGAGAGTCCTAAAGGGGGAAGGCACCTCCGAGGTGCCTTGGGGGGGAAGGACTCCCCCCTGGCCGCACCCTTCATTGGAGGAAGGGGCAAGGCTGCGCCCCCTCTCCCTTGGCCCTATATATAGTGGGGGGAAGGGAGGGCAGCAACATCTAAGCCTTGGGCGCCTCCCTCCTCCCCTGCAACACCTCTCTCTCTCGCAGAAGCTCGGCGAAGCCCTGCCGGAGACCCGCTACATCCACCACCACGCCGTCGTGCTGTTGGATCTCCATCAACCTCTCCTTCCCCCTTGCTGGATCAAGAAGGAGGAGACGTCGCTGCACCGTACGTGTGTTGAACGCGGAGGTGCCGTCCGTTCGGCACTCGGTCATCGGTGATTTGGATCACGGCGAGTACGACTCCGTCATCCACGTTCATTGGAACGCTTCCGCTCGCGATCTACAAGGGTATGTAGATCCACTCATTTCCCCTCGTTGCTAGTAGACTCCATAGATGCATCTTGGTGAGCGTAGGAAAATTTTAAATTATGCTACGATTCCCAACAATGAATGCCAACTTGATCCACTAGCGCTGACTCACTGAAATTTGACATGAACATATCAACTACCACATCACGTGCAAAGCTCTGCTCGGAGGGGGGGTCAGTGTACAGGTCAACGCAAGTGGGAGCATCATTAGGGGCGATAGGTGCTTTCCTTTCCCTCTCCGTTTCTTCCTCTTCAGCACCCGTGCTGTCGTCCCATTTTTAGCGCGACTGTGTTGTGCCTCCTCTTGTTCGCCCCTCAGACCGGTGGAGTATCAGGTCAACCCTTGGCGGGCACATCTCTGGCGGGAAGATGGACGTGCGCATGATGCCTAGTCGGTGTTACTTGTGACCATGGCCACCTCAACGGTCACATCATTTTCCGCAATTGTCAGGGTTGGGTAAGGGGGGGGGGTGGGGGGATAGTGTCGAGGTCATGGGGAGGCTACATACTCCATTCCCTTAAAACGGCGGGAGGGATGGTGGCGATTAGTATTCCCTAAAAGTTCCTATGTGCCCGGTTTGATAGGATTGGGACGGTTATTGATGCTCATGCTTTTCGCGAAATATTTTGGGAGGGAGAATGTTGCTTTGGCGCTCCCAATATTTTTGGGACCTAAAGGTGTTTCAAGGATTAAAGTGTGTTAATGTCCAATAACGATAGTCTTTTAAAAAGTTATGATTTTTAAAATTGATTAGAGTAGCCCTAAGAGCAAAGATCACCCTAGAGTCTTACCGACCATTATTTTGATCACTTCTCTTCCGTTGGCAACTAGGGAAAAAATCTAGGGAAACGTTTCCAGCCGGGGCACCGGCCGAACCGTTACGCCGGTCTCACGCAAGCCGCGAGATGGATCGCAATCATGCGGCCAGAAACAGCTCACCCCTTTCCTTATCTGCAACACATCTCCGTCTTCCTTCTCCATCGCTCGCCTCCTCCGCCATAGCACCAGGCAGCTCCGAGCATTCCTCCCTTCACACCCCACAGCTGCACCTCCTCCATGGGGAGTGCTGCTCCCATGCGCCATGGCCTGCGAGCTCAAGGTCAGGGCGGCCATGGCTTACGAGCTCGGGGCGGACTGCGACTGGGGCTCCAACAAGCTGCTATGGACTGTATCGGGGCGCCGCGACGGAGGTGCTGGGACCGCGCCGGGGGAACCAGTCGACTGCCCGCTATGGCCGAGCTTCAACCAGCGACGGCTGGAGGTGGAAGAAGATGACAAAACGCTGTAGTTTTGCTACATGCTTCAACCGGCATAGAATTTTGCTACAACCGGCATAGCATTTTGCTACGACCGGCGTCACGTTTTGCTACACCACATAACTTTTCTCTGGTTGCAATGTCAGGTTGGAGCTTTCTTTCTTAACGGTTGGAGCTTTCTTTCTTAACGATTGAAACTTTTTCATACACGGTTGAAGCTTTTTCCGTCCACGGTTGAAGCTTTTGTGTAAACGATTGAATTTTGTTTTTGTTTTGAGAAGCCCTTGGTTAAAGCTCTCTCTATCATCTGGTTGAAACTTTTTTCATCTAAGGTTGAAGCATTTTGCGTCAGCGGTTGTATCTCCTCGTGAATCGCAGTGCCAGTTGAAGCTTTTTCATCTAGGGCTTGAAGCTTTTCCATCCAGGGGTTGAAGCTTTTTTAACAATGTTTGCAACACAGAGGGTGTGCGATGGTTCAAGCCTTGCCTCGGTTCAGACGTGAGCTCGTCTTCGAGGGCGCGCGTCCGGTGATCTTCGCCGCCGCAGCTCCGACCGTCGCAGCGGAGTTGCGACCATCGCCGGGGGAGCTGCAACCGGCGCACACACTGCTGCATGCGCCGAGCCAGCATGAAACACAGGTGGCCACCGGCGGCGAGGGCGGCAACCGGTGGCGAGGGCGGTGACGGGCGCCGGGGGCGGCCAAGCCCGGTGGTGCTTCGAGTCTGGGTGCCTCGCTCATCCATGGCGGCTAGATGTGTACACCAGCGGAGGAAGAGATGAAGCTGCGTTTGACTTTGGTGAGGATTAGATCTGACGGTTAATACAGAGGTAAATCGGGCAGCTGCGGTGCGACCGGCCGAATCGTTCGGCCGGCGCACCGGCGCAGATCACTGCCCAAAAATCTAGGTGTAAACAGTTTGATCTCTATCCTTACCTTGTCATTGTTGTCGTTGCTTCTTCAAGTATGTTCACAGTAAAAGCGGGGTTTCTCAGGTTTGTGGATGTGCTTTGCCTTTTCACACAATGATCCATCCAATGACTAGAGAGGGCCAGTGCTGGGGTGTCGCTCGAGTGCTACGCCTTGTCGATGGTGGGCATGTGTGGTCCTTGTGTTATATGGCTGGCTGGATTGACGATGGTGGATGAACATGCAAGTACACAGACAAGGATAAACAAGTGTACTGACGATGCCATGTACCTAGGGTAGGGTCATAGGCCTGACCTAGACGCCCTACCCAAGGACAGTACCTCAGAGACAAGAACATTCAAAGTGCAACAAAGGATACCGACCAAAGTCACCTTGAAGTGCAATCTACTCGACCAGCTGTCCCAGTCGGATACCCCAATTCCATTCAACCAAGATAAAAGTCACTCGACCATACGAGAAACCACTCGGAGTACAGAAGGTCTAAAGCCACTCAGGATGACAACGGTCAGGCGTTCACTCCGTAGTTTTAAAGATCATTTATAGCTCTTTATAGCTAGCGCTACCAGTAACGCCCTGTCTTAATGTACATTGAACCCTGTGTAACTGAGGGCTGGAGGGGTCCGACGCATCTATATAAGCCACCGCCTCCTCTGGTACAAGGGTTCGCACCCCTTGTAACTCTCGCGCATAATCCAGTCGACCAAGCCTCCGGGCGTCGAGACGTAGGGCTATTACTTCCTCCAATAAGGGCCTGAACTCGTAAATCTTGCGTGCACAATCTCACCATAGCTAAGACCTTGCCTCCTCCTACGTACCCCCTATTCTTACTGCCAGACTTGCTCCCACGACAGTTAGCACCCACCATGGGCCGGCGTCTTAGCGACTTCCGGTGAGGTTGCAGTTTTTTCGATCTCCATCATGGTTTCTGGCGGTGGTTTGGCTTTGGGCCGCGAGATCCGTCTCGACGCGCTCGTCTTCATCGCCGACGACTCCGCCTGGCTCCAGGAGGCCCCCCTCGATGTCGAGGCCCTTCCCTTCCATGGGGCAGCGCACTTTCGCGCGAGTGCCTGCGGGTCCTCCTTCAGCAGCCGTCGACCCAGTATCAGTCAGCTCCCTCATCATCCACTCTCCCTGCTGTTCGCCATCGCAAGCGGTCTGGTCGATCGCGGCTCCAGCGGTGGGTGAAGCATGTGGTGGCCCACCAATTGGTCACCTCCCAAGTCGCGGCAATCGAGCCCGACGAATCTTTCTACTGTCCAGTCGACTGGCTCCGCGGACACTCTTTCCGAGTGCGGAAGCAGCGACCCGGCGGCGGAGGTCCTCATGGTCGACTGCCGTCGCAGCCCGCCTGGGTACCGTCGCAGCGGTGGCGGCGGCGGCAACGATGGCCCGTCGTATGCTCACGATGAGTATGAACCCCAAGCCCTCACTTCGGAACAAAGGGAAGAGCTGCATCGCCGCAATGTGGAGGCGCTCCAGACATTGTTGAGGAAATCGTTAACTGGTAGCTGCTCGGTTGGCTTGAGAGTAGGGGATTAATGGGATAATCGGCAAGTTAATCGGCCATTTAATCAATTAATCGGATGATTTATTGGTTTATCGGCTACTCGGTGACCCTACGAGTAGGGGTTAATCAGCAAGTTAACTGGTTAATTGGACGAATTCTTGAATAGGGCTCCAGACCCCCATCGTGGGGGAGACTTCCGAGGCTCGGGGCCTGGAAGCTGCGCGCCTGGCCACCTTGGCTGAGCGCACGCGTCTGGAGAACCTTCAACATTCACTCGACGAGCGCGCCCGTTGGCAGATCCCCGAATCCATTCGACGACAACGGCAATAGTTTCCACCCGAGCCCCAGGTATACCGCACTTCGATCCAGAATCTTACAGCTGCAGCCCGTATAGCAGAGTCGATTGAATCGTCTCAATCGGAGGCAGGAAGAGGTTTGCTGCAGATCCGAGCGCTGCTCCGGGCAGCAGGTCAACAAAACACAGCTGTTTCTCAGTCGCGCAACAGGATTCACATCAGATCTGTGGTTGCAGACACTGTCCAGTCGGCTCACAGCCCAAGATCACCCCCGCGGCGCGAAGATCGTGGGCACCGCCAGGACCAATACCTGGGTCGGGGCCACGGACAGTATGATCATCGGTACAGCCGTGATGACAACCGTCGAGTGCCCACGCCCCCTCCGAGGGGCGGATTGTACTCGCCCTGGCGGTATGATGACAGGCGCTTGTATGGTGTCGAGCGAGAGCTCCGGTCGACCCAAGAGAGCCTGGGTTTGATGCAAGATCACTTGTCGTGCAAGGCTTGGTCGACAGAGGCCGAGCACACAGGGAAGGACAAGATAGGAATCACCCGAGTGGAAGCAGAGTGCATGTGTCTGGGCCTGAACGTTTCAGCAGAGCCATCAGAGCTGCAGAGATTCCCCCCAACTTCAGGTTGGCGACGGGGGTGAGTAAGTTCACCGGTGAATCAAAGCCTGACACTTGGCTAGAGGATTACCGAGTGGCAGTGCAGATTGGTGGCGGCAATGATGATGTAGCCATGAAGCACCTCCCTCTGATGCTGGAGGGTTCAGCCAGAGCTTGGTTGAATCCGTTGGCCCCTGGTAGTATTTCAGTTGGGAAGAATTGGCCCGAGTGTTTGTCAGGACATTTGAAGGCACTTGCAAACGACCCGCTGGGCTGACTGAATTGCAACATTGCGTCGAGAAACCGAATGAAACTTTGAGAGATTACATCCAGAGATGGACCACTCTTCATCATACAGTGGAGAATGTGTCACAGCACCAAGCAGTTTGCGCCTTCAAAGAAGGCGTTCGATATAGAGAGCTTAACTTGAAATTCGGTCGGATAGGGGACATGTCCTTGGCTCAGATGATGAAAATAGCCACTCGGTACGCTAACGGCGAAGAGGAAGACCGATTCCGCAGTGGCAAGAACAAACCAGTCGCCCAGGACAACGGAGGAGGGAATTCCAGTCGGAAGCAGAAACGCAAAGCAGAACCAGCAGGCCCTGCTAAGGCCACATTTTTGAACCAAGGGAAATTCAAAGGAAAGCCTAAGGGGCCATGGATCCCCAAGAAAGTGAAAGATCAAGCGGAAAATGATGTGCTTGATTTGCCGTGTCACATACACACCAAGAAAGATGAAGAGGGAAACCTGATTTACCCCAAGCATACCACTCGACAGTGACGACTCCTAATTCAGAGCTTCCGAGAGGGTCAGCCCAGTGAAAAGGAAAAGGAATCTGATAAGGACGAGGACAAAGAGGAGGATGATGGTTACCCCAATGTCAATGCCACTTTAGTGATTTTTGCTGACATCGAGAGCAAAAGTCGACTGAAAGTTATGAACAGAGAAGTAAACATGGTTGCTCCGGCAACAACGACGTATTTGAAGTGGTCAAAGACTCCCATTACATTCGACCAGTCCGATCACCCAGCGCATGTAGCTACCCCCGGGCGGCAAGCGTTGGTGGTCGACCCAGTCGTTGGAGGCACCCGACTGACCAAGGTTTTGATGGATGGTGGCAGTGGTCTGAATATTCTGTATGCTGAGACCCTCCGAGGGATGGGCATTCCGATGTCCAAGCTCAGCGAGAGCAACATGCGGTTCCATGGAGTCATCCGAGGAAAGAAAGCTGACTCACTCAGTCAGATCACTCTTGATGTGGTTTTCGGTGATTCAAAGAATTACCGCAAGGAAAAGTTGACGTTTGAGGTGGTGGATTTTCACAGTGCCTACCATGCTATTTTGGGCAGGCCTGCATATGCTCGTTTCATGGCTTGACCATGTTACGTGTACCTCAAGTTGAAGATGCCTGGCCCCAGAGGAGTGATCACAGTCACTGGGAATCGGCAGAGAGCAGAAGAATGCCTCCAGAAGGGCTCAAAGATTGCCGATGAACAGATGGCATCAGTAGAGATGCAAGAATACCAGAAGAATGCTGATCCGAGTGATTTGTTGCGTGCTAAGAAGCCTGCTTCAGAATCAACATTTCAGTCGTCCGGTGAAACAAAGCCAGTTCACATTCACCCGACCGATCCCAATGCTGCTCCGACTCATATCTCAACAACACTCGACATCAAATAGGAAGAAGCGCTCATCCAGTTCCTCCGTGAGAACTGCGACATCTTCGCATGTAAACCATCTGACATGCCGGGTGTACCCAGGGGACTGGCTGAGCACCGTTTGCGAGTCGACCCAAAAGCAAAACCTGTTAAAGAGCACTCCGTCGGTCCACCGTGGAGAAGAGGAAGGCAATTGGCGAGGAGGTGGCTCGGCTTCTGGCATTGGAGTTCATCCGCGAGATATACCACTCCGAGTGGCTCGCCAATGTTGTCATGGTCCCCAAGAAAGATAAGTCACTTCATATGTGTATCGATTTCAAACATATCAATTGGGCCTGCCCGAAAGATCACTTCCCTCTCCCCCGCATCGACCAGATCGTCGACTCAACTGCGGGGTGTGAGCCTTTGTCCTTTTTGGATGCGTATTCCAGGTACCATCAGATCCGACTGTATGGACCTGACGAAATAAAAACAACTTTCATCACCCCATTCGGGTGGTTTTGCTATGTTACCATGCCCTTTGGCCTCAAGAATGCTGGTGCCACGTTCATGCGTACGATCCAGAAGTGCCTGCTCACCCAAATCAGTCGGAACGTGGAAGCATACATGGATGACATCGTGGTCAAGTCACACAAAGGTTCCGACCTACTGACTGACCTCGCTGAAACCTTTGCCAACTTAAGAAGATATGATATCAAGCTCAATCCGTCAAAGTGCACATTCGGAGTCCCAGGTGGAAAGTTACTAGGTTTCCTCGTTTCGACGCAAACCCAGAGAAGGTTGGCACAATCCTCCGAATGAAATGCCCCGTGCGTGTGCACGATGTTCAGAAGCTTACTGGTTGTTTGGCTGCATTGAGTCGATTCATCTCACGTCTCGGTGAAAAGGCATTACCTCTTTACCGACTGGTGAAGAAGTCTGACAAGTTCGAGTGGAATCCTGAAGCTGAAGCAGCGTTTGAAGAGCTCAAAGCCCTGCTTTCCACCCAGCCGGTGCTTGCCGCTCTAATCAGCAAAGAGCCTCTACTGCTATATATTGCAGCCACTGGATAGGTTGTCAGCACAGTGCTCACCGTCAAGCTGGAAGAAGAAGGCAAAGCCTACAAAGTTCAACGCCCAGTGTACTATATTTCTGAAGTCTTGACTCCATCCAAGCAAAATAGCCGCATTATGAGAAGCTTGTCTATGGGATTTACTTGACCACGAAGAAAGTTGCACATTACTTTGCAGACCACTCGGTTTTAGTCATTAGTGATGCTCCATTATCTAAAATTCTGAACAATTGGGACGCAACTGGTCAAGTGGCCAAGTGGGAGATTGAACTCCTTCCTTTGGATATCAAGTTCGAGGCAAAGAAAGCAATCAAGTCTCAGGCAATAGCAGATTTCCTCGTCGAGTGGATTGAGCAGGAGCAATCGACTCAGGTTCACTCGGAACATTGGACTATGTTCTTTGATGGGTCCAAAATGTTGAATGGTTCCGGTGCTAGAGTGTTTTTGGTATCCCCGAGAGGTGATAAGCTCAGCTATGTCCTCCAGATTCACTTCGATTCTTCAAACAATGAAGCTGAGTATGAGGCACTTTTGTATGGGTCGCGTATGGCCATTTCACTCGGCGTCCGTCGCCTGGTGGTCTACGGTGACTCGGACTTAGTGGTTAATCCGGTGATGAAGGAGTGGGATATCAGGAGCCCAGCTATGACCGGTTATTGCAATGCAGTAAGAAAGCTAGAGAAGAAGTTTGAGGGGTTAGAGCTCCACCACATACCTCGAATCAAGAATCAAGCTGCTAATGATCTGGCGAAGATAGGTTCCACTCGGAAGCCTATCCCCGATAATGTGTTCTTGGAGCATCTCCACACCCCGTCAGTTCAAGAAGATCCCTTCACGGAGGAGCCCCCACAACCGATAAGTTCAACCAATCCGACTGAGATTGAAGTCCCAGCTGTGGTTGACTTGATCAGGGAGGTTCTAGTGATCACCCCCGACTGGACGGTGCCATATATCACATACCTGCTCAGGGAGGAGCTCCCAGAGGATGAAGATGAGGCCCGCCATATCGTCCGTCGATCCAAAGCCTAAGTGGACAGCTTTATAGGGAGAGTGTCACTGGAGTTGCTCAGCGTTGCATCTCTCCAAGAAGAAGCTCGAATGATTCTAAATGAGATCCACTCGGGGACCTGTGGTCACCATGCGTCCTCTCGGACCATCGTAGACAAAGCATACCGAGTGGGATTCTACTGGCCACGTGCAAATGAGATGGCTAAAGATATAGTCGACAAGTGCGAAGGCTGCCAATTTTACTCAAGCCTGTCTCACAAACCTGCATCAGCCTTGAAGACTATTCCACTCGTCTGGCCTTTTGCAGTATGGGGATTGGACATGGTTGGGCCCTTCAAGACCGGCAGAAGTGGTTTCACTCATTTGCTCGTAGCAGTCGACAAGTTCACCAAATGGATCAAAGCCAAGCCTATCAAGAATCTTGATTCAAGCACTGCCATTAGTTTCATCAGAGAGCTGATATTCAGATATGGAGTCCCTCATAGTATTATAATAGATAATGGCTCCAACTTTGATTCTGATGAGTTCAGAGCATTTTGCGCATCCCAAGGCACTCGGGTCGACTACGCATCCGTTGCGCACCCGCAGTCGAATGGGCAGGCGGAAAGGGCAAATGGCTTGATCCTTCAAGGGCTGAAACCCCGACTGATGCGCGATCTCAAGCATGCTGCAGGAGCTTGGGTGACTGAGTTACCATCTGTCCTATGGGGATTGGGAACGACTCCCAATCGGTCGAGTGATCGAACCCCCTTCTTCATGGTGTATGGTGCTGAAGCTGTGGTACCGAGTGATTTGTTGCACAATGCCCCCTGAGTGGAACTCTTTTCGGAAGCTGAAGCAGAACAAGCACGCCAAGACGCAGCTGATCTCCTAGAGGAAGAACGAGAGATGGCTCTGATCCGGTCGACCATCTATCAACAAGACCTGCGTCGATTCCACGCCAGAAACGCCAGAGGTCGAGCATTTCAAGAAGGAGACCTTGTGCTCAGAGTGCACCAGAAGCGACCTCACAAGCTTGCTCTGGCCTGGGAAGGCCCCTTCATCATCACCAAGGTGCTCCACAACGGGGCGTATCACCTCTACAACGTAGCCAAGAAAGAACACGAGGCATGCTCGTGGAATGCGGAGCTGCTCCGCCGTTTTTATACCTAAACACTCGGATCGACGAGTTGTAATAAGAATCCTTTAGTTTGCTTATCAAAGACAAGATTTTTGCAGTATCTTAATGATTGTTATCCCAAGAACATATGTGTTCAAATCCCCTAGCGGGTGGCTTAGCCGCGAACCCGATTCGCCTAAGTTTCAAAAAACACTCCGAGTGAAGAGCAACCCTCTCACTCGGGGGCTTAGCCGCGAACCCGATTCGCCTAAGTTACAAAAATACTCCGAGTGGAGAGCAATCCTCCCACTCGGGGGCTTAGCTGTGATCCCGTACTCGCCTAAGCTACAAAAATACTCCGAGTGGAGAGCAACCCTCTCACTCGGGGACTTAGCCGCGAACCCGATTCGCCTAAGTCACAAAAATACTCCGAGTGCAGAGCAATCCTCCCACTCGGGGGCTTAGCTGCAATCCCGTACTCGCCTACGTTACAAAAATACTCCGAGTGAAGAGCAACCCTCTCACTCGGGGACTTAGCCGCGAACCCGATTCACCTATGTTACAAAAATACTCCGAGTGGAGAGTAATCCTCCCACTCGGGGGCTTAGCTGCGATCCCGTACTCGCCTAAGTTACAAAAATACTCCAAGTGGAGAGCAATCCTCCCACTCGGGGGCTTAGCTGTGACCCCGTACTCGCCTAAGTTACAAAAATACTCTGAGTGGAGAGCAATCCTCCCACTCGGGGGCTTAGTTGCGATCCCGTACTCGCCTAAGTTACGAAAATACTCCGAGTGGAGAGCAATCCTCCCACTCGGGGGCTTAGCTCCGATCCCGTACTCGCCTAAGTTACAAAAATACTCTGAGTGGAGAGCAATCCTCCCACTCGGGGGCTTAGCTGCGATGCCGTACTCGCCTAAGTTACAAAAATACTCTGAGTGGAGAGCAATCCTCCCACTCGGGGGCTTAGCTGCGATCCCGTACTCGCCTAAGTTACAAAAATACTCCGAGTGGAGAGCCATCCTCCCACTCGGGGGCTTAGCTGCGATCCCGTACTCGCCTAAGTTACAAAAATACTCCGAGTGGAGAGCAATCCTCCCACTCAGGGGCTTAGTTGTGATCCCGTACTCGCCTAAGTTACAAAATAAATTCCTAGTGAAGAGCAACTCTCTCACTCGGAACTTGGCCACACACTCCGAGCTGCACCACAAATACAACGTATGGTTGCAGTCAGAGCTGTGCCACAAGTACAATGTATGGTTGCAGTCAGAGCTGTGCCACAAATACAATGTGCAGTCACACTCAGAGCTGCGCCACAAGTATAACATCTATTCCGAGTAGAGAGCAATCCTCTCACTCAGAAATGCAACCTTGATCCTAGATTCGCCTAAGTCAAGAAATCAGGAAGCAGTGCAAATAAAGCAACCGAGTTTGGATAAATCCATGAAGGTTCAAAAGCCATCGGCAGAAGTACTCGGGCGTCAGGCCCGAAGGAGTTTCAACGATTACAAAATCACTCGGCATTCCGAGGCAAATAAAGTCAAGTTATTAAGTTTTTCACTCAGCAGGAGGAGGGCTAGCTGGCTCGACGAACTCATCCAGGTCGATTCCATCTGCGATACGAGTGGAAGCGTCGATGAAGGTCCCCATGAAGGACTGGAATTGAAGCTTCTTGGTGTTGGCGACCTTGAGAGATGCCAGCTTCTCTTCTTTAACTTCCTTGCAGTGGACTCGGACCAAAGACAGAGCCACATCAGCGCCGCACCAAGGAGATGACTTCTTCCATGCCTGCACTCGACCAGGGATTTCATTGAGTCGAGTCATCAGAGACTCGAGGTCATTCTGGAACGTCACACCTGGCCAGAGTTCCGTGTCGACTCGCGACACCGCCACCTTTAGTCGGGCAAGATAGTCCAGGACGCTGGCGAGGCGAGATTCCAGTCGCATCACGTTCATGGTAGCTTCATCCTTAACATGAGAGTTGATGGGATCCAGGCTCGTCTCAATCCGCCCAGTCTCTTCCTTGAAGTTTCGACAGAATTCTGCAAGCATAGAAAAATGATGAGTCGACAGTTGCATGATGGAAAAGTTTTTTGCAAACCAGTCGGACAGGGGAAGCTACCTTCAAGCATGAGGAACATCTTCTTGGCAAGGCCTCAAGATAAGTCTCCAGTTCATCTCTCTTCCAAGTGAGATCTTCGACTTTGTCAGTCAGGGCCACCTTGTCCTTCTTCAGCTGCACAACTTCTTTATTCGCTTCATCAGCAGCAGTATTCTACTTGGCATTCTCTTCTTCTAACTTGCCGACTGAAGCCAGCTTCTTATCAGCAAGTTCAGTTCTTTCTCGGGCCGTCTTCTGCGCTGCTGCAAGGTCGAGGTCCTTTTGCTCCAGAGCCTGCTTCATTTTGTCTAAAGAAATAACATTCTTCAGACGAGTTTGGAGTTGTCGGTTTTCACTACGCACATCTGTTCGAGTGGAGTCACTCGGTTCAAAAGGCGAAAAGGACAGATGGCAAGGTGGACAGTCGACAAGTTTTTACCTCCCATAGTAGCCGCTTCATCCTTGGCCTTCTACAAGTTTTCCTTGGCCAACTCCAGGTCGAGATTGAGTTGGATCTACTTCCTCTCCAGATCAGCAAACCTAGCTCCAAGATCACATGATTTGTGCAGTGAACAAAAAGACAAGTTAGTCGACAGAAACAAGATTCAGTCACTTCTGAGTGATAAGATGTAAAGATCAGACTATAATGACAAAAGAGTTCTAAGACTACTTTCGAATTAAACATTCAATAGTAGTCTCAGGGACTACACCCAGTGGGTGCACTTGGTGTGCCCCCACTGGTTCAAATTCCCACTCGACATGGTCCGCCCAGTACGAGTGGAAGGAGTAAAAATAAAGAGAGAAAAACAACATTTGTTCTCAGACCACAGCCGACTGCCCGCAGTCGACCGTGGTCTCGGGGACTACACCCAGTGGGTGCACTCAGCATGCCCCCACTGGTTCAGAGTTCGCTCGACAAGATCCGTCTAGATCGAGTGTCAGTATTACAAACAAACACCTCGCATAAGACCCCCGCCGAATCAAACATTCGACATCGGTCTCAGGGACTACACCCAGTGGGTGCACTCAGCGTGCCTCCACTGGTTCAAGAATTCAATCGACAAGAGCTACACGACAAAAGTCAAAACACCCAGTGGGTGAGTGGTTGCAAGGTGCAGACTCATGATAGATGCACATTAAAGGTTCAAAACGCTCATCCACGGGCATCTTACGAATAATAAAGCAGCAGTTTTAAAGTAGCATGTCCTAACAGAGCAAAGATCAAGCTGAAAGACGACTCAGAAATCAACCACTTACTTGGACGTTGGCTTGAAGGGCAGAGCTGGCATCATAAGCGGCCTTGCTGGTCTCGTACACCACCTTCATTCGCTCCATCATCAAGCCTGCTTGGGACACGACCTCCTTGGTAGCGCTTACTTCGTTTTCCGAGACGTGATGAGTGGCAAAGAGAGGTGTTGGTGGAAATGACGAGGTAGCTCCAAGAACTGAAGTTTGAGGTTGCGCAGTCGGAGCAGGAGGCTGAATAGTCGACACTGAAGGCTGAGCAGTTGACATAGGATGAACAAAGGAAACAGAAGCCCGAGCTGGATCACCAAG
This sequence comes from Triticum aestivum, assembly GCF_018294505.1. Classification (NCBI taxonomy): domain Eukaryota; kingdom Viridiplantae; phylum Streptophyta; class Magnoliopsida; order Poales; family Poaceae; genus Triticum; species Triticum aestivum. Next base: position 500,979,570 of record NC_057799.1, read on the forward strand.
TTGTGGGACGACCGGGTCCGATGCTGGTGTCGAGTGAGACGCTTTGCTGGCGGGCACCTTCTTGCCCAGAGTCCTGCCTCTTCTCCCTGTGTTCCTTTGAGGCACATCCTCATGGTCATCATGATCTGGCAGTTCGATAACATTTGGCGGTGCTACAAAAACATTCGACCATAAGAACATTCAGTCGACCGAAAGAACAGTCGGCAGAGCAAGAACATAGATGTGGAGACTATACCTGCTCGAGAGGTGGCTGCGTCTTCAGTTTCCTCCTCATCTTGATCCTTGTAAATATCCATGGATGTCCCGGAAGTAGCAGCACTGAAATTTCCCAAATTCACTTGGTCAAACAAGCGAATGAGTCGACGATAAACATAGGAGTTCTCGAGCAAGAGAAAAGCAAGGAGGAGAAACACTTACGCAGAAGCAACTGGAACGTCCACCTTGATCTTAGGCAGGGCCTTCCGAGGCTTTGTTGGCGCAACCTTGGGCTGCTTCGGGGCCTTCTCTGGCGGATCGGGAGTAGATGTCCGAGTTTGCTTCAAGACCTGCATACTTGGCGGGGCTACTTTGCCATATCCACCTGCTGGGTCATGTGAATGCTTGGAACGTTTCTCAGAACAAGGGGGCGAGTCGACCTCCTCGCTGCTGCTTGAGTCCGCACTTTCTTCATCACTTTCATCGTCAGATTTCCAGTCGGCACTCTCGCCTCCGCCCTCCATTCCCTCCTGGACTTTCTCTCCGTTTGGCATCGAGTACATCTCAGTATAAATTTGCAAGACAGGAGTCAAACGAGCATCAATCAGGTTCAAAAGGGCAATTGCAGATCAGAATAAAAAGACACTCGGTAACGAAGACCAGACCTTGTCCGGTTCATGATCGGCGTCGAATGGTGCAACTCTCCTAGTCCCCCTGGGGTTGTCTTTATTTCGAGTGATGCTATGCAGCCACTGTGTCACCGTCTCCTCGGCGACCTCCTCCGGGTGGACCCGAGCGGAGTCATCAGTTCCCGAGTACATCCACATCGGATGATCGCGGGCTTGAAGAGGCTGGATGCGTCGACTAAGGAACACCTCCAACAAATCCATGCAAGTCACACCATCAGGGACTAGTTGAACTACCCGGTCGACTAGCAGTGCCACCTCTCCTTTCTCTGCTGGAGTCATGGTCAGTGAAGAGGGTTGGTGGACTCGCTCCATGGTGAAGGGGGGAAGACCGGTCGACTGACCGGGAGTCGGAACATCTTGGCAGTAGAACCAGGTCGACTGCCATCCCCTAACCGACTCGGGAAGGGTCATGGGAGGAAAAGTACTCCTACCCATCGTCTAAATCCCTAAACCCCGCACATTTGGATCACGTGCGTCTTTTCGTCAGTCGGATTTGCCTTCTTCACAGTCTGAGAACGGCAGGTAAAGATGTGTTTGAATAAACCCCAACGCGGATGGCAGCCCAAGAAGTTTTCACACAGAGAGACATACACAGCGAGATATGTGATCGTGTTTGGAGAGAAGTGATGAAGTTGGGCACCAAAAAAGTTCAAGATACCTCGGAAAAAAGGATGTGGAGGCAGAGTGAAACCGCGGTCGACATGGGTTGCGAGGAGGACGCACTCACCCACCTGCGGCCGAGGCTCGGACTCGTTCCCGGGCAACCTCCAAGACCCGTGAGCAATCAACCCTGCACTGGCCAGATCCTCCAAGTCTTCTTTCTAGATAGTAGATCGAATCCGGGCCCCCTGGATCCAACCAGGCGGCAGACTGGACCTTGATGACGACCCCCGACTCGTCTTCTTGCCCTTCGCCGCCGTCGCCGCCTTCTTCGTGCGCTCCGGGGCCGCCGTCTTGTCCTTCCCCATGGTGGCGGAGTGCGCACGAGCGAGCGGAGATGACGAGAGTGGTGGAGGACGCGGTGGAGAAGCAGAGGAGGAAGAGGACGATTGGGACGCACTGTGCATTGCATCGACCTGAGAGCTATTTATGAGGCCACTTCTGAGTGGCTGCCGAGTGAGCTCGAGCAATGTCATCATATCCCGCAGCAGACGCTCGCCCGATACATGGTGAAAAAGGTGGTGCGAAGATCGAGGCGCCCCTGTCTATCCACTCTGATGACCGCGGCACGCTACGACTCGCACGCTTCTCCAAAATTTTGAATCCCGTGGGATCCGGGAACCGCAGAGTAACCGATCGCGCCGAAGATTTTGCACCATAAAACACTCAAAGATTATCAGCATAACTCACTCGACGACCTCTGAATTGATCAAGGCAACTAAAGTGAAGTTGAAGCCCCAACATGACTCTCAGATTCCAATAAAATGCCTCCGAAGCATAGAATCGAGTCCGAACCAACTTCAACTCTTTCTTTACTCGGACCTCAATCCATTCGGGGGCTAATGACGATGCCATGTACCTAGGGAAGGGTCATAGGCCTGACCTAGACGCCCTACCCAAGGACACTACGTTAGAGACAAGAACATTCAAAGTACAACAAAGGATACTGACTGAAGTCACCTTGAAGTGCAATCCACTCGACCAGCTGTCCCACTCGGATACGCCAATTCCATTCGACCAAGATAGAAATCACTCGACCATACGAGAAACCACTCGGAGTACAGAAGGTCTAAAGCCACTCAGGATGGCAACGGTTAGGCGTTCACTCTATAGTTTTAAAGATCATTATAGCTCTTTATAGCCGGCGTTACCAGTAACGCCTTGTCTTAATGTACATTGAACCCTGTGTAACTGAGGGCTGGAGGGGTCCGGCGCACTCTATATAAGCCACCCCCTCCTCTGGTACAAGGGTTCGCACCCCTTGTAACTCTCGTGCATAATCTAGTCGACCAAGCCTCCGGGCGCCGAGACGTAGGGCTATTACTTCCTCCGAGAAGGGCCTGAACTCCTAAATCTTGCGTGCACAATCTCACTGTAGCTAAGACCTTCCCTCCTCCTACGTACCCTGATGCGGAGCATCCCACGGTCATCCCCATGGACGTATCTACATCTCCCACAACACCACTTGGACCCATGACAAGAGGAAGAGCTCGTGCTATTCAATCGGAGGTGACATCACTCCTACTTGAGTTTCCCTCTTCTTCAAGTGAGACATGGCTACTGCCTAAGTCCGAGATGCTATGTGTGATCAGGTACAACGCTCAAGCCACAGAGCCGAGAGCAGAAGAAGAAGAGACAGGCGTCAACTCTCTGGACAGCCCGGAATTTCCGGCCAGAGCCCGGAACTTCCGGCCCCCGGACCCTTCGGCTAGCCCGGAGCTTCCGGCCTCCGATGATCCCGACCAGCCTAGGCATGCCAACTCTGTGGTTAGCCCGGAACCAGCCCGAAACCCGGCCCAGACCTTCCGGCCCGCCCGGACCTTCCGTCCCATGCACGCCAGCCCAGCTCCACCCGTGCCAACTCTCTGGTTAGGCCGGACCCTTCCCGACACCTGGCCCGGAACCTCCGGAGCCCGGAACTTCCGGCCCTGCCTGCGCGCAGTGACTTGGGCCGTGGCCCGTGTACCCTTTCGCCCCCTAGACTATATATACTCTTCTCCTACCTACGTTTTAGGGTTAGCTCATATGTGAGATGGAGCATTGCTCATCCATACGGATCTACTCCACGAGAGAGACCGCGTCCCCTCTACGGAGAAGATCCCCTTGGATTCAAGACCCCCTCTTGGGTGGCCCCATCAAGACCTCCTCACGGAGAAGAACTGGTTACCCTCTGTATCGTCCCTTGTTGATCGTGGATCGTGTATCTCTTTGTGATTCGAGGATCTAGCATATGTGTGACTTATTCTTGTGGGTTTGAGTGTTTCTCTTGTGTTCTCCCTCGTGTTTCCTCTCGTGTTCTTCGTGTTCTTCGCGGGATCCGCTCCTTTCGTGAAAGATCGGCCATCTAGGGTTCCACCCTACATCATCTTGGTATCATGAGCCACGTTGATCACGATTTCGGAGCCCCCTCTTTGTTTTCTAGCCTAATTTTGGTGTGATTCGTCCCAATTTTGAAAATCCCCACAAAAATAGCCCTCCCAATTTTTTTTGTGATTTGTTGGTGTGATGAAGTTTTGTTGGATTTGATCCGTGAATTTTATGTGTGGCATGTAGATCTAGCTTCCCCACCCTTCTTCCTCCCCTCAAATTTTTCTTTCCCCCTTGGATTTGGGGTTTTCCCCAAGTTTTTCCGCCCAAATCCACGATCCCCAATTCTCTATTCTTGGCAGATTCGCGACCACTGGAACTTCCGGCCCCGCCCGGACCATCCAGCCACCCCGGAACTTCCGGACCCCGGACCTTCCGTCTTGCCCGGAACTGCCGGCCTAGACAGAAAGTTCGTGCATCTTCGACGAAGTCCGCTACTTCGACTACTCCAATTGCGGTGCAGCGGCATCCTCGCCAATGTACTGAAGACCGTGCACTACAACATCGACAACAATCTCATCCTTTTGACACTCTCAACCGTAAGCAAGGATGGTAATCTCAATGACACCTTTGTCTACTCCTTGCCATTTCATTGTGAACCCCATAGCCCATTTTGCGTAGCTTACCCTTCGAGACTAGCCTTTGAGTATTGCCGGCAACGTGACTTGTGCATATTAGTGATCATATTTACCATAGCATACATACAATATTACCGTGGTGCATATCTTGGTATCATCTCTTGTGTCACAAAGTGGCCATCGCATATACTCAATTGCTATCTTGGTTCGTGAAGTTTTGCATAAGAAAAGAGCTCAAAAGAGAAAGAGCCAAACAAGCTTTTAAGCAAAAAGGAAAGATAAGCAAAGAGCTTATAAGCAAGAACCATAGCATCATACTACGTTAAGATTTTCATATCCGATCATCTTGGACCATACCATCGGAACATCATATTCATATAGCATACTTGGGATAGAAGTCATTGCATTTTTGCTTAGTAGGTTGTGCACAAGTTCGTATCCGCCTATTATGCAATCGTGCTAGCGTCTCTCTAGTGTTGTGCAACAATGAGCATTTTCGTGGATTCCACATCTTTGGCTCATTCCTTGGTTGCACGACCCCATTTATCTATTTGCGTGTGTGTTTCCGTGTACCTTATCTTGCTATTGGTCTACTTGTTGCATTTGCAAATTTGCGAATCTTTTCCAACATTATTGAGTCTCACTTACAGTTGCATCAAATTTTGTTGCACCATCCTAACCGAGCTCCACTATAAGCTTTTACTTGTGTAGGTGTGAGAAACCGACAAGAATTGGTACCAATTGTGCTATTTCCTTGTTACACATTGAGTGATCTTTGATCCATCTTCAACATCGGTCAAGGTACATTTGGTATAAGTTCTTCTCCGTCTCCCACTCACATATTTGTTTCACATGATGGATAGGCCAAGTTCATATACCAACCCACTCTTCCTTGAGCAAGACGACGACCCGAACAACTACGTCACCAAGCTACACCCATTTGGAACGCAACGAGCCTTGCATCAAGAGAAACTAGCAATGAGTGACCGCATCGACAACTTTGCTACCGACTTGCGACTCTCCGAGCAACGTAAAAGAGACTACTTCGACAACAAGCTCGACGAACAAAAGCAAGAGAACAACGCAAGAATGGACGAGATTCGTGCCTTGTTGGTCAACCGCTCTTCGACCACTTCGTCCTACTCAAGAAGGAGCCGCTCAAGTCGACACTCCGACCACACTATTTCCGGCTCAAGTACCCCAACATCGAATACTCTTCGTCGTGCCGCGTGTCAAGATCGTCAAGCAAACCGCAATCCTCTACACGACAACAACTCTCAAGAGAAACTTCATGCACAAGAGCATTGACATCGTCAAAACCAAGCTACATTCGCGCAAGCACAAGAACGGCAACGTCAACGCCAACAAGAACAAGAGGAACGAGCGCGACAATACAAAGATGCACAAGATGCCGAGGCACAACGTCAAGAACAAAAACTTCGTGAAGCTCAAGCACTTGAGGCGCAACGTGCCCTTCGAGATTCAAGTCGTGTCGTAGCAAATCGAGGCCGACAAGCCCGTGAGCACCAAGAAGCGCTTCGCGATGAAGTTCAAGAAAGGATCTATCAATCACGTGTGCATCGTCAAGTTCATCAAGCTCCTCCTCAAGCTAGACAAGAACCTGAAGTTCACCAAGAGCATGAAGAAAATGGAAATCCCCCAAGACAAGAACACCATGAGGACGACAACCCTCCTCGCCAAGAGCAACATGAGTTTGCCAATCCTCAACGACATGGGCGTCATCATCCCCGACCCCAACACAATAAAGAGCAACGATATGGCAAGCTAAAGTTCACCATGACCAAGTTTTTCGGAAGCAATGATCCTGAGGAGTATCTTTCATGGGCATTGAAGGTTGACAAAATCTTCCGCTTGCACAACTATGAAGAAGAGAAGAAGATCGCGATGGCAACCCTTGAATTTCAAGACTACGTCCTCATCTGGTGGGAACAAGTACTTGAGCGCCGTGAGGCAAGAGGTGAACCACCCACCACCACTTGGGCGCAAATGAAGGATGTCATGAAAGCACGTTTTGTGCCAACCTACTACAACCGCGACCTCTTCAAGAAACTCCAACTCCTCAAGCAAGGAACCAAGAGCGTTGAAGAATACTAGAAGGAAATGGAGATTGTCATGATAAGAGCCAATGTCACGGAAGATGATGAGCAAACTATGGCACGTTTCTTGAATGGACTAAATCACCCTATCAAGAAGATAGCCGACTTCCAACCATACTCGAACCTCATCGAGCTAGTGCATCAAGCTACCAAGGCGGAACGTCAAGTGCAAGATGACTTCAAATATGCCAAGTTCTCATCCAAGTCCTACGGCTTCTCCAACAACCAAGCTTCACCGACTCCTTCTACCTCAACCAAAGCTCCCGCAAGCAACGTCGACAAGTCAAGTTACAAGAAAACTTCGACAACCTTAAGTCATCCTCCTACTACAAGCAACTTCAAGACGAGTGCTTCGTCATCTACAACCCCAATCGATGAGACTGTCAAGACAAGTTCCTTCAAATGCTTCACATGCGGCGGCCGAGGCCACAAGTCCTATGAGTGTACCAATAAACGCACCATGATCCTCAATGACGACGGAACCTACGACTCCATGAGTGAAGAGGAGATGGAAACCATTGAGCAAGTGGCCATGCACCGGCGCGTCAACGAAGACGATCAAGTCTTTTGTGATGAGGATTCAAGCCCCGCTCTTGTGGTATCCAAGGTCTTGACTCTTCAACATCAACAAGATGAAGACCAAAGATGCCATATCTTCCACACCAAGGCCGGCATAAAGGAAAGGTCCGTCAAGGTCATCATCGATGGAGGGAGTTGTCATAACTTGGCAAGTGAAGAACTATGCTCCAAGCTCCAATTGGTCAAGACGAAGCACCCGCACCCCTACAAGGTTCAATGGCTAAGCGACTCCGGCACAATCCAAAGTAGAGCATACGGTCAACGTCTCCTTCAAGATCGGAGCCTATGAAGACACTTTGGAGTGTGATGTCGTTCCGATGTCCGTTTGCCACCTCCTCCTTGGACGGCCATGGAAATTCGACCGGGGCGTCATCCACAACGGGCGTACAAATCACTATAGCTTCAAGATGAAAGGAAAGGAGTACGTTCTACGACCTATGTCTCCAAGCCAAGTGATCGCCGACAAGAAAGCTTCCACCCATCGTGGAGATACTAGTGAGAGAGTGCACCACCAAAAAGAAAGTGAGCGCCACAAGCCCAAATTGAGCGACTCTTCGCCAAGAGAGAAAAACTTGGTCCTCCTAGCCACAAAAAGAGAGATGAGAGAAGTGTGTGAGAACCCATCAAGTGTCATGCACTATGTCCTTTTGTGCAAAGATAAGACACCAAAAGCTAACACCTCTCACAATCTACCTCTAGTGTTATCTTCTCTTTTGCAGGAATTCCAAGATGTTTTCCCCGACGAACTACCTCCGGGTCTACCTCCACTTTGAGGCATTGAGCACCGAATCGACCTCATCCCCGGAGCACCCCTTCCTAACAAAGCTCCCTACCGCATCAACCCCGAAGAAACTAAAGAAATACAAAGGCAAGTAAAGCATCTCATAGACCATGGACATGTGCGTGAAAGTTTGAGCCCTTGTGCCGTCCCGGTCATTCTTGTGCCAAAAAGAGACGGTAGCTTTCGCATGTGTTCCGATTGTAGACCTATCAATGCTATCACCGTTTGCTATAGGTATCCCATTCCACGCCTTGATGATATGCTAGATGAACTTAGTGGTGCCACTATTTTTCCCAAAATTGATCTCAAGAGTGGTTACTATCAAATACGCATACAAGAGGGTGATGAATGGAAAACCGCTTTCAAAACAAAGTTTGGTTTGTATGAGTGGTTAGTCATGCCTATGGGTTTATCGGAAGCACCCGGTACTTTCATGCGTCTTATGCATTATGTGTCTCGCCCTTACATTGGTGAATTTGTTGTTGTTTACTTTGATGATATTCTTGTGTTTAGCAAATCTCTCAAAGAGCATGTCACCCACCTGCGCACCGTGCTACAAACCCTTTGAAAAGAGCGTCTTTATGCTAATATGGAGAAATGCCTTTTTGGTGTTTTAAACTTGTTTTCTTGGGTTTTGTTGTATCTTCTAAGGGTGTTCATGTTGATGAATCTAAGATCAATGCTATTAAGAGTTGGCCCCAACCAACCAATTTGCAACAAGCGCGTAGTTTCCTTGGTTTAGCCGGTTTCTACCGTAGATTTGTGAAGGATTTTAGCACTATTGCATCTCCTTTACATGCTTTGAGCAAGAATAATGCACCCTTTGTTTGGGGACCATCTCAAGATAGTGCTTTGAATGAGCTTAAGAATTTGCTTACTCATGCTCCCGTGCTTGCCTTACCAAACTTTGACAAACCTTTTGAGATTCATTGTGATGCTAGTGGTAATGGCATAGGCGGTGTGTTAACTCAAGAGAAGGGCCCCATAGCATACTTCAGTGAGAAACTTTCCGGAGCGCAACTCAATTACCCTATCTATGACAAAGAGCTATATGCTTTAGTGTGAGTTTTGCATGAATGGTAACATTACCTTCGCCCTCATGAATTTCTCATTCATACCGATCATGAAACGCTTAAGTACCTTAAAGGTCGAACTAAGTTGAACAAGCGTCATGCTAAATGGAGTGAGTTTATTGAGTCATTTCCTTATGTCATCAAGTACATTAAAGGCAAGGAAAATGTTGTGGCGGATGCACTTTCCCGTATATGCATGCTTGTTACTAAACTTGAATTGAGTGTCATTGGTTTTGAGCACATAAAAGACTTGTATGCGCATGATCCTACTTTTGAAATTCCTTATGCCAAATGTTTGACGCATACATCTTGCGAACGCTATTACATCAAAGATGATTATCTTATGAGAGCTAACAAACTTTGCATCCCCGAGTCTTCTCTTCGCTTGTTACTTTTGCAAGAATCTCATGGAGGAGGACTAATGGGACACTTTGGATGCGACAAGACATTCGCTACGCTCTCCAAGAACTATTATTGGCCCAAGATGTTCCGCGACGTCTCACGCTTCACCAACCGATGTTTGACATGTCGCAAAGCTAATTCAAAAGCACAATCTCATGGCCTTTACATGCCTCTTCCAATTCCATATCAACCATGGGAAGATATTAGCATGGATTTTGTGCTTGGTTTGCCTAGAACTAGAAATGGAAAGGATTCCGTGTTTGTTGATGTGGACCGAATCTCTAAAATGGCACATTTCATACCATGCAACAAGATAGACGATGCTTCACATGTTGCAAATCTCTTTTGTAGGGAAATCTTGCGCCTACATGGAGTGCCAAAGATGATTGTCTCGGACTGCGACGTCAAGTTCTTGAGTTACTTTGTGAAGACCTTATGCGCCAAACTTGGAATCAAGCTACTATTCTCTTCGGCATACCATCCACAAACCGACGGCCAAACGGAGGTGACGAACCGAACACTCTCCACTCTACTTCGTGTCTTGATCAAGAAGAACATCAAGGAGTGGGAGGAGTGTCTACCCATCGCCGAGTACGCCTACAACCGCGCAATACATTCGACTACCGGCAAGTCCCTCTTCGAGATCGTCTACGGCTTCAACCCGTTGTCCCCATTGGACATTATTCCTCTACCACTACAAGAGTGCATCAACATGGACGCGAGTGCATGAGTGACTTACCTCAAGAAGATGCATGAAGATACAAGGCACACCATCGAGCGCCAAGTACAACGACTCGCGACCAAGCTCAACGTCAACAAACAACCAATGATATTCAACGTTGGAGATCTTGTGTGGCTACAGCTTCGCAAGGAGCGCTTCCCTCAAGGACGCAAGTCCAAACTTCTACCATGAGCCGATGGACCCTTCAAGGTGCTTGCACGCTACAACAACAACGCCTACAAGATCGACATCCCACGCGACAAGTACTCCATGAGCGACATCTTCAACATCAAAGATCTCTCCCCGTACCATGGTGATGAGGATTTAGATCTGAGGTCGGATCTTTCCCAAGGGAGGGGAGATGATGCGGAGCATCCCACGGTCATACCCATGGACGTATCTACATCTCCCACGACACCACATGGACCCATGACAAGAGCAAGAGCTCGTGCTATTCAATCCGAGGTGACATCACTCCTACTTATGTTTCCCTCTTCTTCAAGTGAGACATGGCTACTGCCTAAGTCCGAGATGCTATGTGTGATCAGGTACAATGCTCAAGCCACGGAGCCGAGAGCTGAAGAAGAAGAGACATGCATCAACTCTCTGGACAGCCCGGAACTTCTGGCCCCCGGACCCTCCGGCCAGCCCGGAGCTTCCGGCCTCCGACGATCCCGACCAGCCCGGGCATGCCAACTCTCTGGTTAACCCGGAACCAGCCCGGGACCCGGCCCGGACCTTCCGGCCCCCGGAACCTCCGGCCCGCCCGGTGTCGGTGTCAAAACCAGCGGATCTCGGGTAGGGGGTCCCGAACTGTGCGTCTAGAATCGATGGTAACTGGAGACGGGGGACACGATGTTTACCCAGGTTTGGGCCCTCTCTATGGAGGTAATACCCTACTTCCTGCTTGATTGATCTTGATGAATATGAGTATTACAAGAGTTGATCTACCACGAGATCATAATGGCTAAACCCTAGAAGTCTAGCCTATGTGAATATGGTAATGAGTATATGTATGTATGGATGTCTCCTTTCCGGACTAACCCCTCCGGTTTATATAGACACCGAGTACGGTCTTCGATCTTCATGTCTTCACAGCTCATCAGTCCGGCCCATGGATAACAGGCCGGACGCCCGAGGACCCCTTAATCCGGGACTCCCTCAGTAGCCCCTAAACCTGGCTTTCAATGACGAGGAGTCCAGCGTGCAGATTGTCTTCGGCATTGTAGGGCGGGTTCCCCTTTTTCCGAACTCCAAGATAGTCTTCCGATGCGATGATTGTATCCGGATCTGTTACACACACCATACACAACCGCAGAGAGAATATAATATTTGCACGAATCTAATCTGTTGACAGCTTCTTTTCAACACATCGCGTCTGTCCGGTCATAATTTTGAACCGTTTTTCTTCTGCCATCCCACGTTTCGAGATGCGGTTGCTATTGGCACGTCTTGTCGAAACAGAGATCGTGTCCCCTTATTGCGGGATTCTCATCAATGCGGGCATGGATAATTCAACCGTGCTGTTTATACAGCCCTTGGGAACAGGCGAATACTAAGGCGAGTGAGGAGGCGTTTAATATTTGCTGCCTTTATAAGGGGATAAGGATTCCCTCTTCCTCTCCTCACGCTCTCTCTCTGTCTCCGCCTTTCCGATCTCAAGCTCCAGCGCCCAAGTTCTCATCTCCTTTCCACTCAAACAACCATGTCCAGATCCGGTGGTCAGGGCAAGTGCATGGTCTCCTCCGTCAAGGAGGAGGACATTACTGAGCTTCGGGCGGCCGGATATTTGGCGAAGGAGATCGCCCAACGTCTGCCGGCCGAGGGACAAGTCGTCCCCACGCCGGAGCCCACAGAGAGGGTGGTATTCATCCCCCATTTCTTCCGCGGGCTAGGGTTTCCCCTCCACCCCTTCGTCTGCGGGCTAATGTATTATTACGGGGTAGATTTCCATGATCTATCCCCAAATTCTTTCCTCAACATCTCGGCGTTTATCGTCGTGTGCGAGGCCTTCCTCCGCATCCATCCCCACTTCGGGCTGTGGCTCAAAGTTTTCAACGTGAAGCCGAAGGTGGTGGACGGCCAGCACGCGAAGTGCGGAGGAGCCATGGTGAGCAAGCTTCCCAACGTCTCCTGGCCGAAAGGTATTTTTGTGGAGACAGTGAAGGAGTGGCAGAGACAATGGTTCTACATCACAGAACCCCGCGGCACCACCTGGGCCGCGGCCGCAGAATTCCGCTCCGGTGCTCCCATGCGGCTCACCTTTTGGGTCGAGAAGAGTCCGGACTGGTGTTCGTCTGATGAGCTAATAGCGTTGCAGACGCGCGTTCAGAGCATGATGGCCAAGGACGTCAAGCTCGTCGATGTGATCCAGGTGATGCTAGTTCGCCGGATTCTTCCATGCCAGCGCAAAGGACGGCCTCTATGGGATTTCAACCCGAAGAAGCATCGAACCCTGGTGAGGCTCTTCGAGACCACCCACGAAGATGCCTGGAGGTTACTCTTTTAAGGGCAACGAGAAACCGCTGGCCACGGATTTAGACCGTGGTCACAACTGTAAACACCCCGCCAATGAGGTATGTTACTTTTGACGTATCCCCAACTTAAATGTTTCGAGGTTGATGTCTGAGATTTTAGTATTGCTCCCCGAGGACTGGGTGGAGAGGGCGAAGCGGATCCAGTGTCCGGCTCCGCTGCCCGAAGAACCGGGGGAGCCGGACACAAGGGGAGCCAAAGAATATTCTCAAGTATTAGCAGTTGAGTTTTCAATCCAAATTTATTGATTCGACACAAGGGGAGCCAAAGAATATTCTCAAGTATTAGCAGTTGAGTTGTCAATTCAACCACACCTGGAAACTTAATATCTGCAGCAAAGTGTTTAGTAGCAAAGTAATATGATAGCAGTGGTAACGCTGGCAAAGGTAACGGTAGCAAAAGTAATTTTTTTGGGTTTTGTAGTGATTGTAACAATAGCAACGGAAAAGTAAATAAGCGAAGAACAATATGTGAAAAGCTCGTAGGCATTGGATCGGTGATGGAGAATTATGCCGGATGCGGTTCATCATGTAACAATCATAACATAGGGTGACACAAAACTAGCTCCAATTCATCAATGTAATGTAGGCATGTATTCCGAATATAGTCATACGTGCTTATGGAAAAGAACTTGCATGACATCTTTTGTCCTACCCTCCCGTGGCAGCGGGGTCCTATCGGAAACTAAGGGATATTAAGGCCTCCTTTTAATAGAGTACCGGAAAAAAGCATTAACACATAGTGAATACATGAACTCCTCAAACTACGGTCATCACCGGGAGTGGTCCCGATTATTGTCACTTCGGGGTTGCCGGATCATAACACATAGTAGGTGACTATAAACTTGCAAGATAGGATCAAGAACTCACATGTGTTCATGAAAACATAATAGGTTCAGATCTGAAATCATGGCACTCGGGCCCTAGTGACAAGCATTAAGCATAGCAAAGTCATAGCAACATCAATCTCAGAACATAGTGGATACTAGGGATCAAACCCTAACAAAACTAACTCGATTACATGATAAATCTCATCCAACCCATCACCGTCCAGCAAGCCTACGATGGAATTACTCACGCACGGCGGTGAGCATCATGAAATTGGTGATGGAGGATGGTTGATGATGACGATGGCGACGGATTCCCCTCTCCGGAGCCCCGAACAGACTCCAGATCAGCCCTCCTGAGAGAGTTTAGGGCTTGGTGGCGGCTTCGTATCGTAAAACGCGATGAATCCTTCTCTTTGATTTTTTTCTCCCCGAACACGAATATATGGAGTTGGAGTTGAGGTCGGTGGAGCTCCATGGGGCCCACGAGGCAGGGGGCGCGCCCAGGGTGGCAGGCGTGCCCCCACCCTCGTGGACGGGTGGTGGGCCCCCTGGCCTTAATTCTTTTGCCAGTATTTTTAATATTTTCCAAAAAATAGTTCCGTGGAGTTTCAGGTCATTCCGAGAACTTTTGTTTCTGCACATAAATAACACCATGGCAATTCTGCTGAAAACAGTGTCAGTCCGGTTTAGTTCCATTCAAATCATGCAAGTTAGAGTCCAAAACAAGGGAAAAAGTGTTTGGAAAAGTAGATACGACGGAGACGTATCAACTCCCCCAAGCTTAAACCTTTGCTTGTCCTCAAGCAATTCAGTTGATAAACTAAAAGTGATAAAGAAAAACTTTTACAAACTCTGTTTGCTCTTGTTGTTGTAAATATGCAAAGCCAGCATTCAAGTTTTCAGCAAAGATTATGATTAACCATATTCACAATATCACTTAGGTCTCATGTTTACTCATATCAATGGCATAATCAAGTAGCGAGCAATAATAATAAATCTCGGATGACAACACTTTCTCAAAACAATCATAATATGATATAACAATATGGTATCTCGCTAGCCCTTTCTGAGACCGCAAAACATAAATGCAGAGCACCTTTAAAGACCAAAGACTGACTAGACATTGTAATTCATGGTAAAAGAGATCCAGTCATAGTCATACCCAATATAAATTAATAGTAATGGATGCAAATGACAGCGGTGCTCTCCAGCTGGTGCTTTTTGATAAGAGGGTGATGACTCAACATAAAAGTAAATAGATAGGCCCTTCACAGAGGGAAGCAGGGATTTGTAGAGGTGCCAGAGCTCGATTTTTAAAGCAGAGATAAATAATATTTTGAGCGGCATACTTTCATTGTCAACATAACAACCAAGAGATGGCGATATCTTCCATGCTACACACATTATAGGCGGTTCCCAAACAGAATGGTAAAGTTTTTACTCCCCCTCCACCAACAAGCATCAATCCATGGCTTGCTCGAAACAACGAGTGCCTCCAACTAACAACAGTCCCAGGGGGAGTTTTGTTTGCAATTATTTTGATTTGATTTGCATAAAGCATGGGACTGGGCATCCCGGTGACCAGCCCTTTTCTCGTGAGTGAGGAGCAGAGTCCACTCCTCTTGAGAATAACCCGCCTAACATGGAACATACGGACATCCCTAGTTGATACATGAGCTATTCGAGCATACAAAACAGAATTTCATTTGAAGGTTTAGAGTTTGGCACATACAAATTTACTTGGAATGGCAGGTAGATACCGCATATAGGAAGGTATAGTGGACTCATATGGAATAACTTTGGGGTTTAAGGGATTGGATGCACAAGCAGTATTCCCGCTTAGTACAAGTGAAGGCTAGCAAAAGACTGGGAAGCGACCAACTAGAGAGCGATAATAGTCATGAACATGCATTAAAATTAATAAACATTGAGTACAAGCATGAGTAGGATATAATCCACCATGAACATAAATATCGTGGAGGCTATGTTGATTTTGTTTCAACTACATGCGTGAACATGTGCCAAGTCAAGCCACTTAAATCATTCAAAGGAGGATACCACCACACTATACCACATCACAACCATTTTAATAGCATGTTGGCACGCAAGGTAAACCATTATAACTCATAGCTAATTAAGCATGGCATAAGTAACTATAATCTCTAATTGTCATTGCAAACAAGTTACTTCATAATAGGCTGAATCAGGAACAATGAACTAATCATATTTACAAAAACAAGAGAGGTCGAGTTCATACCAGCTTCTCTTATCTCAATCAGTTCATCATATATCGTCATTATTGCCTTTCACTCGCACGACCGAACGGTGTGTAAAATGATAATAGTGCATGTGCATTGGACTAAGCTGGAATCTGCAAGCATTCAATAAACAGGAGAAGACAAGGCAATATGGGCTCTTGGTTAAATCAACAATTATGCATATAAGAGCCACTTCGACAATTTAATTATGGTCTTCTCCTATCGACCCCCAAAGAAAAGAAATAAAACTATTTACATGGGAAAGCTCCCAACAAGCAAAAAGAAGAACGGTAAATCTTTTTGGGTTTTCTTTTAATTATTACTACTAAAAGCATGGAATTTTTTTGTTTCTTTTAAGGTTTATTAAACACACAAGAAGAAGACTAAAAAGAAAATAAACTAGCATGGATAGTACAATGAAAGAGTATGAGCACCGACAACTAGAATGAGTGTGTGAACATGAGTGTAATGTCGGTGAGAAATATGTACTCCCCCAAGCTTAGGCTTTTGGCCTAAGTTGGTTTATTGCCACGGATGGCCTGGCGGATATCCAAAGTTGTAATTGGGGTCGTACTGAGATGCAGCGGCTATTGCGTCGTGGGCTGCAAATTGGAGGCGAGCTGCTCTCGTCCTCCTCTCGTACTCATTCGCCTCCTCCCTGGTTATGAAATATCTCCCTTTTTCCTGAAAGTCAAAGAAAGTAGGGGCAGGGGGAGTAATATGGACAGCACGGCGTCTGTCAAAGATTAGTCGGTACTGGAAGGGAGGTCCGTCCCTCTCAACAAACTGATGACGAACCATGGCATCATAATCTAAATAAGCGGGAGGCAACTCAATATCATCCTCACGTATGGATATACCAAGAAAATCAGCTAAACGAGTTGCATAAATTCCACCAAAGAAATCTCCATTAATTTTATTATTATGCAACCTACGTGCAACTATGGCTCCCAAATTATAATGTTTATCTCCTAGTACAGCACTCCTGAGAACACTGAGATCAGGGACACACATGTGACATGCTTCATCCTTACCATTTATGCACCTACCGATGAAGAGAGCAAAATAATGTATAGCGGGAAAATGAATGCTCCCTATGGTAGCTTGTGTTATATCTCTAGATTCCCCCACAGTTATACTAGCAAGAAAATCTCTAAATTCAGATTTGCGAGGTTCACTAGAACTACCCCATTATGGAAGTTTGCAAGCAGTGGTAAAATCCTCTAAGTCCATAGTATAAGAATTTTCATAAAGATCAAACAGGACAGTTTGAGAATTGCGTGAAGATGAAAATTCAAACCTCCTCACAAAGGAACTAGTGAGATAGTGGTACTGACGGCATTTTTCTGCCTCGAAGCTCACAAGATCGGCGTTACGCAAATATGCGTTAAATTCTTCCTTAATTCCTGCTCGATCCATGAAGTCTTCTGAAGGCCATTCACAAGGCCGCACTGGAGCGTCCCTTGGTGGTTCATCGTCAGCATCACGCATTGCAAGCCTGGGTCCTTGCTTCCTTGAAGAACCACCTTGGTACATTTTCCTAAACATATTTCTTCCTCTGGAAAATTTCTGAAAATTTTAGTAACTTCAAATAAAAGTGAAACAAAGTCAACAAAATTGATAGCAACTACTCCTACAAGTGCCTAGAGCCTATATCATGCATTAGAACTACTTGGAACCATATAAATTTGACATGCAAGCTGAAGAACATGGTCACCTAGGCAGCACAAATTTGCAATGAATAAAGCACTAGAACAAAAACTAATTGGACCATTGGAGGAGTCACATACCAAGGAACAATCCCCCAATGCAGTTTTGTGAATGAGGCTTTGAGCAAGGAGATCGAAAATCGCAGCAAAATGAGCTAGAACTCGTGCTTGAGCTGGTTGGTGATTTTTTGGGAGGACGAAGGAGTGTGTGGTGGCTGGAATAAGTGGAGAGGAGCCACCATGGGCCCACGAGGCAGGGGGCGCGCCCTGGACCCTCGTGGCCAGGTGCTTGCTCGCCCTGTTGTGTTCTCAGTGCCAGATATTCTCAAATATTCCAGAAAAAATCATATTAAATTGGCAGGGCATTTGGAGAACTTTTATTTTCGGGGTATTTTTATATTGCACGGATAATTCAGAAAACAGACAGAAAAATACTTTTTTTACTTTATTTCAACTAAATAACAGAAAGTAAAAGGAGGGTACAGGAGGTCGTGGCTTCTAATTTCATCCATCTCATGCTCATCAAAAGGAATCCACTAACAAGGTTGATCAAGTCTTGTTAACAAACTCATTCCGAATAACATGGAACCGGAGAAATTTCGAATAACACTATGTTACCTCAACGGGGATATGCACATCCCCAATAATAAGAATATCATATTTGTTCTTGACCGTAGGAAGAGGAAATTCAAAACCTCCAAAAAATAATCGATGGAATTTTTCCAATAGAATTGATACTATGAACTTGAGGTTGTTTCCTCGGAAAGTGTACTGTATGCTCATTACCATTAACATGAAAAGTGACATTGCCTTTGTTGCAATCAATAACAGCCCCTGCAGTATTCAAAAAGGGTCTTCCAAGAATAATAGACATACTATCGTCCTCGGGAATATCAAGAATAACAAAGTCCGTTAAAATAGTAACATTTGCAACCACAACAGGCACATCCTCACAAATACCGACAGGTATAGCAGTTGATTTATCGGCCATTTGCAAAGATATTTCAGTAGGTGTCAACTTATTCAAATCAAGTCTACGATATAAAGAGAGAGGCATAACACTAACACTGGCTCCAAGATCACATAAAGCAGTTTTAACATAGTTTCTTTTAATGGAGCATGGTATAGTTGGTACTCCTGGATCTCCAAGTTTCTTTGGTATTCCACCTTTAAAAGTATAATTAGAAAGCATGGTGGAAATTTCTGCTTCCGGTATCTTTCTTTTATTAGTAACAATTTCTTTCATATATTTAGCATAAGGATTCATTTTGAGCATATCAGTTAATCGCATACGCAAAAAGATAGGTCTAATCATTTCAGCAAAGCGCTCAAAATCCTCATCATCCTTTTTCTTGGATGGTTTAGGAGGAAAAGGCATGGGTTTCTGAACCCATGGTTCTCTTTCTTTACCGTGCTTCCTAGCAGCAAAGTCTCTCTTATCATAACGTTGATTCTTTGATTGTGGGTTATCAAGATCAACAGCAGGTTCAGCTTCTACATCATTATCATTGCTAGGTTGAGCATCAACATGAACATCATCATTAATATTATCACTAGGTTCATGTTCATCACCAGAATGTGTTTCAGCATCAGAAATAGAAATATTATTGGGGTTCTCAGGTGTGTCTACAACAGGTTCACTAGAAGCATGCAAAGTCTTCTTTTTCTTCTTTTTAGAAGGACTAGGTGCATCAACATTATTTCTCTGAGAATCTTGCTCAATTCTCTTAGGGTGGCCTTCAGGATACAAAGGTTCCTGAGTCATTCTACCAGTTCTAGTAGCCACTCTAACAGCAAAATCATTATTCTTACTATTTAATTCATTGAGCAAATCATTCTGAGCTTTAAGTACTTGTTCTACTTGAGTGGTGACCATAGAAGCATGTTTACTAATGAGCTTAAGTTCACCTTTAACTCTAGACATATAATCACCCAAGTGTTCAATCATATAAGCATTGCGCTTTAATTCTCTACCAAAATAAGCATTGAAGTTTTCTTGTTTAACAATAAAATCATCAAACTCATCTAAGCATCGGCTATCAAACTTAGTAAGCGGGATTTCAGCTTTATCATATCTATAGAGAGAATTTACCTTTACTACCTGTGTCGGGTTATCAAGATCGGGTGTTTCTTCAATAGGTGATGGATTAAAACCATGTATTTCTTCAACAAGCAGTAAATTAAGACCATGTATTTCTTCAATAGGAGGTAAATTCTTAACATCTTCAGCTTTAATACCTTCTTCTTTCATAGATTTCTTTGCCTCTTGCATATCTTCGGGACTGAGAAATAGAACACCCTTTTCTTCGGAGTTGGCTTAGGAATAGGCTCAGGAAGTGTCCAATTATTTTCATTTGTCAACATATTATTCAATAGAATTTTAGCTTCATCTGGTGTTCTTTCCCTGAAAATAGAACCAGCACAACTATCCAGGTGGTCTCTGGAAGCATCAGTAAGTCCATTATAAAAGATATCAAGTATTTCATTTTTTCTTAAGAGGATGATCAGGCAAAGCATTAAGTAATTGGAGAAGCCTCCCCCAAGCTTGTGGGAGACTCTCTTCTTCAATTTGCACAAAATTATATATATCCCTTAAAGCAGCTTGTTTCTTATGAGCAGGGAAATATTTAGTAGAGAAGTAATAAATCATATCCTGGGGACTACGCACACAACCAGGATCAAAAGAATTAAACCATATCTTAGCATCACCCTTTAATGAGAACGGAAATATTTTAAGGATATAAAAGTAGCGAGTTCTCTCATCATTAGTGAATAGGGTGGCTATATCATTTAATTTAGTAAGATGTGCCACAACAGTTTCAGATTCATAGCCATAAAAAGGACCAGATTCAACCAAAGTAATTATCTCAGGATCAACAGAGAATTCATAATCCTTATCAGTAACACAGATAGGTGAAGTAGCAAAAGCAGGGTCAGGTTTCATTCTAGCATTAAGAGATTGCTGCTTCCATTTAGCTAATAACTTCATAAGATCATATCTGTCATTGCAAGCAAGAATAGCTCTAGCAGCTTCTTCATCCATAACATAGCCCTCAGGCACAGCAGGCAATTCATATTTATTAGGGGGAGAGTCTTCATCATCACTATCTTCAATATTATCAGTTTCAATAATTTCATTCTCTCTAGCCCTAGCAAGTTGTTCATCAAGAAATTCACCAAGTGGCACAGTAGTATCAAGCATAGAAGTAGTTTCATCATAAGTATCATGCATAGCAGAAGTGGCATCATCAATAACTTGCGACATATCAGAATTAATAGCAGTAGCAGGTTTAGGTGTCGCAAGCTTACTCAAAACAGAAGGAGAATCAAGTGCAGAGCTAGATGGCAGTTCCTTACCTCCCCTCGTAGTTGAGGGATAAATTTTTGTTTTCGCGTATTTCAAGTTCTTCATAGTGACCAGCAGATATAAATCCCAAGTGACTCAAAGAATAGAGCTATGCTCCCCGGCAACGGCGCCAGAAAATAGTCTTGATAACCCACAAGTATAGGGGATCGCAACAGTTTTCGAGGGTAGAGTTTTCAATCCAAATTTATTGATCCGACACAAGGGGAGCCAAAGAATATTCTCAAGTATTAGCAGTTGAGTTGTCAATTCAACCACACCTGGAAACTTAATATCTGCAGCAAAGTGTTTAGTAGCAAAGTAATATGATAGCAGTGGTAACGCTGGCAAAGGTAACGGTAGCAAAAGTAATTTTTTTGGGTTTTGTAGTGATTGTAACAATAGCAACGGAAAAGTAAATAAGCGAAGAACAATATGTGAAAAGCTCGTAGGCATTGGATCGGTGATGGAGAATTATGCCGGATGCGGTTCATCATGTAACAATCATAACATAGGGTGACACAAAACTAGCTCCAATTCATCAATGTAATGTAGGCATGTATTCCAAATATAGTCATACGTGCTTATGGAAAAGAACTTGCATGACATCTTTTGTCCTACCCTCCCGTGGAAGCGGGGTCCAATCGGAAACTAAGGGATATTAAGGCCTCCTTTTAATAGAGTACCGGAACAAAGCATTAACACATAGTGAATACATGAACTCCTCAAACTACGGTCATCACCGGGAGTGGTCCCGATTATTGTCACTTCGGGGTTGCCGGATCATAACACATAGTAGGTGACTATAGACTTGCAAGATAGGATCAAGAACTCACATATATTCATGAAAACATAATAGGTTCAGATCTGAAATCATGGCACTCGGGCCCTAGTGACAAGCATTAAGCATAGCAAAGTCATAGCAACATCAATCTCAGAACATAGTGGATACTAGGGATCAAACCCTAACAAAACTAACTCGATTACATGATAAATCTCATCCAACCCATCACTGTCCAGCAAGCCTACGATGGAATTACTCACGCACGGCGATGAGCATCATGAAATTGGTGATGGAGGATGGTTGATGATGATGACGGCGACGGATTCCCCTCTCCGGAGCCCCGAACAGACTCCAGATCAGCCCTCCTGAGAGAGTTTAGGGCTTGGTGGCGGCTTCGTATCGTAAAACGCGATGAATCCTTCTCTTTGATTTTTTTCTCCCCGAACACGAATATATGGAGTTGGAGTTGAGGTCGGTGGAGCTCCATGGGGCCCACGAGGCAGGGGGCGCGCCCAGGGTGGCAGGCGTGCCCCCACCCTCGTGGACGGGTGGTGGGCCCCCTGGCCTTAATTCTTTTGCCAGTATTTTTAATATTTTCCAAAAAATAGTTCCGTGGAGTTTCAGGTCATTCCGAGAACTTTTGTTTCTGCACATAAATAACACCATGGCAATTCTGCTGAAAACAGTGTCAGTCCGGTTTAGTTCCATTCAAATCATGCAAGTTAGAGTCCAAAACAAGGGCAAAAGTGTTTGGAAAAGTAGATACGACGGAGACGTATCACGCCCAAAAAGGGGAAGGGCGCCCCAGCGGTCAATACCGCGTGGGACGTTGACAGTAGTCCGGAACGACGCCCCCGCACTAAGCCCCAGGCCGCATCGTAAGTGACATGGCTTATTTGTGCGCACCTCCAGCCCTTTCTCTTTATTATTTTAACATGGTTAACTACACTATTGCAGTCCGGCCCGTGACCTTATCCAGCGATCCTCGTCTGGAGGTTCGTTGGCTCCATCGGAGATGGCGAGCATGTCGCCACCGCCTGCTTACTCCCCCGGGGCCAGGGACGACACCGAAGTGCTGTCCCGGAGGACTGCTCCGAAGGGAGGAGCCCAGGACGTTGTCCGGGAGGCGCCACAAGGCGAGACCTCCACTGCCGACACATGGGGGAGCCAATCCCCATGGAGACTGGCGAAGAGGGCCGTATCCAGTTCGGCCCACAGCCGAATATGATTCCGGAGACCCATATGGCTCCGGAGTCGAGCGAGCAGCCCCCTTTAAAGGGGGGGGTGCGCCGCCTCCACCGGTGGCTCCTATCCATCCAGGAGCGCTGGATGACATGATGGGGGTGCTACGAAGCGCCTTCGTCGTGGACGAGCACCGTGTCCTTATGGGTGCGGTGATCGAGAAGGTTCAGTCCGCCAGAGCGGACTGAATGAAGCCTGCAGCAGCCCGTTAACAGGTTTCGAGGTAAGTAGGAGAAAAACACCGTGTAGTCCGTAGCCCCTGAGACGCTGTCCGGTGTTCAGCGAGAAGAACCGGACAGAGGATCAATCCTTAATTATAATAGGCTGACTGAATATGTATTGATAAGCAGGCATCCCTGTTGGCCGCGACCTCGCATGTTGCCGAGGTCTCCGAACTGAAGTGAAGGCTGGAGCGGACCGAGAACGAGCTCGGCGAGGTTAGAATTCGGCTCCAGGAGAAGCAAGGTGAGGAACGACCTGCTATATGTTCGGGAAATAATAAGTGTTGTATATTGACAGTGGTATTGTGATACGTGCAGAGGCCGCGACCGAGGTCGAGGCCCTGAGGAAGGCCCTGGGCAAGGCCGAGGAGAAGGCTGTCCAGCAGCAAGCCGCCCGTAAGAAGCTAAAGGCCCGGGTCAAAGAAGTCCAGCAGGAGCTCCAGGATGCGGTTAGCAAATGTGAGACCTTGGAGAATGATGCGTCGGCTCAAGGGGCCTGGCTCACCAAGGCTCGTCAGAGCGCGGAGACCGCGCGGAATGAGGCCCAGGCCGCCCTCTAGGAGATCCAGGAGGCCAAGAAGATCATGGCGGGTAAGGCTTTCAAGATGCAAAGCAAGTATGCGGAGAAGCAGTACCTTTTACTAACCTGGGTTCGGAGTTCCCCAGGAGCTTTTGCTGATCTACCGCGCAGTGTATCGGACGCCGTGGAGTTCTATCGAGCCGAAGGAGGGGGTTCCACGGAGAAGCTCTTCTGGTCGCAATATGCGGTGTCAGAGCCTCCCGTGTCCTTCACCGATCAGCTGAAACAGCTGGTGGAGCTGCACAAGGTGGCCGAATTAGCCATGAAGGATTTGACAATCCGGCTATGGCCAGCCGAAGCTATGCCTGGCAGCTACTTCGGACTCGTGAGGCGGATGGTGAACGCATGTCCTCGGCTGGACGTTATCAAGTGCTCCGCCTGTATTGAAGGTGCCCGTATGGCCTTCACTCGCTGCAAGATGTGGTAGGCGAAGATGAACGCTGTTGAAGTTGCCAGCGGGCCGTCGAAGGGCAAGGAGCACCGCACACCCGAGCGATATTTCACGGATGTCGTAGAGGGGTCTCGACTTGTAGCGGTGCAATGTTCGCAGGACATTGTATTTGAATAGATGTATTCATGTTGCCCTTGCCTTGTATTATTGGAACAAAGCCGGTTTTTGTAAAGTAATTTTATTATGCTTTGAATTGTTTCCTCCTGTGCGGCCGTGTTGCATGTAATCTGAGGGTTGGCCAGTCGTCGGCTTCTGCCCTCACGTAGGTAGTACGGAGGTGTTCGGGATGGAATCTAAACAATCTTGATCCAATTACATGGTCCTTGAAGGAGTTGTTTAGTGCAACGAACAAGGCAACCAGACTTTACGGCTTGAACACCCTCACTTAGCCATAGGAGTTTTATAATAAAGCATGGGCGCAGCCCCTAGTTTAAACCAGAGTACTGTCAGCATCTGATCGGGAAGTGCCGATCTCTCGCATAACACGGAAAAAATCTCAAACGATTTGTAACCCTCGAGTAGCTGACCGGCTCTCGCCATATCATGACAGTCAGTTTTCGGCTTTCTCTACTGAGGTGCTCATCTGGTCAAAGCCAGGGCACAATTGCAGTAGTTCTCCCTTTACTACCCTAGCCGATAGAGCGGAACGTAGGGTAGCAAGCACAGGAGCCGGGCAACCCAACTATTGACCAAATAAATGATTCGGAGCCAATGCATATAATGCTAAATTCGGGGTGCCGAACTTATGTATAAGAAGTGTTCGGACTGTAATGCCGTATTGTGGGGCGACAGGTGCCCCTGGCGAATATGAAACGTAAAAGAGTGTCGATGCAGCAAATAAGCAGATCGAAATAAAACGAAGTAAGAAGCGAAAACCAAAGAAACTGGGCCACGAACCATTTTTATTATAACTGGATGGATACGTCAAGGCGTATCTTGTACAGATGGTGCGAGAAGTATCCGGCTATTTAACATGCCGGAATCAATAGGGCGCAGCGTGCGGGTCCTGAGAAATAAGTATGAATACCGTTAAGAAGAACGTATAAAGGTTACCCTACACACCTGTGTTGCTTGCCTCCGTTGTATGCTAATCCTTCTAAAGGACTTGCGATCGGGCCCGCTGAAAAAGGTGCCTGAAACAAGAAAAAGAAGTAAAAGTATATGTGTCCGGGATCGGTCTGGCCGAACTGTAGACCCCGGGTTATCTTGTGCCTCCGTCGATGTCCATGCAATTTTGAGTGCGTAATTGTGTACGCGTGGTACGAATGCCACTACCTCATTGGGACTGGGACGGAGGCCGAATTGCTAGTCGAGCTCTTGACGAGCCGCGCTGTCCTGTTGTAGTGTAGTCCGGAACCTCTTAATGATGTCCGAGGGCTCGACGGCCGTACTATGGTGCTGCTTGAGAAGGCCGCTCTGTACTTCTGCTGCTAGGGCGGCGGTGTGCTCCTCTGTTCGGAGGGAGCGTTCCATATTGCCATTGACTGTTATGACGCCGCGTGGACCGGGCATCTTGAGCTTGAGATAAGCATAGTGTGGCACTGCGTTGAATCTAGCAAACGCGGTTCGTCCGAGCAGTGCGTGGTAGCCGCTGCGGAAGGGGACTATATCGAAGATTAACTCTTTGCTTCGGAAGTTATCCGGAGAACCGAAGACCACCTCCAGCGTGATTGAGCCCGTATAGCGGGCCTCTACGCCTGGTATGACTCCTTTAAAGGTAGTCTTTGTTGGTTTGATTCGTGAGGGATTAATGCCCATCTTCCGTACTGTATCCTGGTATAGCAGGTTGAGGCTGCTTCCACCATCCATCAGGACTCGTGTTAGGTGGAATCCGTCGATGATTGGGTCAAGGACCCGTGCGGCCGAACTGCCATGGCGGATACTAGTCGGATGATCTCGACGATCGAAGGTGATCGGAAATGACGACCACGGATTGAACTTTGGGGCGACTGGCTCTACCGCGTAGACGTCCCTGAGTGCCCGTTTGCGCTCCTTTCTGGGGATGTGCGTGGCGTATATCATGTTCACCGTTTTGACTTGGGGGGGGGGATTTCTTCTGCCGGCCGGTGTTCGGCTGCCGGGGCTCTTCGTCCTCGTCCTTACTTTGTGATCCCTTTTCTTTGTTTTCGGCATTTAACTTGCCAAGCTGCTTGAAGACCCAACAATCCCTGTTGGTATGATTGGCTTGCTTATCCGGGGTACCGTGAATTTGGCACGGACGGTCAAGTATGCGGTCCAGGCTGGAAGGTCCTTTGTTGTTTCTTTTGTAGGGCTTCTTCTGTTGGCCGGACTTGGAGCCACTGAATCCGGCGTTGACTGTGGTGTCATCGGTGTTGTCGCCATTGCTTTGGCGTTTGTGTCTATTGCGCCGGAGCTTGCCGGTGCTGTTCTTGGCCTCAGTGGGGCCTGCCTCGCTGGCTGTGTTTTTGCTATGAGCCAGCCATCTGTCCTCACCCGCGCAAAATCGGGTCATGAGTGCTGTAAGGGCTGCCATAGACTTCGGCTTTTCTTGGCCGAGGTGGCGTGCTAGCCATTCGTCACGGATGCTGTGTTTGAAGGCTGCTAGGGCCTCGGCGTCCGGACAGTCAACGATCTGGTTCTTTTTGGTTAGGAACCTAGTCCAGAATTTTCTGGGTGATTCTCCGGGTTGTTGAACTATGTGCCTTAGGTCATCGGCATCTGGTGGCCGGACATAAGTTCCTTGGAAGTTATCAAGGAAAGCCTCTTCCAAGTCCTCCCAGCTGCCGATGGAATTCTCAGGCAGGCTGTTTAACCAGTGTCGAGCTGGTCCTTTGAGCTTTAGTGGGAGGTATTTGATGGCGTGGAGGTCATCTCCTCGGGCCATGTGGATGTGGAGAATAAAATCTTCGATCCACACTGCTGGATCGGTTGTGCCGTCGTATGATTCGATATTGATGGGTTTGAACCCCTCGGGGAATTCGTGATCCAGTACTTCATCTGTGAAGCAGAGAGGGTGTGCGGCACCTCTGTATCGGGCCACACCGCGGCGTAGCTCTGATGGAGTCCGTCTGCGGCATTCGGCCCGGGCGTAGTTAGGTTTGTCACGTCCGAATAGGTAGCCGTCATCGTGCCTCGAGGCACGTCCTCGCGATCCGTAGATCAATCTTGTATGTTCTGCTCTACTATCCAGGGTTTGCCGGAGGTCGTACGTGTGACCCCGAACTCTTCCATCTCTGTTTTTTCGGGGCGGTCTGGCCAGCTGCTGTTCGGCCTGAGTTGCCGCTTTATCCCGACCGCGGGGTGGCCGGTCGGCCGCCCTGTCTCGACCACGTGGTGGTCGTTCCGTGTTACGCGAGGGAGATATGTGTTCCAGTGCCTCCTCATCGAATTGAGGTAGCAGTCTGCGTTTCGGATAGCTCTTGGCTGGGCGCTTGAGGCCGTATTCTTCGGCTGTTAGGACATCGGTCCATCTGTCGACGAGCAGAACTTTTTCAGCTTGAAGCTGCTGTTGTTTCTTTTTCAGGCTCCTTGCAGTGGCTATGAGCTGAAGCTTAAAGTGCTCCTGATCCAGAGGATCCTCAGGTACGATGAAGTCTTCGTTGCCGAGGCTTGTCTCCTCCTCGGAGGGTGGACGGTAACTATCGTCCTCCGAGTCATCTTCTATGGCCTGTTCGCCAGGGTTGTCTTGCATGTTGCCGTGTTCCTCCTGTTCGGATGCAGCTCCAGCAGGGTCTTCATTGTTTTTGGCGTCGCCTGGAGTACTATTTTCTTCGGTGCCAGTGTTGCCGTCCTTTGAGCGGCGAGGCTTAGAACGGCGCTTGGGGCGTCGGCGCTTGGACTGCGTCTCAGAGGTTTTATTTGCATCTGGCTCTTCGTTGTCGTCGCCAGATCCTTTGGGTGTATCAACCATGTACACGTCGTACGAAGAGGTAGCCATCCAACGTCCGGTGAATGGCGGGTCTTGGCCTTGCTCCATATCGGCATCGTTGTCCATACCGTCGATGTCTTCGGAGCCATAATCAAGCACGTCGGTTAAGTCATCGAGAGTGGCTATGAAGTGGGTAGCGGGTGGGAAGCAAAATTCCTCGTCATCCGTCTCTAGCTCGAACCGGACATAGTTCGGCTGTGAGTCCTTCTCCAAGGACAAATTCTTTAGAGATTTTAACACGTCACGGCGAGTGCTGGAAAACGTCAGCGGCGCTGAACTCGAAGATCGATAACCGATCTAGCTCGGTGTCCGCAGGCGTACACAGTCCGGAACTTATGGCCAGAGACAAGTCCAAAGTTCTGTTAAAGCGAATATTGCAGGGCGCTGAGTCCATGTGCGGCTCCAACGTCGCGGACTCTACGGCCTCAGATGGCCCGGTCTGCTTTGGCTCTAAGGCCGTTGCAGCCGCAGGAACCATCTCCTGGGTGTGATCCGATGACAGATTTAAGTCACGTTCATCGGGGTGAGGGGAGCGATCGTCGCGGGCTCAAATCCCTTGAAGATCAAGTCTCCACGGATATCCGCGGCGTAGTTCAAGCTTCCGAATTTGACCTGATGGCCAGGGGCCTAGCTGTCGATCTGCTCCAGATGGCCAAGCGAGTTGGCCCGCAGTACGAAGCCACCGAATACGAAGATCTGTCCGGGGAGGAAGGTTTCTCTGGACAACGTCATTACTGGCGATCGAAGGGGCCATCGAGCCCTTTGCCGACGGCACAGTGGAACTCTCAATGAAAGCACCAATGTCAGTGTCAAAACCGGCGGATCTCGGGTAGGGGGTCCCGAACTGTGCGTCTAGGATCGATGGTAACAGGAGACGGGGGACACGATGTTTACCCAGGTTCGGGCCCTCTCTATGGAGGTAATACCCTACTTCCTGCTTGATTGATCTTGATGAATATGAGTATTACAAGAGTTGATCTACCACGAGATCGTAATGGCTAAACCCTAGAAGTCTAGCCTATGTGAATATGGTAATGAGTATATGTATGTATGGATGTCTCCTTTCCGGACTAACCCCTCCGATTTATATAGACACAGGGGGGATCTAAGGTTTACATGGAGTCGGTTACATAAGAAGGAATCTTCATAGTAGGTCGCCAAGCTTGCCTTCCATGCCAAGGAGAGTCCAATCCGGACACGAGTACGGTCTTCGATCTTTACGTCTTCACAGCCCATCAGTCCGGCCCATGGATAACAGGC
This sequence comes from Triticum aestivum, assembly GCF_018294505.1. NCBI lineage: Eukaryota > Viridiplantae > Streptophyta > Magnoliopsida > Poales > Poaceae > Triticum > Triticum aestivum. The sequence goes on from NC_057799.1 coordinate 501,008,833, forward strand.
CGGACGCCCGAGGACCCCTTAATCCGGGACTCCCTCACCCGGACCTTTCGGCCCCCAGACGCTAGCCCAGCTTCACCCGTGCCAACTCTCTGGTTAGGCCGGACCCTTCCCGACACCTGGCCCGGAACCTCCGGAGCCCGGAACTTCCGGCCCTGCCTGCGAGTAGTGACTTGGGCCGTGGCCCGTGTACCCTTTCGCCCCCTAGACTATATATACTCTTCTCCTACCTACGTTTTAGGGTTAGCATTGGTTTAGCTCATATGTGAGATAGAGCATTGCTCATCCATACAGATCTACTCCACGAGAGAGACCGCGACCCCTCTATGGAGAAGATCCCCGTGGATTCCAGACCCCCTCTTGGGTGGCCCCATCAAGACCTCCTCACGGAGAAGAACCGGTTACCCTCTGTATCGTCCCTTGTTGATCGTGGATCTTGTATCTCTTTGTGATTCGAGGATCTAGCATATGTGTGACTTATTCTTGTTGGTTTGAGTATTTCTCTTGTGTTCTCCCTCGTGTTTCCTCTCGTGTTCTTCGCGGGATCCGCTCCTTTCGTGAAAGATCGGCCATCTAGGGTTCCACCCTACATCATACCCGCTATTCTTACTGTCAGACTTGCTCCGATGACTTGTACACCATCTAATTTTTTTGCATTCACTTTCATCAATTCCCATTATATTTGTCAAATTGCATAGCAAAGATTGCTTTGATAAATACTAGCAAATAAGTACCAATAGAGCAGCGAGCATGTGCATAGTCATTTTTTGATACAATATTTCCAAATTAGCCATGCAATAATGCAGGATTCTCTCCTGAATCACGTCGTTAACATACTGAAAGGACACCTTGCCCCTAAGGTGGGTCTTAGTGTTAATGGCATTATGTTTAGAAAATTAAATATATTTTAAGTACTTACACATGACACACATTATTGAAAATGAAACATAAAGTTGGTCGTTTGCCCCTATAAGCAAAAAAGGATAAAAGAAGACAACGCGTCAGTTAAAACCACGAAGAGTAAATCTGTCGATGGCCAATAAACTGGCATAACAGCGAAAACCATCATCAATCCATTGATAAGATCCAACATGTTCTGCTCGCCACAGAACAAGGGGTGTGACCTACCAGATGATAGCCTTGGAGGCGGGAGCTTGGACCTTGTCTCGCGGCTGAGCGCCCCACACCACGACGCAGACATGTGGGGGACGATGCCTCATCCTGTGTCATGCTGGTGAGGTGCTGCTGATGGGAAGCTGGTTATCTTTCAGGATTCTGGACGGCGGCACATGATGGTACGCTAGTTAGCTTTATCATCAGTTCAAATGCATGAATCCTGATGTGCTAGACTATTCACCGATTTTCCAAGTTTGGTTGCGCAAACTACACTGGTAGTGTCTAAACTGAAGCAAGTAAGGAGGAAATACGAACTTAACAAAGAATGCGAACGCGAGCAATGACAACCGGAGAGGGTGAGGGAAGGAGATTCAAGAACAACCCACTTGTTGACACCTCATGCACACTAGATTCATACTAGTCAAAGCTAATCTAGATAATTGTATTCTACTTATATTTGTTAGACTTGTGTAATCGGTAGCCCTTTATCATTAATCTGTAGATACTAAAGTAGGTACAAACACATATAAGCTGACAATGCATTCCATACGTGGATGTGATTGTGCCTTTATTTTAACTTGTTTAGATTCAAATGAATTTATTTCAGCAAAATGTTCGAAACAAAAGTCTAAGAGAAATACAATTTCCATGCAAAAACATGGATACTCGGTTTCTACAATAGTAAACTATCATATTTTATATTACTAACATGATACGTGTTTAAAAAATGGTGGATACAATAAAATCAGTAGTTACGGTTTTATTACAAATACCGTATTAAATATTAGTGAAGACCTAGTCACAATGAGTTGTGCAAAAGTAAAAAATGCTTAGTATAAATATATGACAATCATTTAATCTGATTCATCAGTGGACCTACACAACAATGATGAATTATCCAATGTGATGCATGAATTTCATGATCAAATTGGTAACAACAATCTGCATGTGGCACTTGACGGCAAAAACGATGAGCAAGAGGGGTTCAGATAAGTAAGACATTTTTTAGTAGAATCTCCCACATATTTAGGTCATGTCGTATACTCATGTATTCCAAATCTTCAGTATAGGTGGGTTAGAGGCGATGCAATTTTCGCAACAAAAATGGTACATGTGATTGTTACCTGAAATTTAAGGTTATACCAAAAAAAAGTGGACAACACTATAAGATGTGCGTGTAAATATATACTAGTAAATGCGCCCGTGCGTTGCAACGGGACACAAATATCACAATTTTACAGTTAAGTTAATTGCTCAAACATCCAATCTCTAGATCAATGCTTAGCATGAATTTCTCTAATCCATATATCTAGTTTCAACAATGATGGACTCAACACTGTGATCCACTTTCTGTGATGAAACAAAAAATAAAGTGATGTTCTCACATTCAGATTGTGCAAAGGGGCAATCAGCATGGAGTTCATTACTCAAAAAACAATCAAATTGTGACCAATTATAATATTCTTAATAGTTATGTTTCCGTTTCTCGTCTTGACTTAAATCATCTAGTCGTCTGGAAAAGCTAATTATAGGCTGCATCAGCTACATGAATTTTTTTATGATAACACAGTAGGAGAAATAGGCGATTTTCAATCTCTAAAATGTAGCTAAATATAACCAGTTGATCTTGTTTATGAATTCAACAACAAGTAGTTGTAGCATAATTTTCTAAAGTGGGTTACTACAGTTAAAGTTCACTCAGCCTCAATGAAATAAGCCAAGCAGTATTGTGTGTGTAAAATTAAGGTATACATCATTATGATAAGGTTCTGCTATTTCTCTTATAAAAATTAAGCATTAGTGTATGTGTGAAGAAAATATTTACTTGCAGCTATAAAATATTTGGTGCTTCCTTAATAAAAACTCTATTGCGAACCTGCATTGCTTGACCAAGAAATGAAAACAGGAGAAACATGAGTTTCTTTTGGGAATTAGCTCAGACATTTGCTTGGCAACTTGAACATACACATACTACATGAGCCTTCTTTTGGTTCAAAACACAAACAAAGCTCAAGTTTTGCATATTAAACTGCACCAATCGTACTGAATGTTTTAACACCCGATGTCGAATAAAATAGTATGTCGGCACCACATTATAATGGGGTTGGCATAAAGATCATCAATGAGAACATACCAAGATAGTACATGGAAGGCAATGCATTGGGTATTATTGACCTTCTGAAACTGCAGTACATACATGCTGAATTTCAAAACATTGAGTAATTTGCTTGCTCTTGAGAAGATAAAACCGACATAAAACTGATTATCACTTTGCAATAATCAAAATCAATAGTGCCAGGTCCCAGCAAATTACCATGCTAAAAGGTAAAAAAATAATCTAAAACTCAAACGCAACTAAAATCAGAATGTAACAACAGGTAGTGTTCTATTATCCCATTCCAAGTTCACCACCTAAGCATACCCCTTTTGGCCGGCCTCCCCACATCGAGGATAAGTAGTAGAAAGCAATGTTCAGAAGGGCTTCATTTTTTCATAATAAGCATGCAAATTAATCACCCTTCAGGTGGAAGGATCATCACTTGGTCAACCTTGCCTTTCCTCCACTAGGTTGGCAAAGCACGGTTTGTCAGCCAGGGCACAGCACAAAAGTCTGATAATGGCTGAACATTCATTCAATGGTAAAAAACATAGTAAGTTGGATTTTGTGATGGAAGAGAGATAATCAACAATTATATCATAATTGCATGAAGTCCACTTAACAAAGCTTAGGCTCGACTTTCAGATTAGTAACACGCACACATTATGTTATGTCAAGAAGGTTTGAAGCAACACAAATGATCACATCTAAAGTGGTCCTCAAAAATCAAGAGTGGACATCTACACCCATAGTCATAGTTACAGTAGTACCTTTTCAGTGAATTGACATGCATGTGCGAAGAGATGCTAACCATCCATGTGCCAAGTCTCTGCAACATACATGTATATATTTAGTGGGCATAATAGACTGAGTCCAATAGGCGAGAGACACTACACCAATTATCTTTTCTTTCCGCGGAACACACTACACTGACTCTAAATTGAACTCTTCTAAATTCATCTCGCCTTCACCGCAAAGCCCCAAAAGACAAAAAGGAATTAGCCAAACGTTTAAAAAGTCACTTAATATATGAGCTAGATGAGAATAAACAGATGAAACAATAGTGATTAATAATAAACACTTGGACGGGGAATGGACTACTCCTACTGAATTAGCTGAGGTGCGGCACCATGACCTTGCAACAGCAGCCCATGTGGAGGCGATCTGGCTTGCATTCCCGATCCACAACTGTTGTGGGCAGACGATGTTCCTACTGGAGGATTCTCCACTTGAATCCAGGCTTGGCAGTAACACCTTTATGAATGTAACTCAAGTACTCAACTGCTTGAATGCGACGCCGATGGAATCCTCTTCTCGACTGCTCCTGCAAGGATGTCCTGCTGAACCCCCATACTCCTTGCTGGGCCCACCACCTTCATGCCTTATAAAATCAATCATAGTGCATATGTTAGTGATAATAAAAGATTAACATCACGGCCCTCAAGCAAGTTAGTTATCAATCATGTGTCACGCGTATAATACATTATTTCCTCGAGGTCGCTAGAACTGAATTTAACAATATGAATAGCAAAGAGAGGTTGTTTCTGATGATTATCACAATAGAGCCAAAACAAACAAATAGAACATTTTTGTGATGAAGAAATTAGCGGTATGATTCTATCTACATCAATCTACCTGAAGGCATATGTTACAGCAAGCAACTACAAAATATTCAAAATCATATCAAAACTCACAAAATTCAATTAAAAAAAGGGAAACATAACAGACATGTCGCATTTATCTTCACATGTGACTGCAAGTTGTACAACGACGTACTCCAGGTGGAGCACGGGTGGTCGGCATTCCAGCCATGTTGGTAGAAAAGCAAGATTGGATGCTTCCAGCGAGATGATTTCAATCAATGAAATTTCTAATTCAGATGTGGCTTCCATAGAGGGGCTCAGGCCTTTTATGTGGCAAAGTTTGGCAATTCAGGTGCAGTTCATGTCCGGCACGACTTAATGGCGTGCTCGAGTAGTTCTTCCGATATGAATCGGCGACTGGCGATGGGTTTTGCACAGGGTGGTCGCCACACCCCACATATCCCCCAAAACGTGCTTCTCTCGCACGCGCCACCGCCCCCCGGCATCTCACCGTTGTTACCACCCACAAGCCTAACCACGAAACTCGGCCGTCATGCAAAATTATCGATTCGCCCCATCTGAGACGCTCTTCCAACTTGGTGAATATATTCATCAATGGAATCTGGCATGTCAAACAAAAACTTGATGTAGTTTCAGAAGATCCATTCAACATCCCAAGACCCGTGCACAAACAACAACATATACTTCTCTAGTGAGAAACCGCCTCAATCTTTCTCTTCTCTCTTTCATTTTTTTCTCACCTTGAATGGAAATTACTCCAGCCCAGTAGCAGCAGTAGTTGCTTCAGACAAGGGATCGCCAACTCATTATCTCAAAAATCTTCTGCTTCTTCTGCATAGACTCCACCCAAATTACCACCTGTCTAATTGGTTTGATTGGCTCCCACAACAAATACTCCATGTATCAACCATGGTGTAAGACAACGAGTTTGCCAATTTTGGAACATACTGTTGCTGAAAACATCATGACCTGTGGATGTGAGAGTGTGCGAAAGATATACATGGCCTAATCTGTGCATCCTCTCTCTAGCAAGCAGTCCACTTCATCGAAAACAAACACAGAAACATCTGCAATTAAGGTCGACATTGTCTGCAGAGATCGGGGCTTCCCTGCCACCGGTTCCCCGTTCTCCATGATCAACACCACCATAGCAGCCAAGCTGCCGAGCTGCGCTACACCCCGGTGCATCAGCAGAGCAGCCCGCTCCGCCTCGGTGTTCGGGTCGACCAGGGGCAGCGGCCCGACCGACCATGACCGGCGGCGACGGGGAATTCAACCAAATTGGTGGTCCTGGACTTGGACTCGGGGGAAAGGAGTGAAGGCCGCTGGGGAGCTGGAGTCTTGAGGGAGAGGGAGGCGCACCCGTGGTGGTCGTCGGCGAGAGGTGCTGCCGGGGTGGTCGTGCAAAGGTCGGCGGCGGCAGCGCTGGAGGGAGTCGCAGATGGGATCGGTAGGTAGGGTAATTTCTTTTCTTTTATCTCGTACATACCTGTTCGTTGACTTATTATATGCAGTGCGGGTTGAATACCCTAGGGCGTGTTTGGTTGCAGTTTGCAACCATTGTTGCATTGCATGTCCATCTTCAGCCAGTCCGGTTCTTGAAATGCAGCCTCATATGCAGCAGATGCAACCTGTTTAGTTGCGTGCATCACATGGAGGGGCACTTACCCCCTCTTTGGTTGCCGTAACTTCAGCTGTTTGGTTGCAAACAACGTTTGTGTTCTGCTCATCCCATTCAAATGTGGTGGCCTTACCACCACATGATCAGCACAACAGCAAGCACATATGGATCAAACAAAGCAAGCAACCAAATGAAATCAAACAAAGCAAGCAAGAAAAAGACGGCAAACTACTTAACTACATAGCATAAGTCTAGATTAACAGCAAGGGCATCCTCCTTCCTACTCCACGCCAGGGTGCTGCTCCTGGCCAAAATATGAACAAGTTCCCAGCACAAGTACCCATAAGTCTCGCCACACACCATAAAAGTTCAACACTAACACCTTACTTCACTTAAGTACATAGCATGCTCGATGTCACCAACGCAGTTGTGCCTGCTGCAATGAAACCTACACATGACCGAGGAGTCATGGTTATAGATCTGAACCTTCAGTCCGTGTCCTGAGATGCGCACAACGACGAGGTCGCCGGGATGATCCGGTGGCGGCGGCAGAAGTAGTTCTAGCCCAAGCCAAGCACCATGTGCCCCTCGAAGTTCTGGTTGATGACCAGCCAGGTGTTTATCACCTCCACGAACTTGCGAGGGACGACGAGCATGGCGAGGTCCTCGTTGTCCTTGATCTGCTGGTAGAAGCGCTACGGCTCCCGGGCCCCCTCCTCGTGGCCCTGCCTCGGAGATCATCCCCTTGAACGAGGCAGGCTCATGAAGGCGATCCTGCCAGGCAGGTCCACCGTCCTGAGCCACCTGTTCGTGGGGATGAAATCCTTGGCGCCATCAGCTCCGGCCACCACCTGAGCTCCTCCACCCGCCACATCCCAGTCAGTCTTCAATATCTTGTCAGGTAAGATGACAAATATTAGTGCACAAACTCTTTACAAAATGGCACTGATCAGAGACATTTGCCCAAGAGCAAATGCCACTGATCAGTGCACAAACTCTCTGAGCAAATGCCACTAATCAATGGCACTTGCTGTTGGGCAAATGCCACTGATCAGTGGACTTGCCCAAAGCAAGTGCCACCTGATCAGTGGTAGTTGCCCATGAGCAAATACCACTTATCAATGACACTTGCTGTTGGGAAAATGCCACTGATCAGTTGTCGCTATCCTCCCCTGGAGGGTTGTTGTTTATCTATTATATTGCTATTTAAATGCGAATATTCATAGGCGTGGACGAGCTCGCGTGATCACGGAATTGATCGGCGTTGCTTTGCATTGGGATATGGGACGCATGCAGTGTGCGGTCGTCTATGGTGCCTTATTTAATGCGTATTTACTGCAGAAGCGGCGACATTTGTACGGCGCTGGGCAACGGACGTCCATGTTCGTCCATTTTTTTTAACGGTCACCGGGGGAGGGTATCCCTCCCTACCTGAATATATTGCTCAAAAAGCTGCCAAAAGCCAAGAGTCGCCCCTTAAGCCTTGGCTGATCCCGTTTATAAGGAAAACAGGATCGAAAACCTAAACAAATTGACCCCGTTTATGAGGGAAACCGGGCCGAAAACCGTAGAAGTAACAAGGTTACAGAAGAGAGAAAAAAATAACTCCCAGGACAAGGCATGCCTAGCTAGCAGACGAAAGGATCATCGCCATGAAGTACACCGGTAGAAGTGGGGTGTCGTCGAGGGATCACAATACTAGGACTTTGCAAGCAGCCTAACACCCAAACCGGCGTGCGTACCAAACCCCACTGCACAACTCAGGAGCATCCACAATCAACGAGTGCAACTGAACACGAACCTTGACCGGGAGCTCCACCACGGAAATTCGGAACGATTAGCAAATTGGGGAGGCATCTTGCGCCATCAATGAGCAAAGATGAACCGAGACATCACCAAAAGCACGAAGCTCGCCGCAACACATCAGCAGCCATGGGAGGGCCTTTATCATGCATAGCAATAGAGACAAGACACCTTCCTGAGGGGGAGACAGATGGCCGCCCTGCGACGCCAAAGACACCGTCGCCGACCCCCAAGAAACACCATCGAACAACCACCATCGACCCCTGCCGGCCGCACCACCCACCACCATCAAACCCACCGACATCCCCGCAATGAGCAGCTACCCAACATGACAACCGAGCTGACTTCTAGATGATGCCTTCAGGAAGGGTTGCGACGCAGATTGCGTCGCCATCTGTTTCGGGCAAACCTGGAACCAGGGTTTCCCCCGAAGTCATGGAGAGGTTGGCGACACAACAACATACAACGACGCCTTCAAGAAGGTTCGCGGCCCCCGTGTTCGTCACCGTCATTGGCTCTGGTCAAAGCACGGCTTTCACCGAGTTGAGCATGGACACCCAAACTCCAAGCACCGGTTGAACTGGGTAAAAATGCTCACCTGCACCAGCCGACGAAGAGGGCCATGGCAGCCCCGCCGCCGCCCATGGCCCAACCACCGGCGAGCCACCAGAGGCTGGAACCAACTCCACGTCGCACTGAAGCATCCGGCGTCCAGATCCAGCGCCCTCTCGCGGAGCAGCAAGAACCAGCCGCCAAAAGGGGAATATCCAGCCACCCCACCGCACCATCTCCATCTCCCTGCAACCACCGCCAGCCCACAGATCCAGGCGTCAGGCCCATGGATCCGGCCATGGACGGCCGCCAACGGCGACATGAAGCCCATGCCTGAGCTGCCGCTGACCACCCCCGTGCGCCACCGCGCCACAGCGCCACAGCATGCGCCCGCCTCCGCGAGCTCCCGCACGCATGCCCCAGCCTCGGCCGCCTAGACACAGCCGCGCGCCACCCCACAGCGCGCCGCCGCGGTCAGGCACGCCGCGCCGCCGCCACTAGATCCGGGGCCGCTGCCCCGGGCACCGAGCTCCGCCGCGCAGAGCGACCAGAGGATCCCCTCCCCCATTTGAGGAAGGGGCCCGCCGCCACCGCTGCAGGGCCAGCGGCAGCGGCGGCGGGGGGAGGCGGAGGGGAGAGCCGGCGGCGCCGCGCGAGGTTTCGCCCCCGAGTCGCTCGGGAGGGAGCGACGCGGGGGAGTTTTTTTTCCATGTCCATCCATCAGCGACGGCTTCCTGGTTCTGTATCAACAGTTGGGATGTTCTAAATGACTTGCTAGCTTGGACCTTATTCTATGTTACCAAGATCAACGCCTTCGAATCCCATTCGAGAAACCTTCTTCTTTCCCAACAGGGAAACCCAAACTCAGATCAATGCGAGGCGTTGATCAATGCAATGCGAGGCTTTTGGGTGAGATCATTGGGGTCAATTTCTAATATTTTTATATCAAATCTGTTGAAACTTTGTGAAACTTTTTTTTTCAGTCACACACACATGCACGTTTCATGTACTTACTAAAAAAAATCAGCTGCTTGTTTCGCCCTACACCCACAGAAAACCATGCCAAAGACACCTCACACAAGGCCGACAGTATTCACAGTCAAACTTGTCTTTCTTTGTGTCTATAAATGTAGTTCCAGTATTGAATTGAATCTCCTCATTTTTTTGAATTGTAGTCATAAAGCGTAGCTATCTTGTCAATTTTTTTTTACTTGATATCATTTTGATTGTTTGAATCTGAATTTTCAGTGTTTGATTCTATGATCTCATAGAAAGGTCGGTTTGGCTCAAATGGCTGATTTCATCCATCCCATTGCCATCAGCTGAAACCATGCACGATCCCACAAACGTAACGTATGCACGTTATGCCGTCACCGCGCCGTGGTATTAATTGGCTCCGTCATACGGACTCATCACCGTATGCTACTGTTTGGCCATGCGTATGGTTGCTGTTTTCCACGGCCGCACTTAATGCATGTACTACCACCTGGTTGTTCCATTGGTCCAACTCAACGCGCCTCATCAACGAGCCCAGTTGTTGTCATGCCATGCCCACCATCGGTGCATTGATGTGTCGCATCACCACCCAACCCTAAGCAATTGCCAAGGAACGTAACCATATGGACCATAATTTTCTACTCTCGCAAGGACGAACAATGCCACCCCTAACCCTAACCGATGCACATCAATGGTGACTCCCCCATGGGCTACCCACGGTTCTCTTGTTGTTTGCTGCAACAAAAGACATGAGGACTACTGGCTTCACCTCATCCCGCCCTATGTTTTGTCATCGTTCACTTCTAGGGCATGACATGTGGAAGTAGGCCTATCTCACGAAGAGATGTCCTTTGGTATCCGGGTGCCCAAGGTCCATTGAATTAAAAAAAATCATTTTCAATGTTTCAGACAAATTTGAAAACAATCTCACATGTAGATCCGGGTGTGATCTATGCATAATTTTCGTTAAAAATGTTTTCATTTATGGGTTTCACAAGAAAAACAAATGATGGGATCTATATTAGTGGATCTACAATCGAGTACGCCTAGTGTGCATCCACAATCTGTCCGTCGTGTGTCGTGCTGGAATAGAATTTGGAGGTTTAAGAGACAGATTGCACTCTTCAAATGTTGAGCTGTATTCTACTCCCTCCGTAAAGAAATATCAGGGCGTTTAGATCGCTACTTTATTGATTTAAACGTTCTTATATTTCTTTACGGAGGGAGTAGTTATTCTATATTTCTTTCAGCTTTCTATGGTTCCACCTCGACTGGTCGACTCAGCTTAAATAAAAGAGTTACAAAGTTCAGTTTCTACTAACTCCGCATAGCCAAGAAGATAGAAATACTTTTCCCAAAAACTATCTATGTGAATTCTTTGTTTTTTCCATATCTTTTGCCCGGTGAAGAATCTCCTGCTGCAGGAATGAGATGAATGGCTTAAACGCAAAGAAAAAAATGTTTTTTTATGAAACAGGCTACAAGACATCTGGCTCATTTTAGCAGTATATTCGCGAGTTTCAAACACCCGATTCATCCAGTTCCCTCCCCACGGACTCGGCGAGTCACGGAGGAGTGGTGTGAGGGAAACTCCAACGCTAGACCCCATCCGGACGTCCGTTTGTCCGGAAATCGTCCGTTTGGGGTCGGAATGCGGTGGCCGATGTCCGTGTCGTACGGCCTGGCGTCGAGGCGCCCAACGCGCGGCCCCAACTGTAACTTATCCGCGGTGGACAAAGAAAAAAACACATGCAAATGCAAAAAACACATGCAAAGGCATTTAAACTTAGCTAAATAACTAAAAAACATCATTAAAAGTCCGCCGTCCTCACGGCCCAACCACATCACTTGGTTTAGTTAAACATAAAACGATAAAAAAACAAGCAAAAGATAAATGTGGCCGCCCCGCCGCCGCAGAAGACCTCGCTGTCGCCTGATGCCGTCGCAACCGCCGTCTTCAGGCACCACCATCCTCGTCGTTTCTCATGAGGTTGATGTAGGGTGGGGGCGTCCAGAGGTGCGGGGGCAGCCCCCAGATTGGGCCGAGAGCGTACTGTGCAGGCGGCGGAGGAGGCCGGGGCGCTGGCGGTGGCGACCACGACGCTAGTGCACGCTCCTGCTCGACCTCCTCCTTCACCTCTGCTTGGACCTCCTCCTTCACCTCCGCCTTGACCTCTAGCTCCAGGACGTAGACGTCCCTGGAGGCAGAGAGCTCGAGCATGAACTGCAGCCCCTGCCACTGCTCCTCCTCCTGGCGCATGTACTCCCTCTCGGAGTCCTCTATGAAGGCCTGCCCGTTCCTCCTCCTCGGTCGTCATGGCGGGAGGTTGCGGTGGGGGCGGCGATGGGGATGGCGACGGCGTTGGTGTCAGGCCACAGATCCTCGTGCGGCCGCCTACGCTTGGCGGGCTAGGCGCGCGCACACGTGTCGCACGCGCGCACTGTGGGACACGCGGGGCAGGCTCCCACGACCAGCAAAGAAGGTGGCGCGGCGCAGGTCGTGCTTATCTTGGAACCAGGTGTCCCACAGTAGTGAGTCCACGACGTACCTATGGCCGGCGAGGAGCTCGTGCGGGATCCTGGCGCGGCGATGGGCGATCTCCTACTGGCGGGCGTGGCCTGTGGCCGGCACGGGGGGAATGGGCACCCAATCCGGGCTCAGATGCCACCCATTGGGGAGGTGTGCATCTGACCACAGCAGCGGAGTGCCTTTCTCCGAGTATCGGCGGCACACCCTGACGCCGACATAGGGCCTGAAGCGTGGCGCGGCCACCGGAGAGGAGATGTAGAACGAAGCCGGAGACGTCGAGTGGCTGGCCGCGCTACCAGAAGACGAGCCCGCCTCGTGGTCGTGCTTGGCCTTCTTTCCCGAGTGCCACTTCCAGAACCCCATGGCTGGCAGGGAAGTGAGGTCGACGGTGGCTAGGGTTTCGGTGTCTCCGATGGGGGAGGCAATGGCGGGGCAGCTGTGGGGAAGTGGATGGGGACGGCGACTGGAGTCCACGGCTTGCCCGTAGAAAAGGACGCGGTTGGGGGGCATCTGTGTGGCTGACTTGTGGGCCCAACCACCCATGCGCACTTACTGCGGCTGGTGGGTGGTGGTTGGACCACCGACATGCAAGCCCCTCGCGGACGTGGAGAGGACGCGTGCCCCGTCTGTTCGTTGTCCGTGCGACCGCAATGCTGGCCCAAGTATGCGCCTGGAATGGGTCGAGCGGACTGGAAACGGACAACTTTTAAGAATGGGGTTGCGTGTTGGGCCGGGCCGTTTGTCCGTCACGGGTAAACAGACGCGGGGCCGGATTAGATGGGGTCTAGTGTTGGAGTTGCCCTGAGTACTGCTCGACCCCGTGGAGCACACGTGGGACGGCCGGAGCCACGTCCAGCAGCATGCTTCTGCCAACGAGCGATGGCAACGTGGAGCAGCGGCGGTGGCAAGCTGGTCGTCTTCAGGCTTAACGTGTCTGCTTCGTCTGCGAAACGTGTCTCTCACTCTCCCATGAAGTAGAATGGCAAATGCAGTAAAGCTCGGCGTCAGTCAGCACGGCCGTGTCAATGGGGACGCCATGCAGACGGGGCCGTCGGATTGAGCAGCGCACTGGTACATCACCGCCGGTCACCGCCCCCATGAGCGCTATTGGCTTCCACTGAAGATTCTATCGTCTTATAGGTCAATTGTCATATTCTCTGGACGCTTGGCTCCAATGGTATCGATACGTGCATAATCACTCAAAACATTTGCGGCTGTGGCTTCACAGTGCTCTGGGGCAAATTAAATACAAAGAACGTAACAGGCCCAACGTGAGCAAATGTGAAAATTCAGTATCAATACAAGTTATTACATCCGCCACAGGAGCTATAGTACAACTGTACAAGAGTATCATCGAATCCGACATGAATGCAGAATTATTCAGCTATACAGCTTATCCGAGAATTCTGGAATCAGATCATTTTGGTGGTACAATGGTGCCATTTTCTACAATACATTTACAGTGTCAATTTCTCCATGATTCAGGGAAGCTTGTACGTAGTTTCAAGGAGCATGGAGGCAAGCAAATATTTACCTATTTTGCTTCAAATTTACAGACACCCGATCGTCATGCTCCGATGCTGAAGATGAACATCAGGAACTCGTGGAGTGTGAAATCAGGTTTTCTCCTCCACGGAATTGAAGTAATCCTGGAGCCACCTGACATGCACCTCCAGCCCGGCTTCCCGGAGGCTGTTGAGGACGATCATGTACAGCCTCCTGTCCAGCTTGGTGCCCTGCAGCTTCATGTCCCTCAGCAGCTGGATGAGGTCGTTGAAGCGGCTGGTCTTGCAGAACACCCCCACCATGAGCCCGGCCAGGGTCTTGTCCACCGTCCCCCCCGTCTCCCTGAACTCCTGGTAGTAGTCCATGCACCGGTCCAGCTCCCCCGACCGGTTGAACGCGCCGACGATGGCCGTGTAGCTCACCCGGTCGGGCTGCACCTTGCGCCGCATCATCTCCTTCCAGATCTTCTCGGCCTGCCTCGAGTCCCCGAGCTTGCCGCGCATGTCCAGGAGCGAGTTGTACACCCACACGTTGGGCTCGCAACCCTTCTGCTTCATCAGCGCCAGCAGCCTCGTGGCGTCCGACGCCCTCCGGATCTGCCCGTACATGGAGATCATGTTGCCGTACGCCACCACGCACTTGTCGAAGCCCCGGTCGATCATCTCCGAGAAGACGGACTCCGCCCTGTCGCTCCGCCCCAGCCGGCAGTACACGTTGATCGCCGACGCGTAGGTGACCTGCCCGGGCTCGCACCCCATGGCCACCAGCTTGTCGTACGCTCTGATGGCAGGCTTCAGGCCTCTCCTCTTCACGAAGCCGTTGACGATCGTGGAGAGGACGCAGTCGGTGACCCTCAGGCCGATGTCCCGCATGTCCTTGGCCACGCCGAGCGTGTCCTCCAGTAGCCCGGTCTCGACTTGCATGATGACCACCTTCAGGAACATGTCTGGATCTCGTAGCATCCCCTTCTTCCATGCCTCGTCGTACACGTCCTCCGTCGACGCCGTCTCTCGGGCGTCCGCCAGAGAGCCGATGACGGTGGAGTAGATCCCGGCGTCCGGCGAGATGCCGTCCGCCTCCATCTCCCGCAGGCACTTGAGCGCGTCCAGGGCTCTGCCTGCCCGCCCCAGCGCGTCGCAGGCGATGGTGTACGTCTCGAGGCAGGTCTCGGAGGGGTACCATTTCCGAGACCTGTACTGCTTGAACAGCGAAGTCACCGTGTCCGGCTCGCCCAGCGCCCCGAACGCCGCCATCACGGCGCGGTAGGCGTCGGCGTTTACCGACAGGCAGGCCGCCTTCATCCGCTCGTACAGCAGCACCGTGCTCCGGTACATGTGCAGCTTGTTGTACGCCTGCAACGCCGAGCTGAAGCACACGGCGGCGGCCGGGCCCTTCTTCCCTTCGAGGACCCCGAGCACCACGTCGGCGAGGCCGAACCTCCTCGCCTTGACGCAGGTCGCGACGAGCCGCGCGCACGTCCGTCTCTCCGGGAGTACCCCATAGGCCATGAAATCCTGGACCAGATGCTCCAGCGAGCTCCACTGCTTGGCCCGGAGCAGCTGCACGGTGAGCGCATTCATCGTCTTCTTGTCCGGCCGGAACTCGGGCTGCTGCAGAGCCCTCCGGTAGCACTCGAAGGCGAGCGGCTCGGTCTGCCGGTCGCCGCAGAGCCCCCGGATGAACTTGTTGGAGATGCCGAGGTTCGCAGCATCCGGAAGCGTGGACACCGGCGCCGCCTTGGCCGGCGCCGGAGAAGAAAGAACATGGAGCTCGCCGGGCAAATTCTTGGGCTCAAGAACCGGGGAGGCGCAGGAGCGGGAGCAGTGCAGGACGAAGGACGCGAGCTGCCGCTTGATCGTGCAGAGGGAAGTGCTGGGCGACGATCTTCTCGATGGATGGAGAGGGGGGAGGGGAGGCCAGTCGGAGTAGCATTTGGCCATGATTCGCGATGGGAACTGGAGGCTGGGAATGGAAGAACGAGGCTGTTCGGGACGAAGGCGCCTTATCCTGCCATGGAGGAGATTCCGTCGCTCTGGTTTTTACGGGCATCTGCTGGTGGAAACGGTCTGATTCCGACGGCTGGGATCTGGCCACGTGAGCTCCCCGTAGAAATCTCAGGGCATCCATGACGTGGAGGTCCAGTTACCCGGCAAGTGAAAGAAGCTCAGATTTTGGGAAGCCACGGCCTCATTGGTCGTGACTGGAGGGGCTTGGTCCACGTAGCTCGTGCCCGGTGGACAGCCACCAGTTAACTTGTGATGCTACATGTCTGAGGTGTTGGCAGGCGAATTTGGGGTCCAAGACATCATGAAAGCTACCAAACAGATTGTCCATGGCAAAATTGGACTTGTGGTATATTTGACTTGTTTTCTGTGGAAACATCACAAGCTCAAGCCACTTACCAGAGCCACAAGATTCTGCCAATGTTCTGGCGACCCAACAGCCAGATAAATTTGAAACATGCAATTTTCATCGATATGTAATTGTTTCCGGCTTCATTGTTGAGTTCCATTGATGGAATTCAATAATTTGCTTCCCCATTCCGCACAAGCGAAGAACGCCCATTATAGGACGTATGAATAAATAGATAAACTGATTCATATAATATTTGTGACAATCGTGTCATCTTGGAAAGTGGAGTGGAATATTCACCGGTGTGGATGTCGTGGCTTAGCTTGGTTGTTGTTGAAGAATAATTGTAGTTGTCGCTACACACTGGCACGGACAGGAGGACTCGTTGGGGTGTGCCCTCCCCCACCCCCACTCCCCAAAGCTCTCAGAAAATACACCAATGGTGAACCAACCTGTGGTTGGATGGCTAGGATGACAGTTGTATCCCCAGCCCACCAGGGTTCAAGTTCTGGTGCTTGCATTATCGTGGATTTATTTCAGGTTTTTCGGCGATGCGTATTCTGTGGGAGGAGACGTTTGCGTCAACTACGAGGCGCCTGTGGCGACTTCGTCAATCTGAAGATGATATACCGGCTTAGTCTCTCGGAGGTGCTCATAGGGGTAGGGTGTGCGTGTGTACTCATAGGGGTGATGCGTATATATGAGCGCCTACCTCTGTACTGTGTTCTCAAAAACAAAGAAAATACAACCTATGTATGCTCCTAATTCTCTATTTGTATGAGAAATTAGCTAGATCTAGGTGATTTAGCCCATCCTAACATTATATGACACATTTAGCTCTCTCTATGTTGAGGTTCTGACACAGCCGCTTCTGCCACACATAGTATGATGTGCTCGTAGGGGGCATCATGAAATCAAAGGGAACATCGAAGATGGTGGCGTAAGAGAGAAAAATCTTAATGTCGTTGTTACGCCACTCAACGCTAGGGATGAAAATGGATTGAAAAGTTTTCACTTTTCCGGAAGAAAAATGGAAACGGAGAGGAAATATGAAAATGGAAATGGAAATTTTTATGTGGAAACGGAAACAAAAATGGAACGGTGTTTTCTGGTGGAACAGACGTGGAAACGGAATGTTCCATTTCCGTGAATGTGGAATTTCCGTTTCTGCTATAGGCCCATGGCTGCTATGTAGCCCGGCTACGAAACAACACCCAATGACACAATGAGCAGAATGGAACATTTGAGGACCAACTTTTACTACCACACGTCCGCTGGTGAATCTCAACCAGGTGATAAGGATGATGGATGTGCAGCATGATGGAGCCTCTTATTGGGACTCTAGAAGCACTGTGCACCGGCTTTATTTTATGTCCCCTTGCCGCCACCACGCCCAAATGCTAGTCTATCAACATGTGGCACCCCGGCTCAGACGAACCGGAATACACCGTATTCCAGCCTAGAGATCAAGTCTTCTGAAATAGGTCACTGCTTGACATAGAACAAATCAGCTCTTATTACAAAAGATAAGGGTACAAGGGTTCTGAGGTTACAATGATTACATCAGCGGCGACACTACGCCTGCTAACGTAGCTCTATGCTAGGAGCGGAACAACGACGACAATGATGTAGTCCACTCTGAAGGGACTCTGGCTAGGACATGGTCTAGCTCGCACGATTGGAATCCTCGACAGGCAATCAATCACGGCATCACCTGCAATCTGACATGACATGCCAGGTGAGTACTTTGAATGTACTCGCAAGCTCACAACAACCAAAAGCATCAAGGCAAGAAAACAACATAGCATTTATAGATTAAGCTATTATCAACTACTATTATGTTGAGGTAAATATTAATCATGATATAGTAATGCTAGAATTAATGCTAAACCATCATCTTGGGCCACATGAAACATCTCACTCTTGGCTATCAGGCCAAGCAACACATAATCATCTCGATCACCTCGTGATCAATACATCCTCGTGATCACTGCATCATCACATCACAAACTGAATGATCATCCTCAAGATCATCCCAACATCATCATCGGCATCCTGCCAAATTGTTATTGCTCACATAACAATATAAGTCATCTCGTAAGTCATTAATAAGTCATTCCATCATCATGAGTGTTGATCGAACGGTGTGACCTAGTATGAACTGTGTCCATGACCGAGACGCGGCTATCGATAGTTTATACACTCTGCAGAGGTTAGTACACTGTACCCACACCATGGAATTCATGGCCTCGTGCTCCCATTCGAGTGGTCCAATGACATTCCGACAAAACCAATCTATTGCATGTCACTCTCCCAGCCACTCCGACAAATTCCCCTTTGGGTTAAGTCATGGGTGGCCCTGCTGTCACCGCGTGACATCCGCCACCTTCGTGGCCGGCCACCATCATGGCCAAAACTAAAGCAAACGTCCCAAACGAGGACACCCAGGTACAACACAACTTGGGAACACAAGGTTATTTCCGCCTACCGGGCCAGGGCAGCGCGCGCATATAACCTTCCCTAGTTGGAGGCACTGGCGAGAGGCATGACAATAGACCGAATTAGAGCCTCCCCATCTAGGTAAGTGTGGTTGCACTGGTGAGCTCGGTTCGGTGGCACCTAACCAACGAAATGACGGAATTTGTCCCCAAGGTATATCTGTGATAGAACTGTGTCACCAATATCATATATCGACCTGTCATCCAAGTTATAGCAATATCCATCCAATATACTCCAAAGAATAACATAGCCATATAATTATCAAACTACCATAGGCACAAGATTAAATATGATCATGGTGAATCCAAAGCAAATGATCCTACTGACCCAATAGCACTACCAAGACTGTTAACCAAAGTCGAATGTGATAGCAAAAAATCCAAATGATACTGCAAAGCATAATATCCAACATGATCATGATGAAAATAATAGTAATTCATAGCAATCCAATGGCAACATGTCATCCTCAAACTTGCAAAGCATAAGACCTAAAGAATCCAAGCATCATCATGGCAGTAGCAAGATCACATATTATCCCAAAATAATGCCATGAATAAATCATTTCTAAATAATGCATATTAAGCAATTTTAGCTAAACCATGGCATTGCATTGCAATCATGCAAATGGAGGGTGTGGCTTGCCTTGCTCCAAGGGAGTGTTGGAATGCTCCTAGTCTTCACAACACACATCAAACACTCTGGAAAAGATTTTTGCAAACATTTGTAAATAAATATAAAGCAAATTCTACTGTCCAGAAAATCTAGATAGCAGAGAAAAATACCGAATTCTACCAGAAAATTAAGGAGCTCAAAAGCAAAATAATGCAAAAAGAATCAATTCAACTGGACTTGTAGTTTAGGAGATATTCCTAGTCAAAATTTGGGTCAAACTGGAATTAAAATGAATTTAAATGATTTTCTGGAAATCCCCAGGGGGCTGACGTCGAAAGCATATTTTGGCTTTACATTTTCACTTGAAAACGCTTTGGAGGGAGCTGGAGTGGCTGACTGGTGGGGCCGGCTTGTAGGTTTAAGAGAGAGGGAGAGAGACAAAGGCGTCTTGCCGGTCTAGCTCGGCCTCCCGTTCCTCGTTCATGAATACCCGAGGTGCTTCATAGATTATGTCGCAAGAGTACTTCCTCGGTGTTGTATACCATGAGGAATGGGGTGTACTCCTTAGATCAATTTGGCGTGGTGCACATCCCCCATATGACGGAATCGAGTTCCTCTACCCACTTGTAGTCTGCTTCTTTAAGGGAGCGTACTAGCCTTGGCTTAATGCCGCTAAGGATCAGTCCGTTGGTGCGTCCTACCTACCCGTTTGACTGCGGGTGATAGACTGACGCGTAGTCGAGCTTTATGCCCATCTTTGTGCACCATTCTTTGACCTCTTTGGCCATGAAGTTTGTCCCATTGTCTATTATGAGACTGTGGGGGATACCGTAACGGTGTACTACCTTAGAGATGAACTCAGTTACTGGAACTGCTCCAGCCGATGTGACTGGTTTTGCTTCGATCCATTTTGGTAAACTTGTCTACCATGACAAGTAGATACTTGTTTTTTATTGACCCTCCCTTAAGTGGGCCAACCATATCGAGCCCCGAGACCGCGAAATGCCAAGTGATCAAAATAGTCCGGAGGGCTGTAAGGGGCATGTGGCTTTGTTTGGCGAACACCTAACAGTCGGGGCAACGATGTACTAGCGTTGCAACATCAGCCCCTACTGTTGGCCAGTAAAAATTAGCTCAAAACGCGTTGCTGACCAAGGTTCGAGTAGCAGCGCGATTTCCGCTCATGCCGGCATGTATTTCGCTAAGCACTAGTCTCCCTTACTCTTCGGATATACATCGCTGGAGGACCCCCGTGGAGCTTTGCTTATAGAGCTCACCCTCGTGGACTTTGTAGGCTTTAGACTGCCTTACAATCCGACGTGCATCGGTTTGGTCTTCGAGGAGGGTCTCAGTCCAGGGTGCAATGACTATCATAACCTCATGCGCCGAAGCCATTTCCTGGATGGCCGATCCTACAATTATATCTTGTTCCGGTTCGTCCTTGGGTAGGGCAGATTGCACTTCGTCGTTTGACTCCGATGCTTCTTTATCGTCCTGCCAGACCATGGATGGCTTGAAGAGTCATTCGAGGAAGGTGTTTTCACGGACCTTATCCCATTTGGCGCCCATTCGGGCGAGGATATTGGCGGCCTGGTTGCTATCACGAGGGATATGATGAAATTCAAGCCCCTCGAACCTGGCCGAGATTTTTAGGATGACATTCCTGCAAGCTGTCATTTTTGGGTCCTTTGCATGGAACTCGCCATTTACCTAGGAGATGGCGAGATTAGAAATATCCTCGAACCTGAAGGCATTTAACGCCCATTGAGACTCCTACCCGGAGTCCGTGAAGGAGGGCTTCGTATTTGGCTGCAGTATTTGAGTCGGTGTACATGATATGTAACACGTATCGAATGTTGTCGCCTATTGGCGATGTAAGCACTACTCCATCCCCTAGCCCGGCGAGCATTTTTGAACTATCAAAACACATGGTCTAGTGCAAATATGTGTTGTACTCTCTAGGGAGCTCGACCTCTATCCAAGTTGGTGCAATATCTGCCTACCCTATGTTTTGAAGATTGTTGACATAAACAGGTATGGACTGATTTGTTTGCTAGTGCATACAGAGAGAAATAGTCCATACAGAAACCGAAGAGAATGCTGTCTCTGGTGCCAAGTTCGAGGAACTTCACCGAAGTATATCTGTGTTGTAGAAAAGAATGAGTCGTATCTGTTATAGATATGAAGACAAGGAGATTGATTTGAAGGATATGCCCCCTCGAAAGTTTACTGCTGAAGCGAAGCATTTGGTTCGGTTTTGTCCGAAGAAATTGACTGCAGCTAGCGGAAGTCAAAGACAAATTGAAGCCATAGCATTCTTTTTGTTGTCCTTCTTTTGTTCATTTGAGTCATAGGACCTCCGTACTATTAGGAGGGGTATAGGTACTCGATGCTTTGATCCGATGTGATGCTTAGCCCAAAACATATGAAAGTTGCGAGAGAAATCTCTTTGTGCTCCGAGCAAATACTGGCCAGCAAGAGATTGTGATCTTCTTCGCTGCGAGAGATTTGTCTCAGACCGAGGAGTTAGCATTTCTTGCTCAGCAAGTAATGTTACCATTGTGCTCAAAATCTGACCGTTGGACTCGTGTTGCTCAACCATTGGCTGTTCCCGATGTCCAATTTGGTCTTTTCCCATCAGGGAAGGTTGCGGCTATAAATAGCCACCCCGCACCGGCTTTTTTCGGTGGCTGCTCCGCTCAAGATTTCTGAGAAGATTGACTTGAGCACCCCCTCTCCGAGTGATTTGAGTTTAAGATACACCGAGAGAAAATCAAGAGCCCAAACTTAGACAGTGGTTTAGCATCATAGTGGTTCCGAGTTAGAGTTCTTGTACCTATTGCTACCTCTTGAGCATGCGTTGGTTTTCCATTGAAGAGGAAAGGGTGATGCAGCAAAGTAGCGTAAGTATTTCCCTTAGTTTTTGAGAACCAAGGTATCAATCTAGTAGGAGATTACACGCAAGTCACCTAGTACCTGCACAAACAATCAAGAACCTTGCAACCAACGCGATAAAGGGGTTGTCAATCCCTTCACGGTCACTCGCAAAAGTGAGATCTAATAAAGATAGTAAAGTAAATATCTTCGGTATTTTTGTTGTATAGATTGGAAAGTAAAGATTGCAAAATAAACGGCGACAGAAATTGGCAAGTTGACGGGAAACTAATATGATGTAAAATAGACCCCGGGGCCATAGATTTCACTAGTGGCTTCTCTCAAGATAGCACATATTACGGTGGGTGAACAAATTACTGCCGAGCAATTGATAGAAAAGCACAAAGTTATGAGAATATCTAGGCATGATCATGAATATAGGCATCACGTCCGTGTCAAGTAGACAGAAACGATTCTGCATCTACTACTATTACTCCACACATCGACCGCTATCCAGCATGCGTCTAGAGTATTAAGTTCATAAGAACAGAGCAATGCATTAAGCAAGATGACATGATGTAGAGGGATAAACTCAAGCAATATGATATAAACCCCATCTTTTTATCCTCGATGGCAACAATACAATACGTGCCTTGCTGCCCCTACTGTCACTGGGAAAGGACATCGCAAGATTGAACCCAAAGGTAAGCATTTCTCCCATTGCAAGAAAGATCAATCTAGTAGGCCAAACTAAACCGATAATTCGAAGAGACTTGCAAAGACATCAAATCAAGCATATAAGAATCCAGAGAAGAACCAAATATTATTCATAGATAATCTTGATCATAAATCCACAATTCATCAGATCTCGACAAACACACCACAAAAAGTATTACACCGAATAGATCTCCAAGAATATCGAGGAGAACTTTGTATTGAGAACCAATGAGAGAGAAGAAGCCATCTAGCTAATAACTATGGACCCGAAGGTCTGTGGTAAACTACTCACGCTTCATCAGAGAGGCTATGGTGTTGATGTATAAGCCCTCCGTGATCGATTCCCCCTCTGGCAGATCACTGGAAAAGGCCCCAAGATGGGATCTCATGGGTACAGAAGGTTGCTGCGGTGGAAAAGTGGTTTAGTGGCTCCCCCTGATGTTTTTATGGTATAAGTGTATATATAGGCGAAAGAAGTACGTCGGTGGAGCTACGAGGGGCCCACGAGGGTGGGGGCGCGCCCTCCTGCCTCGTGGCCGCCTCGTTGTGTCTCCGACTTCATCTCCAAGTCTCCTGGTTTGCTTTCGGTCCAAGAAAGATCATCGCGAAGGTTTCATTCCGTTTGGATTCCGTTTGATATTCCTTTTCCGTGAAACACTGAAATAGGCAAAAAAAAACAGAAACTGTCACTGGGCCTTTGGTTAATAGGTTAGTCCCAAAAATAATATAAAAGAGCATATTAAAGCCCATTAAACATCCAAAACAGATAATATAATAGCATGGAACAATCAAAAATTATAGATACGTTGGAGACGAATCAAGCATCCCCAAGCTTAATTCCTGCTCGTCCTCGAGTAGGTAAATGATAAAAATAGAATTTTTAATGTGGAATGCTACCTAACATAATTTTCAATGTAATTCTCTTTATTGTGGCATGAATATTGAGATCCATAAGATTCAAAATAAAAGTTTAATATTGACATAAAAACAATAATACTTCAAGCATACTAATAAAGCAATCATGTCTTCTCAAAATAACATGGCCAAAGAAAGTTATCCCTACAAAATCATATAGTCTGGCTATGCTCTATCTTCATCACACAAAGTATTTAATCATGCACAACGCCGATGACAAGCCAAGCAATTGTTTCATACTTTTGATGTTCTCAAACTTTTTCAAATTTCACGCAATACATGAGCGTGAGCCATGGACATAGCACTATAGATGGAATAGAATGTTGGTTGTGGAGAAGACAAAAAGGAGAAGATAGTCTCTGTAACATCCCAATTTTTTAATTTGTAATGTTATACATTAGGTCATCATTGCATATCATATTTTTATTGCATTTTGGCTTGATCCTAAAAAATTTACGCAACTCAAGGACCCACGGAGAGAGTTGGGAATTTCGTTATTTTCATATTTGAGTTTTCGCAAATTTTGAAAAGAGGATCGTTTGATTTTAATTATTTTCTCTTTGAATATTTCTTTTATGAAAATAAAAGAGAGAGGATAAAATGACTTCCTCAAAATAAAGAAATATTGGAGATTTAATATTAAATTCAAATAAGAATTTTATTCGGAGTTTTATCGCTATTTTATTTGAATTAGGAAAAATATGCGTTTTTCAAAATTGCATTAGAGTCCCAAATAAATTTTCACCTTGTCCGGTAGATTTTTAGAGGACGGGGAAAATTTATTTTAGGATTTTTGGAGTCCGTTTAGTATTTCTTTTCTTTCTTTTTCTGCACGTCGGAATATTAAAAAAACGAACCGACTCCGCGCCGTAACCGGCCAGGACTCCCCAGCCGAGCCCCTCTTATAAGCCGCCGCCCGCGAACCCTAGCCCACCCGCGCCTAACCCTAACCCTAAGCCGCCGCCGCCGCCGCGGAGTTCGCCGCCGACGCCGCCGCCCCTCGCCGCCGACCACCGTCACCACCGCCGGAGCCCCGCCGTACCCGCCGCCGCCTCACCGGAGGTAGCAACCGCCGCCGCCGCCGGTTTTCTTCGGAAAAACCGTACGGTTTTTTTAAGAACCCGCGGTTTATTTTTTTATATATAGGTCGTTTTTTTTTCCGGTTTAGTTATTTAGCGAACGCCCGCTCCTTCTTTTGTTTAACGAACGATTTTTACCGTTTCGCCGCAGACAGCGAACGTTCGTTCGTTAGCCTGTTCGTCAGTTTTTCTTTTTCTTGGGATTTTCTGCGATTATTTTCGATCGCGATTTCTGACCCGATTTTCGTTTTAGTTTATCTTTTCGCTCGTTTATCGGAATCAGGCGATTCAAGCGCCTAGAGTTTCGTATCGAAGCCCTCTTTCTGTTTAACCAACTTGAATAAGTTTTTGCTACTGTAAAATTTGACTTTAGCCCAGATTAGTAATCAAAGCTTGTTTCTTTCGCAGTTTGAGTTTCGTTGCTTCGTTTGATTTGATTCTTTTTGCAAACCGGAGTTCTTAAGTTGAACTTTCTGGTTAGATCTTCTTATTTGAGTTTTACCCGTGCATATTTGCTTGATTGCTTATTGTATGCTTGTTTGTTTGCGATAGAGTACCCGGAGTGCGAAGCGTGCTACTACGAGTCTCTAGGTTTCACGGATCATCAGCAAGGCAAGTAACACTTTGATCATACCTCTTTGCCACCCGGTTTTATTGCATTAGACCAATCCTCAAACAATTGCATGATTAGGATCTGATTAATATGTGGGTTTTGGGAAGTAGATGAGGTAGTACCTATTGTCTTGTTTATTACCAAACCTTTGGGAGTTACTTCTACGTTGCTTATATTGCTATGCTATGCTCGTAGATGTGGATTGGGTGAGTGTATCCATGACAGATGTGAGTATTATTAATTAATGGTTAACTTAAGGTGGCTATTTTAATACACATCTAGGTGGATTGAGGCACCTGGGGAACCCAGTGTTGCCTGTATTTTTGGAAATCCCGGGGTACCGTGTGATTCTCCTATGGACTGCCACCCAGGCTCAAAGGGATCATAAGATTGTTCATGTTAGAAACTTCCGTGTGCAGCCACATGCCATTATGGGCTCTGGCATAGTTGAGTAAGTTGTGGGAAACCTTTCCATGATGGGCTACCAGATGTAGGGGATTGTAGGTGTACCGGCCTATCTATCGATTAAGGGGACCTCTTCGGAAAGACTATGTCTCGGTCATTCGTTTCTCAGACATCATGTAGTGCGAGAAAATCCAACGGAGGAGATCGAGTCTTGTGGGGAAAAGTGCGCAAACCTC
Organism: Triticum aestivum; assembly: GCF_018294505.1. NCBI lineage: Eukaryota > Viridiplantae > Streptophyta > Magnoliopsida > Poales > Poaceae > Triticum > Triticum aestivum. The sequence goes on from NC_057799.1 coordinate 501,034,958, forward strand.
TGCAGAGTGTACAAACTAATCATGGTTAGCCGTGTCCCCGGTTATGGACGTTTTGAGTATCTAGTTCTTGGATTATCATGTGGATCTCATCACTCTTAGTATAATTTGATTGGGTTTAATGATGATGCTTAATTGGGATTGAGTTGGGTGAACCTTCTCAATGTTTAACAACCACCATGATAGTTAAATAAAATTTATTCCTTTGTTGTAGGGAAAAATTGGCTTTTCGCAAAACATATTAACTATACAGCCTCCACCAGCCAAATATGCATGTAGTGATAGCCATTATTCTGTTCATTACTCCTGGGTTACCTTACCAGCATATTCCATGTGCTGGCCCGTTTTCGGGCTGCAACGTTCATGTTGCAGACTTTTCAGACGGCGAGTAAGGTGCCTTAGGTCGTGATCTTTCACTCAGTGATGCCGTTGGAGTTGATGGACTCACTTTATCTTCCAAGCCTTCCGCTGTTATCGTATTAGATGGCCTTAAGCCACATTTATTGTAATAAGTTCTCTTTTGAGACATTCGATGTAATAAGTGTGTGATTGCTACTCTGTTATAAATCCTTCAAGTATTGTGCGTGTCAGCATTACCGATCCAGGGATGACACTGATGCACAGAGGTCAGACTGTTTGAGGTCTGGTCGCTACAAGATGGTATCAGAGCACACGCTGACTGTAGGACACGACCAGTAAGCTAAAGCGCTAGATCACTACTCTCTTCTCATTTCTGACTCCTCTCCATTTTCTACTCTTTAGGATGGCGGATGCAAGGAACAAGTTCGCGCAACCGGATGAAGAAACACCTTTCGGACGCCACCTGAAGGAAGTTACTAAATACCTGAACATCGGAATACCAAGCTTCACCGGGACCTACATCGCCACTTTACCAGAAGAGGAGCGTTGGATGATTCAAGTTCAGATCCCGGGAAGAACATTCACGCCGGTCACTGAGCCCATAGAGTTTTCCTTTGATGCCCCAACCTGGAGTTTAGGAAAGAGCATGGCAGCCCACATCACCATGGGACGCATTGGAGAAGTTTACCACAAGGATCTCAAGGATACTATTTACCAGATTTGTGGGCGCCGAGATGAGCAATGGGAGATGATCAGCACCAGGAAGGATAGGTCTATTGCAGCTTTCATCCAGGAGTTAAACCAGCACATTCGACGCCAGGAGAACCAGATGTGCGCAGGCATGATAGATCTGAAGAAGGCAATGACCAAGATCACGGAGCTGGAAGAAGAAATCAAGTCTACACGCGATGGATATGAGGAGGAAATGACGATACTCGTGGAGAAGAATGATGATCCGAAGAAGAAGCTAGGAGTGTTCATGGGAGACCCCGCGCCAGGAGGAGAAGACGACGATTCCACTTGTCCGGAGAACTACATCATCATCGACGACACCGACTCGGACCCTGATGATAGCGATGATGACTATGTCGATGAAGCTGGAGCGGATATCATGGAGTCTTCCACCGATCAATTTTTCTAGTCGACCACCATATCAGTAGTAGTATTCCCCCATGTACATAGTAGTAGTCCGAGCACTTTTAATGATAGTTCTAGACCGATTCTATTCTAATCTCTCCCCTCTAAACCCATCAGATGCCTCCGAGACGTGACGCCGGATTTGTTTTCCCACCGAAGATCACCCAGTTGATCCAGCAGCAGAATGCATTGATGCAGATACTAGTCCAAAATCAGAATCAGGGAACTACAACAACAACAACCCACCACCACGATCACCTGTTGATCACTTAGCCCGTTTTCTAAGGCTGAATCCGCTGGTGTTCTCCAGTAGCACCAAACCGATAGTTGCAGATGATTGGCTCCGCAAGATTGGAAGGGAGTTGACCACTGCAGGATGAACAGATGTGGAGAGAGTGCGATTTGCCGCACATCAGCTTGATGGACCCGCAACATCATGGTGGGAAAATTTCACAGCCACTTACCCCATCGACACTGTTACATGGGACCAGTTCCAGCAGGCTTTTCGCACTGCCCATGTATCAACAGGAGCTATGGCCATGAAGAAGCGCGAGTTTCGCAACTTACGCCAAGGAGGACGCACAGTTGGCCAGTATGTGGATGATTTTAGTAAGCTAGCATGTTATGCCCCAGATGACATTGCTACAGATGCAACTAAGCAGGAGAAGTTTCTGGAAGGACTGAATGATGAGCTGAGCATGCAGTTGATGGTGGCAACCTTCAATAACTACCAGGAGTTGGTAGATAGAGCTCTCATGATTGAAGGGAAGCAGCAGCAGATTGACAACCGCAAGAGGAAGTATGGACAAGGGAAGTATAATTCTGGAGCTCAGCAGAGACCCCGTTTTACCTCGAACTCGGGAGGACCTTTTCAGCATAACCATGGAGGTCACAATCACACTGGAGGAAGTTCGCACAACCATAGTGGCCCCAAGAATGGTAATGGTAATGGAGGAAGCAACGACCAGAACCGTTCCAACCCAGCAACGCCCGCCAAGAAAGATCTAAGCCACGTTACTTGCTACAAGTGCCAAAAGACTGGACATTACGCCAATGAATGTCCTGAAGCTAAGAATGGAAACGGCAATGGAAGCTCTGGGAAGAAGCCCAACCCTTTCAACAGGGGACAAGTGAACCACGTTAACGTGGAGGAGGTTGAAGCTCAGCCAGATGCAGTAGTAGGTAAGTTTTTGGTTAAGTCATTTACTGCAATCGTTCTTTTTGATACTGGTGCATCACATTCATACATATCAAGGGGATTTGTGGATAAGTATAAACTGCCCACCAAAGTTCTTAGTACGCCTATGTTAGTGAGCTCGCCAGGAGCGGAGTATATGGCAAACCAAGGATGTTTTCAGATGCCATTGACCATAGGTAGGCATGTTTTCCCCTCAGACCTGATAATTTTGGAGTCGCAAGGTTTGGATGTGATTCTGGGTATGGATTGGCTATCGATGTATGGAGGGAACATCGATTGCGCCAGTAAGTCGATTTTGCTCACCACCCCAGAAGGGAGAAGGATTAAGTATGTATCCCGACATGTGCCGAAGAGGACTCAAGTAAAGTCCTTATCAGGAGTTGTACAGGAGGAAGTACCAGTGGTGAAGGATTTCCCGGGTTCCAGAAGAATTGCCAGGCATGCCGCCAGATAGAGACATTGATTTTTTGATTGAGCTTTTGCCAGGCACAGGGCCAATATCTAAGAGACCGTACAGAATGCCCGCAAAGGATTTGGAGGAAATTAAGAAGCAGATTAAGGAGTTACTGGATAAAGGCTATATTCGCCCAAGTTCGTCACCTTGGGATCACCAGTGCTTCTAGTGGAGAAGAAGGATGGATCGTTGAGGATGGTTGTTGATTATCGAGGGTTGAATGAGGTGACGATCAAGAACAAGTACCCACTGCCGATGATCAATGATTTGTTTGATCAGTTGCAAGGAGCTAAAGTGTTTTCCAAGATCGATTTGCGATCAGGGTACCACCAGTTGAAGATTCGAGAGCAGGATATACCTAAGACAGCTTTTACCACGAGGTACGGGCTATATGAGTATACCGTTATGTCATTTGGCCTGACTAACGCACCTGCCTATTTTATGAACATGATGAACAAGGTGTTTATGGAGTTTTTGGATAAGTTCTTGTGGTGTTCATTGATGATATTCTGGTCTACTCGAAAAATGAAGAGGAGCATAAGGAGCATTTGCGTTTGGTACTTGGGAAGCTCAGAGAACATCAGCTATACGCCATGTTCAGCAAGTGTGAGTTTTGGTTGAAGGAAGTTGGATTCCTTGGACATGTTATATTCGGAGAAGGAATAGCAGTAGACCCCACCAAAGTTGTCACTGTGACAAATTGGGAAGCACCCACGTCAGTTGGAGAGATCCGGAGTTTTCTTGGACTCGCAGGATACTACCAGAGGTTCATTGAGAATTTCTCGAAGATTGCAAAGCCTATGACGGAGTTGTTAAAGGAGGACACCAAATTCAAATGGACTGAGGAATGTGAGGCCAGTTTCCAGGAGTTGAAGAAATGTTTGGTTACATCACCAGTGTTGATTCCGCCAGATCAACGCAAGGATTATGAAGTGTATTGCGACGCTTCTCGTCGAGGACTTGGAGCTGTACTTATGCAGGAGGGAAGAGTTATTTCATATGCCTCACGACAGCTTAAACCCCATGAGTTGAATTACGCTACCCGTGATTTGGAGTCAGCAGCCGTAGTGCATGCGTTGAAGACTTGGAGACATTTTCTCATCAGAAACCATTGTGAGGTATACACGGATCACAAGAGTTTGAAGTATATCTTCACGCAGAAGGAGTTGAATCTCAGGCAGAGGAGATGGTTGGAGCTCATTAAAGATTATGATATGAAGTTGCATTATCATCCCGGAAAGGCTAACGTAGTAGCCGATGCGTTGAGCCGCAAGAGTCATGTCAATACACTCATGACCGGAGAGTTACCCAAGGAGTTAGCAGAGGATCTTCGCGAACTATGTTTAGAGATAGTTCCGAGAGGCTATGTAGCAGCATTGGAAATCCAGTCTACCTTGATGGATAAGATTAGAGAAGCTCAGAAGACGGACAAGGAGATTGCCGAGATGAAGGAAAGGATGAGCAAAGGAAAGGCTAAAGGATTTCGTGAGGATGAGCACGATACCTTATGGTTTGAGGACCGCGTATATGTGCCTAATGATCCGGAGATCAGGAAGTTGATTCTGCAAGAGGCCCATGATTCGCCATATTCGATTCACCCAGGAAATACAAAAAATGTATCTAGATTTGAAGGACAGTTTCTGGTGGACCGGAATGAAGAAGGATATTGCGGAGTATGTAGCAGTTTGTGATGTATGTCAGAGAGTGAAGGCAGAACATCAGAAGCCAGCTGGATTGTTACAGCCATTGCCGATACCCGAATGGAAATGGGACAAACTAGGCATGGATTTTATCATGGGATTTCCCAGGACTCGTTCAGGCTATCACTCGATATGGGTTGTAGTCAATCGTTTGACGAAAGTAGCTCATTTCATCCCAGTGAAGACCACTTACACCAGTGCTAAGTTGGCAAAGATATACATGACCAGGATCATATGTTTGCATGGAGTTCCGAGGACCATTGTATCAGATAGAGGAACCCAGTTTACCTCAAAGTTCTGGAATCAGTTGCACGAAACTTTGGGAACCAGGCTAGAGTTCAGTACAGCCTTTCACCCACAGACAGATGGACAGACTAAGAGAGCCAATCAGATTCTGGAGGACATGTTGAGAGCTTGTGCGCTAGATTATGGATCTAGTTGGGACGACAATTTGCCTTACGCAGAGTTCTCTTATAACAATAGTTATCAAGCCAGTTTGAAGATGGCCCCTTTCGAAGCTTTGTATGGAAGGAGGTGCAGGACACCGTTATTGTGGGATGAAGTTGGAGACCGTCAGTTGTTTGGACCAGATTTGATTAAAGAGTCTGAAGAGAAGGTTAAGTTGATTCGCGATAGACTCAAGGTAGCCCAGTCCAGGCAGAAGAGTTATGCGGATTCTAAACACAAGGAGACAGTTTACGAAGTCGGAGACAGAGTGTATCTTCGTGTATCACCCCTTCGAGGAGTGAAGCATTTTGGAGTTAAGGGAAAGTTAGCACCACGTTTTGTGGGACCATACAAGGTTTTGGAACGTATGGGAGAAGTAGCTTACAAGTTGGAATTGCCCGAAGGATTGTCAGGAGTTCACCATGTGTTCCACGTTTCTCAGTTGAAGAAGTGCCACGCAGAGATGGCTGATATCCCTCTGAGAGATACAGTGCCACTGGAAGCGATTCAGTTGGATAGCGATTTGACCTACGAGGAGAAACCAGTAAAGATTCTCGAGTTTGCCAGCCGAGTTACACGCAGCAAAGTTATCAAGTTTTGGAAAGTTCAGTGGAGCCACCATACCGAAGATGAAGCCACCTGGGAACGAGAGGAAGGCCTACGGAAGGATCACCCTCACCTATTTTCTAGCCAACCCGAATCTCGAGGGTGAGATTCATCTTAAGGGGGGTAGGTTTGTAACATCCCAAAATTTCAATTTGGAATGTTATACATTAGGTCATCATTGCATATCATATTTTTATTGCATTTTGGCTTGATCCTAGAAATTTTACGCAACTCAAGGACCCACGAAGAGAGTTGGGAATTTCGTTATTTTCATATTTGAGTTTTCTCAAATTTTGAAAAGAGGATTGTTTGATTTTAATTATTTTCTCTTCGAATATTTCTTTTATGAAAATAAAAGAGAGAGGATAAAATGACTTCCTCAAAATAAAGAAATATTGGAGATTTAATATTAAAATCAAATAAGAATTTTACTCGGAGTTTTACCGCTATTTTATTTGAATTAGGAAAAATATGCGTTTTTCAAAATTGCAGTAGAGTCCTAAATAAATGTTCACCTTGTCCGGTAGATTTTTAGAGGACGGAAAAATTTATTTTAGGATATTTGGAGTCCGTTTAGTATTTCTTTTCTTTCTTTTTATGCATGTCGGAATATCTAAAAAAAACGACTCCGGGCCGTAACCGGCGAGGACTCCCCAGCCGGCCACCTCTTATAAGCCGCCGCCCGCGACCCCCAGCCCACCCGAGCCCACTGTAACATCCCAATTTTCCCAATTTGGATGTTAATAGATCATTCATATGCATATCATATTTTTATTGCATTATTTGCTTTTTCAGAATATTCAAATCATTATGCAACAAAAGGCAATTTATTTGGAGTGGAGATAACATGACTTCTCCCCTGTTTTAAAAATGTTCATAATGTGCAGCATATTATTTTCAGTTCATCTGATATGTTCTGGTATTTTTCTTTTCTCCAAAATATTTTAATTGTGTGTTATTTTACTGTTTGTGTGGCCTTTTGCATCAAAATGAATTTCTAAAATTGCATTATGTGAGGAACTAGTGTTCCTGTAGGTTATATTAGTAGTATATTTTGCTGTGTGTATATATAATTTGTTTTAGTTTTATTATTTTTATTTTAGTTATTTTTAGTGTTGTAGTTTTTGTTTAAAAAAACACAGCACGCAGCGCAGAGCACTGCACGGCCTAGCTAGCCGCCACGACCCACCAGTGCGCAACAGCCGCAGCCCAACCGCCGCTGCCGAAGCGGTATGCATCGCTCGCACCCGACCCGCACCTGCAGTCCACCTCGCCCCAGCCGCTGACCAGCGGGTCCCGCGCCCTGTTCCTCTGCTTCCCCGAGCCGAACACGGCACCGCACGCATGCCGAGACCGACCTGAGTCGGGTACGCGCCCTCGAGCCGCCCCGAGCACGTCCGAGTTGCCTACCTCGAGACCACGCCCCGACGAACCCTACCGCAGCCTCCCCTCGTCTTTCTTCGACCACACGAAGCCGCTGGGGCAAGTCGGATCTCACCCGGAGCTCCGCCAACCGCCGTCGTTCACCGTCCGAATTCGCCGCCGTAAGGACACCCCGGCCGCTCCACTTGTCACCGTTTGAACCCCCTCTCGACGCCGCTCTCGCTGACTCCTTCTCGTGGCCATAAACGCAGCAGAGGGAGAGGAACGAGCTCAACCGCCACCGCCGGAGCCGCCGCGTTCAGGTCTTCACCGCCGCCGGCATAGTCCGCCTCGCCGCCGTTGGACACCACCACCACCTCTGCCACTCAAGGCTGCACCCGTCCGTCCCTTCGTCTTCGCCGGAGCACCACCGGAGAGCCGCCGCCGCCGTCCTCTGCTTTTGGTGAGCACGCATGCACAGGAGGTCCTCCAGCCAATCACGTGCTGCCACGTGGCAACCAGCCACAGTACACGCACGAACAGTGCAGGAGTTTTCTGTTGTTTTTGTTTTTCTTTCAGATTTGTTCTCTAACTTCTTTTAGCTATATCTTTTATTCTATAAGTCCAATTTAGGTAATTATTTTTCCTGTGCACTCACAAAAATCAGCACAGTGTCACAGTACCAAATTTGCACATGTTTGCACTGTTCAAATTTGAATTTGTTTGAATTTGAATTAAATCTTCCGGAGGCCGTAACTTTCAAACTGTTTGTCGGTTTTAGGAGTTTCTTTTTGCGTTGTGACTGTAGTGCTATTTAGGTGTTGTTATGTTGCTGTTGTTGAGTTTTAAAAATGGTTTTCTTGCTGTTGGTTTTGTTTTGGTTTTTTTTCGTGTTCCGATTGATTTGTTGAATTGTGTGAAACGTGTAGATTGTCCGGAGTGCAACGCGAGCTATTGTCAGGAGTGTGACTTTCTGAACCAGAACCAAGGCAAGTTACATGTTGATCATCCTTTACCTATTGTTTTCTATGCATGTAGTTATATCACACTAGGAATATATGCATGTATAGGATTACTATATTATTTTGCTATGTTGTTGAGCTATCTTTCCGTCTTTGAAATCGTGGTAGTTGTAGGTTGCTATGCTTTGTAGACGGGGGTGGTTCGTGTATTCATTGAGTTTATGTGAGGATTATATATATAACTAAATTGAGTAGTAACTCAGGATTTAACTCACCTCTGGGCGGAAGTGGTATTGCTTGGTGTTGAGGGAAGGCATCATGGGGTCTTGCACCTTTTCTAAGGCCACGCGCTCATGAGAGTGCACCCTAAGTGGAATGCCGCCCCGGTTCAAAAAGATCAGACAGACTTAGTGACTAGTAGCTTCCATGTGCGGCCACTGGCTATATGGGCTCTGGCTTAGTTGATCAGTTGTTGGAACCCTTGCCTAGACTGTGTCGACAGATGTACCATATGTAGGTGGGATGTGGCCGTCAGGTGGTTATGGGAACCTCTTCTGAAAGACTTCGTCTCAATCTTCGGATTGGGTCCAGTGTGTAAAGCGTACTAAACTCTGCAGAGTATTAAAGCTAATCATGATTAGCCGTGCCCCCGGTTATGGGTAAATTTGAGCCACTATGCCATTACAGTTGTTGGATGATCTTGACAGATGTGACACTTAATAATATTTGTGGGCAACTTAATAAAGGGTAGGTTGGAGTTGATTTTGCCAACTCAACCTTGTGTATTTAATTGTAGTAATAAAAGAACTAAAAAAATTTGACTATTAGGTAGTTATGAGGACAAAATCAGCTTTCTGCAAAAATAAACCCTCAAGCCTTCCTTTTGTTGTTACTATGCATATACATGTAGGTCTGCTATATTATTACTCCTGTGTAACTTGCCAATACATTCAAAGTATTGACCTATATGGCTGCAACGTCTCATGTTGCAGGATATTCAGACGAAGAGTAAGGTACCGTTAGGGTCGCGAGTCTGCACTCAGCATCGCCAGTGGGCTATGATGGGACTCATCGTTATATTTCTGCTACTTTTCCGCTGTTTGATTGAATAAAGCTAGCCAAGTGCTATGCAGATTGTTTTATTACATAAACTATGGATCATACGTTGTAATAAATGATGCACTTGCTATTCTGGTATTCATGTATACTGTGTGTGCTAGCGAGTTTGATCCAGGGACTAGCACGGTAAGCACAGAGACTCAAATCCTTCGAGGTTTGGTCGTTACAGATGGTACCAGAGCAGTGTGTTGACTGTAGGACGTTACCCTAGAAAATGGATTAGAAAAGCCATAGGAGTGAAAATTATTTTATAAACCAGCTATACTTCTTGCTGTTTATTAGTTAACTGCCTCAAGTATCTTGACCAGTTAAGTAGGAACTAGTGCTGAGACCACCATTCATGCTTATTTTATATTGCAACGTTATCGTGTTAGCGTATCTGATTATGCCCACTTTCGTGGTATGAAGATACTAGATTGTTTGCTTGATTGGTAGTTGGTTTTTAAATTGCTTAGTGTCGAAATTATTCGACTCTATATGTATATATATATATAATATTATTATATTGTTTGTTGTTTGTTGTCTGTTTGTTGGTGTTATTCGTTGTTGTGTTTTGTTGGCTTGATCATATTATTCATATGTGTAGAATAAATTTATATATACATAGCGTTTGGCCCTATTATATCTATAACTCTTCTATGCTTGCCCACCAGATGTCGCCGAGGCGTGATAATAGGCGTAATGCTGCAGGAGGAGACAACAATGGCAATGATGTACCGCCATACATGCAGCAGTTGCTTCAGGGACAAGCTCAGTTGATCCAGTTGCTTGTCCAGAACCAGAACAACAACAATAACAACAATAATCCGCCGCCACCGCCACCTATGGATATGCTTACCAGGTTCTTGAGGTTGAATCCTCAGAGGTTCTCCAGTTCCCCTAAACCTATTGTGGCTGATGACTGGCTCCGTGCAGTCAAGAGGAACCTGGAGACGGTTGGATGCACTGATGCAGAGAGGGTGAGGTTTGTCTCACATTTGTTGGAGGGTCCTGCTGCAGCTTGGTGGGACAAGTACTTGGTCACCTATCCCATTGCTACTATCACATGGCCTCAGTTTCAGGATGCTTTCCGTGTTGCACATGTGTCTCCTGGTGCTATGAGTCTGAAAAGAAGGAGTTTCGCAGTTTGCGCCAGGGAGGTCGCATAGTTAATGCGTATGTGGTGGAATTTAATAATCTTGCACGTTATGCTCCTAATGATGTTAACACTGATCCAACTAGGCAGGAGAAATTCTTGGAGGGCCTAAATGATGATTTGAGCCTTCAGTTGACAGTGGCCAATTTTAGGAATTGCCAGGATTTGATTGATAAGGCTATTGTTCTAGAGGGAAAGCAACAGGCCATAGAGAATCGCAAGAGGAAGTACAACAATAATAACAAGTATAATTCAGGATCACAGCAGAAGCCACACACTTCATATCATGGTAATGGAGGTAATGGGCATCATAATCATCATGGAGGTAATGATCATAATCATCATGGTGGGAATGTCCACAACCATAATGGCCACCATCATCACAATGGGCACAAGAGTAATAATGGTAATGGTAATGGCAGTGGAGGGAACAATAACCAGAACCACCAGGTTACACGTGCGCCAAGGGATTTGAGTCAGGTGCAGTGCTTCAGGTGTAAGGCTATGGGGCACTATGCCACAGATTGCCCGGGGGCGAAGAACTCAGGATCCAGCAAGCCAAACCCCTTCCAAAAGGGTCATGTAAATCATGTTAATGTGGAGGAGGTTTACAATGAACCTGATGCAGTGATTGGTAAGTTCTTGATTAATTCAGTACCCGCACTTGTTCTTTTTTATACTGGTGCATCGCATTCATTTATTTCGAGGGTATTTGTTGATAAACATGGATTGCCAACCAAAACCCTTAGTATGCCTATTAGAGTGAGTTCCCCAGGAGCTGAGATGATAGCAGGTGTTGGTTGTCATCAGTTGACTTTGTCTATTGGGAAGCATGAGTTTCCTATGGATTTGATTATATTGAAGTCACAAGGTCTGGATATTACTTTGGGTATGGATTGGTTACAGTTATATAAAGGTCGTATTGATTGTGCCAGTCGATCTATTACTCTCAGTGCACCAAGAGGGAAGAGGATCAAATATGTATGTAAGTATAAGCATAATCAGGTGCAGGTGAACTCTCTTAAGGGGGGTAGCCTCGAAGAGGTGCCAGTTGTGAGGGATTATCCATATGTGTTTCCACAGGAGTTGCCAGGTATGCCACCAGATAGAGCTATTGAGTTTCTTATTGATTTAATACCAGGCACTGGACCTATTGCAAAGAGACCGTATAGAATGCCTCCTCAAGAGTTGGAGGAATTGAAGAAGCGGATAAGAGAATTGCAGGCACAAGGATTTATTCGCCCAAGTTCATCACCTTGGGGAGGTCCAGTTCTGTTTGTGGAGAAGAAGGATGGGACCTTGAGGATGTGTGTTGATTATCGTTCTCTGAATGAGGTAACCATTAAGAATAAGTATCCTTTGCCTATGATAAATGATCTATTTGACAAGTTGGAGGGAGCTATTGTGTTTTCTAAGATTGATCTTCGTTCTGGTTATCATCAATTAAAGATTCGTGAGCAAGATATTCCAAAGACTGCTTTTACTACGAGGTATGGGTTGTATGAATATACTGTTATGTCATTTAGATTGACTAATGCCCCTGCATACTTCATGAATATGATGAACAAGGTGTTTATGGAGTTCTTGGATAAATTTGTGGTTGTTTTCATTGATGATATATTGGTGTTCTCCAAGAATAAGCAAGAGCATGAGGTGCATCTGCGTTTGGTATTGGAGAAATTAAGGGAACATCAGTTGTATGCCAAGTTCAGCAAATGCGAGTTTTGGCTGGATGAGGTTTCATTCCTTGGACATGTTGTGTCAGGTAATGGAGTTGCAGTTGATCCATCTAAGGTTGCTGCAGTTACAGAGTGGGAGACACCCACGACAGTTGGGGAGATTCGCAGCTTTTTGGGCCTTGCAGGTTATTACAGGAGGTTCATTGAGAACTTTTCCAAAATTGCAAAGCCTATGACTGAATTGTTGAAGAAGGAGAAGAAGTTTGTTTGGACTGACGAATGTGAAGCCAGTTTTCAAGAATTGAAGCAGCGTTTGGTTACAACACTAGTCTTAACTCTGCCAGATATACATAAGGACTTCCAGGTATATTGTGATGCTTCTCGTCAAGGACTTGGGAGTGTTTTGATGCAGGAAGGTAACGTTGTTTCATATGCTTCACGTCAGCTTAAGAATCATGAGCATAATTATCCTACACATGATTTGGAGTTAGCCTCAGTTGTGCATGCCTTGAAAACTTGGAGGCCATATCTTATTGGTAATCATTGTGATATATTTACTGATCATAAGAGCTTGAAGTATATTTTTACTCAGAAGGATTTGAACCTTAGGAAGAGGAGATGGTTGGAGCTTATTAAGGATTATGATTTGAATGTGCAGTATCATCCTGGTAAGGCTAATGTTGTTGCTGATGCGTTGAGTCATAGGAGCCATGCTAATGCAATTAATGTTGATAATATGCCACCCGAGTTATGTGAACAGTTCAGGAATCTCAGGTTGGAGATGGTTCCTAAGGGATATTTAGCAACACTTGAGGTAAAGCCTACGTTGCTTGACAGGATTAGAGAAGCTCAAAAGAATGATAAGGAGATTGCTGAGATAAAAGAGAATATGGTTAAAGGTAAGGCAGAAGGTTTCCATGAGGATGAACATGGAGCCATATGGTTTGAGAAGCGTATTTGTGTACCTCAAGATACTGATATCAGGAAGTAGATTCTTCAGGAGGCGCATGATTCACCTTATTCTATTCACCCAGGTAATACTAAGATGTATTTGGATTTGAGGGAAAGATTTTGGTGGCCTAGCCTGAAGAGGGAAATTGCTGGATATATTGCAACATGTGATGTGTGCCAGAGAGTTAAAGCAGAACATCAGCGACCAGCAGGTTTGTTACAGCCATTGCCTATACCTGATTGGAAGTGGGATGAGATTGGTATGGACTTCATTACAGGTTTACCCAGGACTCGGTCAGTTTATGATTCTATTTGGGTAGTTGTTGATTGTTTGACTAAAGTTGCTCACTTCATCCCGGTAAAGACTACTTATACCAGTGCTCAGCTAGCAAAAATCTATATGTCTAAAATTGTTTGTCTGCATGGAGTTCCAAGGAAGCTAGTGTCTGATAGAGGTACTCAGTTCACATCGAAATTTTGGCGTCAGTTGCATGAATCCTTGGGCACCAGGCTGGAGTTCAGTACAGCTTTCCATCCACAGACAGATGGGCAGACAGAGAGGGTAAATCAGATTTTGGAGGATATGTTGAGAGCTTGTGCTTTGGACTATGGGTCTAGTTGGGATGATAATTTACCTTATGCAGAGTTCCCATATAATAACAGTTATCAGGCTAGTCTGAAGATGGCACCATTTGAGGTATTGTATGGTAGGAAGTGCAGGACACCGTTGATGTGGGATGAGGTTGGAGAACGTCAGTTCTTTGGACCAGACTTGATCAGGGATGCTGAGGAGAAGGTCAAGTTGATTCGTGACAGGCTGAAGATAGCACAGTCCAGGCAGAAGAGTTATGTAGATGCAAAACGTAAGGAGGTGACATATGAGGTAGGAGACCGTGCATATCTTCGAGTTTCACCACTTCGTGGAATTAAGAGGTTTGGAATCAAAGGTAAGTTAGCACCACGTTTTGTGGGGCCTTACAAGATCTTGGAGCGTAGAGGAGAGGTAGCTTATCAGCTGGAGTTGCCAGAATCCTTGTCAGGAGTTCATAATGTGTTTCATGTATCTCAGTTGAAGAAGTGCCATGCAGAGATGATGGATGTTCCATTGAGCGACACGGTGCCACTTGAGGCAATTCAGTTGGAGAGTGATTTGACTTATGAGGAGAAGCCTATTAAGATTCTGGAGACAGCAGAGAGTTACTCGCACCAAGACAATTAAGTTATGCAAGGTTCAGTGGGGTCATCATACAAAAGAGGAAGCTACCTGGAAACGAGAGGAAGATCTTAGGCAGGATCACTCACACCTATTTGCTAGCTAGCCTGAATCTTGAGGGCGAGATTCATCTTAAGGGGGGTAGGTTGTAACATCCCAATTTTCCCAATTTGGATGTTAATAGATCATTCATATGCATATCATATTTTTATTGCATTATTTGCTTTCTCAGAATATTCAAATCATTATGCAACAAAAGGCAATTTATTTGGAGTGGAGATAACATGACTTCTCCCCTGTTTTAAAAATGTTCATAATGTGCAGAATATTATTTTCAGTTCACCTAACATGTTCTGGTATTTTTCTTTTCTCCAAAATATTTTAATTGTGTGTTATTTTACTGTTTGTGTGGCCTTTTGCATCAAAATGAATTTCTAAAATTGCATTAGGTGAGGAACTAGTGTTCATGTAGGTTATATTAGTAGTATATATTTTACTGTGTGTATATATAATTTGTTTTAGTTTTATTATGTTATTTTTATTTTAGTTATTTTTACTGCTATAGTTTTTGTTAAAAAAAACACAGCATGCAGCGCAGAGCACTGCACGGCCCAGCTAGCCGCCACGGCCCACTAGTGCGCAACAGCCGCAGCCCAACCGCCGCCGCCGAAGCGGTATGCATCGCTCGCATCCGACCCGCACCCGTAGTCCACCTCGCCCCAGCCGCTGACCAGCGGGTCCCGCGCCCTGTTCCTCTGCTTCCCCGAGCCGAACATGGCACCGCACGCACGCCGAGACCGACCTGAGTCGGGTACATGCCCTCGAGCCGCCCCGAGCACGTCCGAGTTGCCTACCTCGAGACCACGCCCCGACGAACCCTACCGCAGCCTCCCCTCGTCTTTCTTCGACCACACGAAGCCGCTGGGGCAAGTCGGATCTCGCCCGGAGCTCCGCCAACCGCCGTCGTTCACCGTCCGAATCTGCCGCCGTAAGGACGCCCCGGCGCTCCACTTGTCACCGTTCGAACCCCCTCTCGACGCCGCTCTCGCCGACTCCTTCTTGTGGCCATAAACGCAACAGAGGGAGAGGAACGAGCTCGACCGCCGCCGCCGGAGCCGCCGCGTTCAGGTCTTCACCGCCGCCGGCACAGTCCGCCTCGCCGCCGTTGAACACCACCACCACCTCCACCACTCAACGCTGCACCCGTCCGTCCCTTCGTCTTCGTCGGAGCACCACCGGTGAGCCGCCGCCGCCGTCCTCTGCTTTTGGTGAGCACGCACGCACAGGAGGTCCTCCAGCCAATCACGTGCTGCCATGTGGCAACCAGCTACAGTACACGCACGAACAGTGCAGGAGTTTTCCGTTGTTTTTGTTTTTCTTTCCAGATTTGTTCTCTAACTTCTTTTAGCTATATCTTTTATTCTATAAGTCCAATTTAGGTAATTATTTTTCCTGTGCACTCACAAAAATCAGCACATTATCACAGTACCAACTTTGCACATGTTTGCACTGTTCAAATTTGAATTCGTTTGAATTTGAATTAAATCTTCCGGAGGCCGTAACTTTCAAACCGTTTGTCGGTTTTAGGTGTTTCTTTTTGCGTTGTGACCATAGTGCTATTTAGGTGCTGTTATGCTGCTGTTGTTGAGTTTTAAAAATGGTTTTCTTGCTGTTGGTTTTGTTTTGGTTTTTTTCGTGTTCCGGTGATCGATTTGTTGAATTGTGTGAAACGTGTAGATTGTCCGGAGTGCGACACGAGCTATTGTCAGGAGTGTGACTTTCTGAACCAGAACCAAGGCAAGTTACATGTTGATCATGCTTTACCTATTGTTTTCTATGCATGTAGTTATATCACACTAGGAATATATGCATGTATAGGATTACTATATTATTTTGCTATGTTGTTGAGCTATCTTTCCGTCTTTGCAAATCGTGGTAGTTGTAGGTTGCTATGCTTTGTAGACGGGGGTGGTTCTTGTATTCATTGAGTTTATGTGAGGATTATATATATAACTAAATTGAGTAGTAACTCAGGATTTAACTCACCTCTGGGCGGAAGTGGTATTGCTTGGTGTTGAGGAAAGGCATCATGGGGTCTTGCACCTTTTCTAAGGCCATGCGCTCATGAGAGTGCACCCTAAGTGGAATGCCGCCCAGGTTCAAAAAAATCAGACAGACTTAGTCTTCCATGTGCAGCCACTGGCTATATGGGCTCTGGCTTAGTTGATCAGTTGTTGGAACCCTTGCCTAGACTGTGTCGACAGATGTAGCATATTAAGGTGGAATGTGGCCGTCAGGTGGTTAAGGGAACCTCTTCTGAAAGACTTCGTCTCAATCTTCGGATTGGGTCCAGTGTGTAAAGCGTACTAAACTCTGCAGAGTATTAAAACTAATCATGATTAGCCGTGCCCCCGGTTATGGGTAAATTTGAGCCACTATGCCATTACAGTTGTTGGATGATCTTGACAGATGTGACACTTAATAATATTTGTGGGCAACTTAATAAAGGGTAGGTTGGAGTTGATTTTGCCAACTCAACCTTGTGTATTTAATTGTAGTAATAAAAGAACTAAATAAAAATTTGACTATTAGGTAGTTATGAGGACAAAATCAGCTTTCTGCAAAAATAAACCCTCAAGCCTTCCTTTTGTTGTACTATGCATATACATGTAGGTCTGCTATATTATTACTCCTGTGTAACTTGCCAATACATTCAAAGTATTGACCTATATGGCTGCAACGTCTCATGTTGCAGGATATTCAGACGAAGAGTAAGGTACCGTTAGGGTCGCGAGTCTGCACTCAGCATCGCCAGTGGGCTATGATGGGACTCATCGTTATTTTCTGCTACTTTCCGCTGTTTGATTGAATAAAGCTAGCCAAGTGCTATGCAGATTGTTTTATTTATATACTCTGGATCATACGTTGTAATAAATGATGCACTTGCTATTCTGGTATTCATCTATACTGTGTGTGCTAGCGAGTTTGATCCAGGGACTAGCACGGTAAGCACAGAGACTCAAATCCTTCGAGGTTTGGTCGTTACACCCACCCGCGCCTAACCCTAACCCTAAGCCGCCGCCGCCGCGGACTTCGCCTCCCGACGCCGCCGCCCCTCGCCGCTGACCACCACCACCACCGCCGGAGCCCCGCCGTCTCGCCGGAGCCTTGCTGGAGGTAGCAACCGCCGCCGCCGCCGGTTTTCTTCGGAAAAACTGTATGGTTTTTTAAAGAACCCGTGGTTTATTTTTTTATATAGATCGGTTTTATTTTTTTCCGGTTTAGTTATTTAGCGAACGCCCGCTCCTTCTTTTGTTTTAACGAACAATTTTTACCGTTTAGCCACAGACAGCGAACGTTCGTTCGTTAGCCTGTTCGTCAGTTTTTCTTTTTCTCGGGATTTTCCGCGATTATTTTTGATCGTGATTTCTGACCCGATTTTTGTTTTATTTTATCTTTTCGCTCGTTTATCGGAATCAGGCGATTCAAGTGCCTAGAGTTTCGTATCGAAGCCCTCTTTCTGTTTAACCAACTTGAACAAGTTTTTTCTACTGTGAAATTTGACTTTAGCCCAGATTAGTAATCGAAGCTTGTTTCTTTCGCAGTTTGAGTTTCGTTGCTTCGTTTGATTTGATTCTTTTTGCAAACTGGAGTTCTTAAGTTTAACTTTCTGGTTAGATCTTCTTATTTGAGTTTTGCCCATGCATCTTTGCTTGATTGCTTATTGTATGCTTGTTTGTTTGCGATAGAGTACCCGGAGTGCGAAGCGTGCTACTACGAGTCTCTAGGTTTCACGGATCATCAGCAAGGCAAGTAACACTTTGATCATACCTCTTTGCTACCCAATTTTATTGCATTAGATCAATCCTCAAACAATTGCATGATTAGGATCTGATTAATATGTGGGTTTTGGGAAGTAGATGAGGTAGTACCTATTGTCATGTTTATTACCAAACCTTTGGGAGTTACTTCTACGTTGCTTATATTGCTATGCTATGCTCGTAGACGTGGATTGGGTGAGTGTATCCATGACAGATGTGAGTATTGTTAATTAATGGTTAACTTAAGGTGGCTAATTTAATACACATCTGGGTGGATTGAGGCACCTGGGGAACCTAGTGTTGCCTGTATTTTTGGAAATCCCGGGGTACCGTGTGATTCTCCTATCGACTGCCACCCAGGCTCAAAGGGATCATAAGATTGTTCATGCTAGAAACTTCCGTGTGCAGCCACATGCCATTATGTGCTCTAGCAGATGTAGGGGATTGTAGGTGTACCGGCCTATCTATCGGTTAAGGGGACCTCTTCGGAAAGACAGTGTCTCGGTCATCTGTTTCTCAAACATCATGTAGTGCGAGAAAATCCAACGGAGGAGATCGCGTCTTGTGGGGAAAAGTGTGCAAACCTCTGCAGAGTGTACAAACTAATCATGGTTAGCCGTGTCCCCGGTTATGGACGTTTTGAGTATCTAGTTCTTGGATTATCATGTGGATCTCATCACTCTTAATATAATTTGACTGGGTTTAATGATGATGCTTAATTGGGATTGAGTTGGGTGAACCTTCTTAATGTTTAACAACCACCATGATAGTTAAATAAAATTTATTCCTTTGTTGTAGGGAAAATTGGTTTTTCGCAAAACATATTAACCATACAGCCTCCACCAGCCAAACATGCATGTAGTGATAGCCATTATTCTGTTCATTACTCTTGTGTTACCTTAGCAGCATATTCCATGTGCTGACCCGTTTTCGGGCTGCAACTTTCATGTTGCAGACTTTTCAGACGATGAGTAAGGTGCCTTAGGTCGTGATCTTTCACTCAGTGATGCCGTTGGAGTTGATGGACTCACTTTATCTTCCAAGCCTTCCGCTGTTATCGTATTAGATGGCCTTAAGCCATATTTATTGTAATAAGTTCTCTTTTGAGACATTCGATGTAATAAGTGTGTGATTGCTACTCTGTTATAAATCCTTCAAGTACTGTGCGTGTCAGCATTACCGATCCAGGGATGACACTGATGCACAGAGGTCAGACTGTTTGAGGTCTGGTCGCTACAGTCTCATCAACTAGGTGTATCAATGGGCTATGGAGATGCCCGTCAATAGATATCAATGTGAGTGAGGAGGGATTGCTACGCAACAGATGCACTAGAGCTATAAGTGTATGAAAGCTCAACAAAAGAAACTAAGTGGGTGTGCATCCAATTTGCTTGCTCACGAAGACCTAGGGCAATTTTGAGGAAGCCCATCATTGGAATATACAAGCCAAGTTCTATAATGTAAAATTCCCAGTAGTATAAAAGTGACAACATAGGAGACTCTCTATCATGAACATGGTGCTACTTTGAAGCACAAGTGTGGTAAAAGGATAGTAGCATTGTCCCTTCTCTCTTTTTCTCTCATTTTTATATTTGGGCCTTTCTCTATTTTTATGCCCTCTTATTTATTTATTTTTTCGTCTGGAGTCTCATCCGGACTTGTGGGGGAATCATAGTCTCCATCATCCTTTCCTCACTGGGACAACGCTCTAATAATGATGATCATCACACTTTTATTTACTTACAACTCAAGAATTACAACTCAATACTTAGAACAAAATATGACTCTATGTGAATGCCTCCGGCGGTGTACCGGGATGTGCAATGATTCAAGAGCGACATGTATGAAAAATTATGAACGGTGGCTTTGCCACAAATACGATGTCAACTACATGATCATGCAAAGCAATATGACAATGATGGAGCGTGTCATAATAAACGGAACGATGGAAAGTTGCATGGCAATATATCTCGGAATGGCTATGGAAATGCCATAATAGGTAGGTATGGTGGCTGTTTTGAGGAAGGTATATGGTGGGTGTATGATACCGGCGAAAGGTGCGCGGTATTAGTCATAAAGAACTCACATACTTATTGCAAAAATCTATTAGTTATCGAAACAAAGTACTATGCGCATGCTCCTAGGGGGATAGGTTGGTAGGAAAAGTCCATCGCTCGTCCCCGACCGCCACTCATAAGGAAAACAATCAATAAATAAATCATGCTCCGACTTCATCACATAACGGTTCACCATACGTGCATGCTACGGGAATCACAAACTTTAACACAAGTATCTCTCAAATTCACAACTACTCAACTAGCATGACTCTCATATCACCATCTTCATATCTCAAAACAATCATAAGGAATCAAACTTCTCATAGTATTCAATGCACTTTATATGATAGTTTTTATTATACCCATCTTGGATGCTCATCATATCAGGACTAATTTTATAGCCAAAGCAAATTACCATGCTGTTCTAAAAGGCTCTCAAAATAATATAAGTGAAGCATGAGAGATCAATAATTTCTATAAAATAAAACCACCACCGTGCTCTAAAAAGATATAAGTGAAGCAGCAGAGCAAAATTATCTAGCTCAAAAGATATAAGTGAAGCACATAGAGTATTCTAATAAATTCCGATTCATGCGTGTATCTCCAAAAGGTGTGTACAGCAAGGATGATTGTGGTAAACTAAAAAGCAAAGACTCAAATCATACAAGACGCTCCAAGCAAAACACATATCATGTGGTGAATAAAAATATAGCCTCAAGTAAAGTTACCGATAGACGAAGACGAAAGAGGGGATGCCTTCCGGGGCATCCCCAAGCTTAGGCTTTTGGTTGTCCTTGAATTTTACCTTGGGTGCATTGGGCATCCCCAAGCTTAGGCTCTTGACACTCCTTATTCCAAAATCCATCAAATCTTTACTCAAAACTTGAAAACTTCACAACACAAAACTTAACAGAAAATCTCATGAGCTCCGTTAGTATAATAAAATAAACCACCACTTTAAGGTACTGTAATTAACTCATTATTTATTTATATTGGTGTTAAACCTACTGTATTCCAACTT
Source organism: Triticum aestivum (assembly GCF_018294505.1). Taxonomy (NCBI): domain Eukaryota; kingdom Viridiplantae; phylum Streptophyta; class Magnoliopsida; order Poales; family Poaceae; genus Triticum; species Triticum aestivum. The sequence goes on from NC_057799.1 coordinate 501,056,177, forward strand.
CTCTATGGTTCATACCCCCCGATACTACCCATAGATTCATTAAAGTAAGAAAACAACACACGAAAACACAGAATCTGTCAAAACAGAACAGTCTGTAGTAATCTGTATCAAACAAATACTTATGGAACTCCAAAAATTCTGAAATAAATTGTTGGACGTGAGGAATTTGTCTATTAATCATCTTCAAAAGGAATCAACCTAAAAGCACTCTCCAGTAAAAATTGGCATCTAATCTCATGAGCGCTAAAGTTTCTGTTTTTTACAGCAAGATCGCAAAGACTTCACCCAAGTCTTCCCAAAGGTTCTACTTGGCACAAATACTAATTAAAACATAAAACCACATATAAACAGAGTCTATATGAATTATTTATTACTAAACAGGAACAAAAAGCAAGGAAAAATAAAATAAAATTTGGTTGCCTCCCAACAAGCGCTATCGTTTAACGCCCCTAGCTAGGCATAAAGCAAGAATAGATCTAGGTATTGCCATCTTTGGTATGCAATGCATAGGTGGCTCTCATAATTGATTCATAAGGCAATTTAATTTTCTTTCTAGGAAAGTGTTCCATGCATTTCCTTAACAGAAATTGGAATCTAATATTTCCTTCTTTCATGTCAATAATTGCACCAATCGTTCTAAGGAAAGTTCTACCAAGAATAATAAGACATGTAGGATTGCAATCTATATCAAGAACAATGAAATCTACGGGCACATAATTCGTATTTGCAACAATAAGAACATCATTAATCCTTCCCATAGGTTTCTTAATGGTGGAATCCGCAAGATGCAAATTTAAAGAACAATCATCAAATTCGCGGAAACCTAACACATCACACAAAGTTTTTGGAATCGTGGAAACACTAGCACCCAAATCACATAAAGCATAGCATTCATGATATTTAATCTTAATTTTAATAGTAGGTTCCCACTCATCATAAAGTTTTCTAGGGATAGAAACTTCTAGCACAAGCTTTTCTTCATTGGATTGCATTAAAGCATCAACGCTATGTTTAGAAAAGCTTTATTTTGATTATAAGCATGAGGAGAATTCAACACGGATTGCAACAAGGAAATACAATCTATCAAAGAGCAATTATCATAATTAAATTCCTTGAAATCCAAAATAGTGGGTTCATTGCTATGTAAAGTTTTGACCTCTTCAATCCCACTTTTATTAATTTTAGCATCAAGATCTAAATACTCCGAATCATTGGGACGCCTTTTAACTAAAGTTGACTCATCTCCAGTCCCTTCTTTATCAAGATTCATTTTGGAAAACAAAGATTTAATAGGAGTCACATCAATTACTTTTAGATCTTCATCATTATTATCATGAAAACTAGAAGAACACGCTTTCACAAAGCAATCTTTTTTAGCACGCATCCTAGCGGTTCTTTCTTTGCACTCATCAATGGAAATTCTCATGCTTTGAGAGACTGATTGATATCATGCTTAGGAGGAATAGATCTAAGTTTCAAAGAATCAACATCAAGATAAATTCTATCATCGTTCCTAGACAACTCATCAATCTTAAGAAATTTTTCTTCAAGCAAAGCATTGAAATTCTTTTGCGAATTCATAAATTCTTTAACACTAGTCTCATAATTATTAAAATTTCCATAGGAGTTGTTGTAGGAATTACCATAATTATTATAGGATTACTAGGGAACGGCCTAGAATTAAAGTTTCCTCTATACGCGTTGTTAACAAAATTGTTCCTACCAACAAAATTCACATCCATAGATTCATTATTATTCTCAATCAAAGTGGACAAAAGCATATCATTAGGATCAGAAGAAACACTCTTATTAGCAAACAATTTCATAAGTTCATCCATCTTTCCATTCAAAACATTAATCTCTTCAATCGCATGAACTTTTTACTAGTGGATCTTTCGGTGTGCATTGAGAATAATTAACCATAATATTATCTAGGAGTTTAGTAGCTTCTCCTAAAGTGATTTCCATAAAAGTGCCTCCCGCGGCCGAATCTAAAAGATTTCTAGATGCAAAATTCAATCCGGCATAAAAAATTTGTATAATCATCCATAAATTCAAACCATGTGTAGGGCAATTAAGTATCATTAATTTCATCCTCTCCCAAGCTTGTGCAACATGCTCATGATCAAGTTGCTTAAAATTCATAATATCGTTCCTAAGAGAGATGATCTTAGCGGGAGGAAAATACTTAGAGATAAAAGCATCTTTTCACTTACTCCATGAATCAATACTATTTTTAGGCAAAGAAGAGAACCAAGTTTTAGCACGATCTCTAAGCGAAAACAGAAATAGCTTCAATTTAACAATGTCATTATCCACATATTTCTTCTTTTGCATATCACACATATTTCTTCTTTTGCATATCACACAAATCATCACTAGGAAGGCCAGAAAATTGATCTTTCATGACAAGATTCAACAAAGCAGCATTAATTTCACAAGATTCATCATCGGTAATAGGAGCAATCAGAGTGCTAATAAATTCATTGTTGTTGGTATTGGAAAAGTCACATAATTTAGTGTTGTCTTGAGCCATCGTGACAAACAATCAATCCAACACACAAGCACACAAGAGGCAAGCGAAAAGAGGCGAACGGAAAAGAGGCGAAGAAAAGGCAAGGGTTTTCGAAAATAGATTTAGAAGTGGGGGAGAGGAAAACGAGAGGCGGATGGCAAATAATGTAATGCGAGGAAGAAGATTTTATGATGGGTACTTGGTATGTCTTGACTTGAGCGTAGATCTCCCCGGCAACGGCGCCAGAAATCCTTCTTGCTACCTCTTGAGCATGCGTTGGTTTTCCCTTGAAGAGGAAAGGGTGATGCAGCAAAGTAGCGTAAGTATTTCCCTCAGTTTTTTAGAACCAAGGTATCGATCCAGTAGGAGATTACACGCAAGTCACCTAGTACCTGCACAAACAATCAATAACCTTGCAACCAACGCGATAAAGGGGTTGTCAATCCCTTCACGGTCACTCGCAAAAGTGAGATCTAATAAAGATAGTAAAGTAAATATTTTTGGTATTTTTGTTGTATAGATTGGAAAGTAAAGATTGCAAAATAAACGGCGACAGAAATTTGCAAGTTGACGGGAAACTAATATGATGTAAAATAGACCCGGGGCCCACAGGTTTCACTAGTGGCTTCTCTCTAGATATCATATATTACGGTGGGTGAACAAATTACTGCCGAGCAATTGATAGAAAGGCGCAAAGTTATGAGAATATCTAGGCATGATCATGAATATAGGCATCATGTCTGTGTCAAGTAGACCGAAACGATTCTGCATCTACTACTATTACTCCATACATCGACCGCTATCCAGCATGCATCTAGAGTATTAAGTTCATAAGAACAGAGTAACGCATTAAGCAAGATGACATGATGTAGAAGGATAAACTCAAGCAATATGATATAAACCCCATCTTTTTATCCTCGATGGCAACAATACAATACGTGCCTTGCTGCCCCTACTGTCACTGGGAAAGGACACCGCAAGATTGAACCCAAAGCTAAGCACTTCTCCCATTGCAAGAAAGATCAATCTAGTAGGCCAAACTAAACCGATAATTCGAAGAGACTTGCAAAGACATCAAATCATGCATATAAGAATTTAGAGAAGAACCAAATATTATTCATAGATAATCTTGCTCATAAATCCACAATTCATCGGATCTCGGCAACACATCGCAAAAAGTATTACATCGAATAGATCTCCAAGAATATCGAGGAGAACTTTGTATTGAGAACCAAAGAGACAGAAGAAGCCATCTAGCTAATAACTATGCACCCGAAGGTCTGTGGTAAACTACTCACGCTTCATCGGAGAGGCTATGGTGTTGATGTAGAAGCACTCCGTGATCGATTCCCCCTCTGGCAAATCGCCGGAAAAGGCCCCAAGATGGGATCTCACGGGTACAGAAGGTTGCGGCGGTGGAAAAGTGGTTTCGTGGCTCCCCCTGATGTTTGTAGGGTATAAGAGTATATATAGGAGAAAGAAGTACGTCGGTGGAGCTACGAGGGGCCCACGAGGGTGGGGGCGCGCCTACCCCCCGGGCGCGCCCTCCTGCCTCGTGGCCGCCTCGTTGCATCTCCGACTTCATCTCCAAGTCTCCTTGTTTGCTTTTGGTCCAAGAAAGATCATCGCGAAGGTTTCATTCCGTTTGGATTCCATTTGATATTCCTTTTCTGTGAAACACTGAAATAGGCAAAAAAATAGAAACTGGCACTGGGCCTTTGGTTAATAGGTTAGTCCCAAAAATAATGTTTAAGAGCATATTAAAGCCCATTAAACATCCAAATCATATAATATAATAGCATGGAACAATCAAAAATTATAGATACGTTGGAGACGTATGACCTATTACTCTTGAGAGCCGCACACTCTCTAGACGGATAGGTTTTGGCTCGAGTATCGACGAGTATTATCGTCACCGAGCCAGATCTTTAGCAACCAAGAGTGATTGTGGTTCGTGAAGGTCGACCGAAGGTTTGGAGATCGCCGACAAGCATCTACCACGAGTGAAATGAACCTGAGTCTGATCAGCTCTCCGTTGAAGGAGAATAGGGTGAACAGAGTTTATCTTTCGGGTTAAGTCACGGCACCTCCAACCAGACGTAGCCCTTTGGCAGAAGGGTGAACTGGTCTAGCAAATATTGCTGTAGCCATCGAGCACCACTAGTTCTACTTACGGTATTGCATGACTTCCGGTAGTCATTATCTGTGCTCTATGATGATAGATATCTGATCTATTACTCTCTGTTGCTTATCACTCTACCTACTCCTTGCACAGCTCCTTGTCATTCGATGCCTGTGTAATTGTCTTTCACTATATCCATCATAAGTTCCTCTTCATTATACTTCCTTTGTTGGCATGTTGGATTACCATTGTCATCATTAAGCTCGTTGTATCCTATGCTCAAACCATTATTGCATCTTACCTTGAAGGTTTTGTTCCTTAGTAGCGAGCTTATTTACATCCACATCTACCGATCTTTAATTCCACTGCTGTGTTTGGGATCAGTTCAAAACATTCGATATATTTTTTGAATTTCCCATTCACCCCCTCTGGTCGATATACTATCAGTCCTAACAATTGGTATCTTATTAGGTACTCCCTGTCTCTGCTTATTAAAGGTCTAACGTCCTTGGAGTTTTGAGTATGTCTTATACAGGTAGATCCTTGCACTTTGAAAGATTTCCTATCTTTGATGGAAATGACTATCCATACTAGAAGGAACGAATGAGAATCAGAATTCAAGCTATCAACTATGATTTGTGGCAGATTGTGGAAGATGGCTACACCATTCAGCAACCAAACAACCTCAACACGGATGACAAAACAAATTTGTAGTTGGATGCTCAAGCAAAAGATATCATCTGTAGTAGTCTATCAAAAGATATATTCTTTCATTTCCAAAGGCTCGACACTGCAAAGCAACTTTGGGATGTCATCAAAAGTTTTCATGAAGAATTTGTTGCAAGAATAGATTCCCATACGAAAATGTTGCGTGCCATGTTTGCTGGTTTCAGAAGTCTGCCTAAGGAAAGTGACATAGAGCTCAGTGATCATTTGACAAACATGGTTGAAAGGCTTCATCAACGAGGCGTGACTGATATCATCGACAGAGATGTGGTCGAAAAGCTTCTGAATGCCCTTGATGAAACCTTCAATCCCATCATAGCAAAATCAAGCAAAGGCTAGATTATGAAGAACTTCATTATGTGGAAGTCATGAAATTGTTGTCTCTTCATGAAGAAAAGATGGAACTGGAAAATGCAGATCAAGATTCTTCTTCAGAAGGTGAAGGAGAAATCCTCTCACACTGTGGCAGCTCACAGGAAGAAGTAGAAGATGTCGAGAATCAACATACCATCACAAGAATTGGAAATGCTCACATAAAGGCTAAGTGATCTCAGAAGACAAAACTTGTATCTTGTGAATGATGATGAAGATGACATTCCTAATTCATCAAGACAGCTACCTCCGAAAGCTATGAAGTGCTTCAAGTGTAAACAATTCGGTCATGTCATAGCTGACTGCCCTGGCTTGGATAGTATGCATATCAAAAGATGGAAATATCATCACGAGAATGGATTCACACGAGTTAATCATCATACTAAGCTCTCACAGACAAATGAATCTTCCTCATCTTCTTCGATGAGACCAGTCATTGACGTAAAAGCCAGAGCTACCGTCGAATCAAATATGTGAAAGATATCACAGCTGAACAAAGTATGTGCTGAAATGACCATGGATTCAGAAGATGACACATCCGAACCAAACTCTAAAGAAGAAGATCTTAACAGAAGATTAGGAAAAGGAATGCATATGGTGCTATTGAATCATCGAAGAAATCCTATGAATCAAGCAGTGATGACAATGCCTCAAGTGATGATGAACCAATCGCATTCTGTCTCATGGCAAAACCTTCAAAGGACCAGGTATCAACAAAACACCGGAATTCCATGAATGTATATTCACCTAAATACATTGCTTATGCTAAACTAGTCAAGAATTCCAAATGTCAACATGATGAATTAGTAATGCTTGAGAAAAGTCTCAGGAAAACTGAAGGATTGTTGGTCGAAGAGATGAGAAGAATCAAATGTTGATGGAAGAGCAAGACGCTTTCACTTCAACTATTGATGATCTTTCCAGCAAATATGATTCTCTTTCAGCAAACTTTGAGAGTTTATCTGATGAATTCCTTAACAGGAATCAAGAGCTCGAGTCTCTCAAGGAATCTCATAATGCGCTTGCAAAAGAAAAAGCTTCTCTCTTCGCCGAGCAATCTGCTTGACTTCCTGATGATTTTGTACCTCCTTGCTTAAAATGCCTAGAACGTAGCAATGCTGATTCTCATGCTGAAACTTCCAATGCTATTGTTGATAATATTGCTACTATTAAAATTCGTACTGCTAACCCCTCTTCCGAGGAATTTGCTGCTATTACTGAAGAAAATCGCAGGCTGAGGGACTTGCTTGAGACTGGTATGCTAAGGAGCCTAAAAGGCATCAAACCCTCTGTGATGTTCTCAAGAAGTCCATACTACACAAATATCCTCAAAAAGAAGGATTGGGTTTCGAAAGGAAACTCAATGTGGATGGATTCTATTGGACTCCCGAGTAGTATCCTTGAACGACTTAGGTTCGTCCAAAGAGTAAATCCCTTGAACCTGAAACTCTTATAGGTTAGCACTCACCCATTCCTGTTGATACTGATGAGTCTGATGACTTAACTTTCCAAGTTTTCAAACAACAGAGTGGTGATGTTTTCGCACGATATGTTGGAACTAACTACAAGACAGGTTCACCCTAAAGGCAAATCTGGGTGAAGAAGTGCGTTATTGAAAATTTGTGTGTCACTGCTAACCTAACTATGCAGGGTAACTCTCACCAAGGAAATGGATATCATTCACAGTCTACTTTAGTATCTTTCTTGAATGATTATCATCCTAACCTGCGTCAGAAGGAGTACATGCATACCTCTTCAAATCATTACATTCATATGTCTGGAAATAACTTCAATGCATATTCATATGATTATCATCAAGGTACACAGGTGTCTCGCGGGCCTCACCGATGGAATACTCCCGCTCAGTCCGAGCAAATGAGATCCACACTACCCACGCAAGTGTGGGTTGTAAAGAAGAACTAATCCTCTCTTGCAAGGAAATATCTCAGGGATATCTCACATATATTATAAACCCTGAGATAATTATTGTTGGTGCGGTGTTCTCTGTGTTCTTGTTCGCCGTGTTTGTATTTTTTCCTCGTCTCTTTGCTTTCGTTTGTGTTCATGTTCTGGTCCTTCTCTTTGTTTTCTATCATAAACATGATTTGAAGAAGGTTTGAATCCGACGTCCTTGGTGGCGAATGAAATTAACTTTGAAATCATATCCATTTTGTCGTTTGCCATTCTTCAAACCCTTCGTCCTTCCGTTCAATTTCCGAGAAGTTTGCAAGAAACGGTTGACATGTTCCCATGATCTCCATGATTGTGATCTCGTCCATTGAATGTGGATCGTCCCGTGCTTTTCAGCGATAGATCTCGGAGGAAATAGCTCAGGCTATATAAACCCCCTTTAGGCATCTTCCTCATTCGTTCTTTCTTTGTCGACCTCAAACCCCTCCTCTCGCTCTCCGCCCGAGCTCGAAGTAGCGTCGATGTCGTGCCTTGCCGTGCAACTCGGTGAAGCCCCGCCGCCATTGGTCGCACTAGTATGGTACATCTTCTCTCCCACACTGCTGTAGATGATCTTTCCTGCCAAGTTCGCGCACTCAGATCTGGAGCTAGCCATGTCATTCCTCTGTTCTAGGGTTGTTCCTAACGATGTAATTTCTCCTGTTTTATTGTCTTGCGATAGATATTTAGGGGCTCTCTAAGTTATGGCTTGTATGGTTTGTAGTTTTTCCCTTGTACCAGTCTTTTGAGATCTAGGGTTCATGTGTATCCTTCCAAAAGATTAGATAAGTTGTCACTCTACCCTATGGTGCTATACAATTGTATTGATGATATCTTTCAAATATGCATACCATGGATTCCTTCGCTTCTTCTGAAAAACTTGTCAGTTTTAGTCAAAATGCTTCTGTGCATGTTTGTGACCCCTTCCTGTTTTTCTCTCGCTTTGTTGTTTTTCTCTCTCAGGGGTGGTCATGGCTCATAGTTTGGAAGAGTAGTCTGGGTCCAAGGAAGAAATACCTCAGCTGTTGCATGTGGCTAATAAAGCGAAGTTGGCTGAAAGAAAAGCAGCCAAGCCGCCTAAGGTGCCGAAGAACAAATCTGAGTCAGAATCTGCTGAAGAAGAAGATGATATTCCCTCAGCTCATAGTCAGCCTGAGGATGAGCAAGTCATCGATTCCAAGACTTTGTTTTCTGATAGAAATCCCAAGAAGGGTGGTCGCCGTAGAGAGAGGAACACCGTGGCTGAGATGTCTGATCCCGAAACTTGCGAAACTCCACCTAGAGTTGAAACTGCCACTAGAAGAAATAACAGGATGCAGAAGATTCGTCGTCATTGGGCGAAGAAGTGGTTCAACTACGAGAACGTCCAAAGGAAATATCAGATCTTGTTTGCATTCACTCCACCCTAGAATGACTGTATTGCTGAAGGCTGCCTAGGCCCAAATGATGAAAAAGCAAGGCCACCTCCTCCTGCAAATGCTCACGTTGATTCGTTGAAAAAAATTACTGATTTTCTTGAAGAAGTGAAAAAGAGAGCTAAGGCCAAAGCCAAGCGCAAGGCCAAGGATGTGAAGAAAATCAAATTGAGCAGAACAATGTTGAATTGACTCAGCAACATGTGCAAGAGAAGGATAGGGCTTCTGTCCGAAAATAAAATAAGAAGAGGAAGTATGTTTCTGCTCGAGCTTCAAGAAAGAAATCCATTGCCAGAAATCATAGAAAGCAGTATCTGCCTCATCAAAGGAGTCCACTGATGAAGATGCTGGCAAAGAAATACCAACGTATGATCAACGAGAACTTCTTGACAAGCCGTATCAAACTCCTTCACCAGCGAAAGTATCATGTTCATTGAGGATGTCACCCAGGCTTGCAGCTGCTCCCATCTTAGACAAACCTTAGGGTTCTGCTACCCCGTCTGCGAAGAGAAAGCTGCTTCCCAAAGAAAAAGCTGTAGCTTCTGCCAAGAAGCAAAGACAAATGTTCCTGCTTCCACACAGGAACAAGAATATGACTTCAATCTCATGATTGATGTTATTGAAACTGCTACCTATAATGCAAAATCTGCTGATCTGAACAGTTTGGGTCTTCCTGAAGATCTTACTGAAGGAAATATGCCCTAGAGGCAATAATAAAGTTGTTATTTATATTTCCTTATATCATGATAAATGTTTATTATTCATGCTAGAATTGTATTAACCAGAAACTTAGTACATGTGTGAATACATAGACAAACAGAGTGTCCCTAGTATGCCTCTACTTGGCTAGCTTGTTAATCAAAGATGGTTAAGTTTCCTAACCATAGACATGTGTTGTCATTTGATGAACGGGATCACATCATTAGAGAATGATGTGATGGACAAGACCCATCCGTTAGCTTAACATAATGATCGTTTAGTTTTATTGCTATTGCTTTCTTCATGACTTATACATATTCCTATGACTATGAGATTATGCAACTCCTGAATACCGGAGGAACACTTTGTGTGCTATAGAACGTCACAACAAAACTGGGTGATTATAAAGATGCTCTATAGGTGTCTCTGAAGGTGTTTGTTGAGTTGACATAGATCAAGATTAGGAATTGTCACTCTGTGTATCGGAGAGGTATCTCTGGGCCCTCTCGGTAATGCACATCACTATAAGCCTTGCAAGCAATGTGACTAATGAGTTAGTTGCGGGATGATGCATTACGGAACGAGTAAAGAGACTTTCCGGTAATGAGATTGAACTAGGTATGATGATACCGACGATCGAATCTCGGGCAAGTAACATACCGATGACAGTGGGAATGATGTATGTTGTTATGCGGTTTGACCGATAAAGATCTTCGTAGAATATGTTGGAGCCAATATGAGCATCTAGGTTCTGCTATTGGTTATTGACCGGAGATGTGTCTCGGTTGTGCCTACATAGTTCTCGAACCCGTAGTGTCCGCATGCTTAACGTTCGATGACGATTTGTATTATGAGTTATGTGTTTTGGTGACCGAAGTTTGTTCGGAGTTCTGGATGAGATCACGGACTTGACGAGGAGTCTCGAAATGGTCGAGAGGTAAAGATTGATATATTGGACGAAGGTATTCAGACACTTGAAAGGTTTCAGGATGTTTTGGATAGTTATCGGGGAATCGAGGGGTTACGGAACCCCCCGGGGAAGTTATGGGCCTTAATGGGCCACAAGGGAGTAGGAGAGGGCAGCCCACAGGGTGGCGGCGCCCCCCCAAGGGGAGTCTGAATTGGACTAAGGGAAGGGGGCACGACCCCCTCTTTCATCTCCCTCCCCTCTCCTTCCCTCCTTCCCCCTCTTGGAATAGGAAAGGGAATCCAACTAGGATTGGGAATCCTAGTTGGACTCCCTCTTGGCACGCCCCCTCATGGCCGCCGGCCTCCTCCCTCTCCTCCTTTATATACGGGGGCGGGGGCACCCCAAAGGCACAACATTTGTTTCTTAGCCGTGTGCGGTGCCCCCCTCCACAGTTTACCACCTCGGTCATATTGTCGTAGTGCTTAGGCGAAGCCCTGCGCATATCACATCACCAACACCGTCGCCACGCCGGCATGCTGATGGAACTCTCCCTTGACCCTCTACTGGATCAATAGCTCGAGGGACGTCATCGTGCTGAATGTGTGCTGAACACGGAGGTGCTGAACGTTCGGTACATGGATCGATTGGATCGTGAAGACGTTCGACTACATCAACCGCATTAACTAAACGCTTTCGCTTTCGGTCTACGAGGGTACGTGGACACACTCTCCCCTCTCGTTGCTATGCATCTCCTAGATAGATCGTGCATGTTCATAGGAATTTTTTTGAATTAGTACGTTCCCCAACAGTGGCATCCGAGCCAGGTCCATGCGTAGATGATATATGCACGAGTAGAACACAATGAGTTGTGGGCGATAATAGTCATACTACTTACCACCAACGTCTTAATAACTTTGATTCGGCGGTATTGTTGGATGAAGCGACCCGGACCGACATTACATGACCATATTCATGAGACTGGTTCTACCGACGTGCTTCGCACACAGGTGGCTGGCGGGTGTCTGTTTCTCCAACTTTAGTTGAATCGAGTTTGACTACGGCCGGTCCTTGTTGAAAATTAAAATAGCACACTCGGCGAAAAATCGTTGTGGTTTTGATGTGTAGGTAAGAACGGTTCTTGCTAGAAGCCCGTAGCAGCCACGTAAAACTTGCAACAACAAAGTAGAGGACGTCTAACTTGTTTTTGCAGGGCATGTTGTGATGTGATATGGTCAGGACGTGATGAGATATAAATTGTTGTATGAGATGATCATGTTTTGTAAAAGTTATCGGCAACTGGCTGGAGCCTTATGGTTGTCGCTTTATTGTATGCAATGCAATCTCCATGTAATTGCTTTATTTTATCACTAAGCGGTAGCGATAGTCGTAGAAGCAATAGTTGACGAGACGAAAACGATGCTACGATGGAGATCAAGGTGTCAAGCCAGTGACGATCGTTATCATGACAGTGCTTTCGAGATGGAGATCAAAGGCACAAGATGATAATGGCCATATCATGTCACATATTTTGATTGCATATGATGTTTATCCTTTATGCATCTTATTTTGCTTAGTACGGCGGTAGCATTATAAGATGATCCCTCACTAAATTTCAAGGTATAAGTGTTCCCCCTGAGTATGCACCGTTGCTACAATTCGTCGTGCCGAGACACCACGTGATGATCGGGTGTGATAAGCTCTACGTTCACATACAACGGGTGCAAGCCAGTTTTGCACATGCAGAATACTCGGGTTAAACTTGACGAGCCTAGCATATGCAGATATGGCCTTGGAACACTGAGACCGAAAGGTCGAACGTGAATCATATAGTAGATATTATCAACACAGTGATGTTCACCATTGAAAACTACTCCATCTCACGTGATGATCGGACATGGTTTAGTTGATAAGGACCACGTGATCATTTAGATGACTAGAGGGATGTCTATCTAAGTGGGAGTTCTTAAGTAATATGATTAATTGAACTTTAATTTATCATGAACTAACTCACCGTTTGATTATTCAGGGTTACAAATTGGCTGTAATGACATGGTCACAATCGCATGAATTAACTCATTCCAAATATAGCTGATTTACGGCGTCTCTAATACATTGGCATAGTTCTACTCAAATTATGCTCAAACAGGGATATATCAATCATCACAAAAAGTTCAAATAGTGTCATGGCGTCATCATTAACATCAGACGGAAACAACTTACACGCGCCGTCCCAGCAATACGTGGTGCCATCTGCTTTGTCGATTGCGTAGACGATGCCATTGTGTTCAATAGCATCACAGAAGTGTGTATTAGCTTTGACGACAATCCACTGCGAGCTGAGCTGCCTCCAGCTAACGAAGGCACCGGCGGAAAGATAGGCGAGTCCCTTGTCGAACAAGGCAATTAGCTTCAAGTCTGCGTAATCTGCATGTCGTGTGGGCACTTGGCAGATTACAATCTTCTGCAAAACAAGGTGCGTCCAACTGACGGCGTAATCTAGATGACTTGGACCGCGACGGTTAAACTCTATATCATCCAACGGAGGAAGGATAATCTCATGGGAGGTCTGGAAGTGAAGGAAATATGCCCTAGAGGCAATAATAAAGTTGTTATTTATATTTCCTTATATCATGATAAATGTTTATTATTCATGCTAAAATTGTATTAACCGAAAACTTAGTACATGTGTGAATACATAGACAAATAGAGTGTCACTAGTATGCCTCTACTTGACTAGCTCATTGAATCAAAGATGGTTAAGTTTCCTAGCCATAGACATGAGTTGTCATTTGATGTACGGGATCACATCATTAGAGAATGATGTGATTGACTTGACCCATTCCGTTAGCTTAGCACTTGATCGTTTAGTATATTGCTATTGTTTTCTTCATGACTTATACATGTTCCTATGACTATGAGATTATGCGACTCTCGAATACCGGAGGAACACTTTGTGTGCTACCAAACGTCACAACGTAACTGGGTGATTATAAAGGTGCTCTACAGGTGTCTCCGATGGTACTTGTTGATTTGGAATAGATCGAGATTAGGATTTGGTACTCCGATTGTTGGAGAGGTATCTCTGGGCCCTCTCGGTAATGCACATCACTATAAGCCTTGCAAGCAATGTGACTAATGAGTTAGTTGCGGGATGATGCATTATGGAACGAGTAAAGAGACTTGCCGGTAACGAGATTGAACTAGGTCTTGAGATACTGATGATCGAATCTTGGGCAGGTAACATACCAATGACAAAGGGAACAACGTATGTAGTTATGCGGTTTGACTGATAAAGATCTTCGTAGAATATGTAGGAGCCAATATGAGCATCCAGGTTCTGCTATTGGTTATTGACCGGAGACGTGTCTCGGTAATGTCTACATAGTTCTCGAACCCGTAGGGTCCGCACGCTTAGCGTTCGGTGATAATCGGTATTATGAGTTTATGTGTTTTGATGTACCGAAGATAGTTCAGAGTCCCGGATGTGATCACGGACATGACAAGGAATCTCTAAATGGTCGAGCCATAAAGATTGATATATTGGATGACTATATTCGGACACCAGAAGTGTTCCGGGTGGTTTCGAGTAAAACCGGAGTGCTGGAGGGGTTACCAGAACCCCCCGGGAGAACTAATGGGCCACATGGGCCTTAGTGGAGAGAGAGAGGGCCGGCTAGGGCAGGCCGCGCCCCCTCCCCCTCTAGTCCGAATTGGACTAGGGAAGGGGGGGCGGCGCCCCCCTTTCCTTCTCCCTCTCCTCCTTCCTTTCCCCTTCCTAGTAGGAGTAGGAAAGGGGAGTCCTACTCCTACTAGGAGGAGGACTCCTCCTCTCCTAGTGCGCCATAAGAGCCGGCCGTCCTCCCCCTTGCTCCTTTATATACGGGGGCAGGGGGCACCCTAGGACACACAAGTTGATCATTGATTCCTTAGCCATGTGCGGTGCCCCCCTCCACCATAATCCACCTCGGTCATATCGTCGTAGTGCTTAGGCGAAGCCCTGCGCCGGTAGCTTCATCATCACCGTCATCGGGCCGTCGTGCTGACGAAGCTCTCCCTCGACACTCTGCTGGATCGTGAGTTCATGGGACGTCACCGAGCCGAACGTGTGCAGATCGCGGAGGTTTCGTACCTTCGGTGCTAGGATCGGTCGATCATGAAGACGTACGACTACATCAACCGCATTGTCATAACGCTTCCGCTTTCGGTCTACGAGGGTACGTGGACAACACTCTCCCCTCTCGTTGCCATGCATCACCATGATCTTGCCTGTGCGTAAGAATTTTTTTGAAATTACTACGTTATCCAACAGGAAGTTCACGAGCACCAACTTTTTCCTGGCTTCTCTGATGCCAGCCACCCAGTGGGTGTTCATGCCGACCCAGTACATACCTGCAAGAAGTTTTAGGCGATGGTGATCGGATCGAAGTCGAGGGAAATGATGTACGGCGACCCACTACATACCTGCAAAGAAGTTTTGGCTAATGGTGGTCGGATTGAAGTCGAGGGGCATCATTTACGCCTCCGTATCATGGTGGGCAAATCTCGCAAGACCAGATAATAGCAAGCAGGGTGTCTTGAAAAGCTTAGGCCTCGCTTGGACGATGGCCGTGTGCTTGCCCCTCGAGCATGCAACCAACCACAGGGCGCTCAACATATCCATACACGAACAATAGAGGTCGAGGACGTCACTGGGGAGATTGCTCCAATCGCGGCTCATATGGATACTGTGCGGTTCGTGTTCGGCCATGGTGGAGTTTGGAAGGTGGGGTTTTGGGGGGCTTGATTTACGAGGGATAAGGCTCTCAGTGCTGGAGCGGCTAGCGAGGGAATAGTGGTGCTGGGGGAGGCGAGCGAGGCGAGGGTACGCGGGGGCACAGTGAGATGATGAAGAGTGACCTCAGGATCTCCGGCGAGACGGAGACGGAGATGGAGATGGAGTGGTGCTAGGGGAGAGGGATACGAGGCAAGGCATGCTATACAGCGGCGGTGACAGTGACTGCAGAGTGCACAAGGTGAGGCTGACTTTGGTAACCCGGACACGCCGCCTGGACTGGTGTCACCTCGGGCGCAGGGTCTTGTCACTTCACTGTGAGGACCGGATAAATAATAGTATTTTGACCATCAAGTGTACCACAGTTGTACTACTACTACTAGTAGGAGTAGTAGGAACGTGGGTAGTACTCTCGTGCTAGCATGCCACTGGGTTCGCTTCATCCTCTAGGTATCATCCATATTGCAAGCAGAACCAAATTCTCGTGCATGCGGAAGCGCGAAGAAGGACTTTTCTTTTTTGAGGATAACTGCATATTCCTTAACTAGAGAATGTTGTGTCTCCCATGCACGTGCCAATATCCATCCGAACCAGCTACGACACATTTTTTTATCCGTTTGCATAGGTCCCACCTGTCAGGAGGGGTGCAGAAATAAAAAGGAATCATAAAATGTCTCGCCACGGTGATTCGAAAGAGTGACCTCAACTAGCCAGTGGCACATGTAGCGCTAGAAGGATGGGCACATACAGGGACAGGCCCCACTCCTCAGTCTACCCACGTAGCCTTTTCATTTAGTCTACCTAGCCGTCTAATCAACTGCCTGTAGGCCACTTCTCCCATTTACTTCTCCATCGGGAACCGATTTTCCTCGGCTTCATCACTACTCCTTCATCTTCATTTCCATCCAAACCACACTGCATTCACATTGTTTTAACCTCTTCACATCCTCCTGGAGTAATTCCAAGCCCCTATAAATAATCATCTTCTTCAGTTAGACAAGCCATCTAATCCTAATTCTCCAAACCATAGCCCTCCGGTCCAGCGGTTCCAAATGAAGAAAGAGATCGAGATGCAGGTTTTTAGCGTCCGACATGTCCTCGTCGAAGGCTCGTTGAGCATAGTTGCCACAGTCACCGACCACCCAAGGGTTGCTCGGAAGTGGATCACCAATGTATCCAACTCCCTCCAAAAGGTGGAGATGAAGGTCATCGGTCTCGACGCAGAGTACACGGAGCATGCCACTGGGAAGATCCAACGCACTGCCGTCCTTTAGCTGTGCCTCGAAGATGATGTCTTGGTGTACCACATCATACACGCGCCCTCCATACCAGGTGAGCTTCACGATTTCTTGTCTCGGGAGGACATATACTTCTGTGGGGCAGCCATCACAGCGGACAAACAGAAGTTGGAGCCGTACAACCTTGATTTGAAAAGCATCGCTGACGTATAAACCAAAATAAAAATTCCTGTAGAAGATTGTGATAAACCGACACCATCGCTGATGTAACTTTTCGAGTAGATGATTTTTCATATAAAAAACTTTTTCATCGGAGGTCGTATGCAAAAGTTACGGCCATTTTACCGAAACACGGCGGCCTTTTGCAAAAAATTCAAAATTCATGTTTGTTAATTTTCCTAACAACTAGAGCACATAACACATGGGCATCTATTTTTTTGATTTTTTTTGAATCTTTTATCATTTTCTTTTATTTTTTAAAAAAACCTAAAAGGCGATCCACGGGGGGGGGGGGGGGGGGTGTCTTTGTGTGTGTTTGTGTGTGTGAGACGTTAGTAATGGCGCACCCTCCCTGGTGTGCCATTGCTAATAACCCTAGCAATGGCGTACCAGGGAGGGTGCGCCATTACTAACGTCTCACACACACACAGGCACACCCCCACCAGACATAGCAATGGCGCACCACACTTAGGTGCGCCACTGCTATGTAGCATAGCAGTGGCGCACCTAAGTGTGGTGCGCCATTGCTATGTCTGGTGGGGGGGGTGGACCCCAAAAAAATAGCAATGGCGCACTGCTCATGTGGTGCGCCATTACTAAAAACATAGCAATGGCGCACCTGATTCTGGTGCGCCACTGCTATATAACAGTGGCGCACCACCATCATGGTGCGCCACTAGTAGAGATATTGGGGATAAGCCTTTTTCTAGTAGTGTTACTTTGATTCGGCGGTATTGTTGGATGAAGCGGCCCGGACCGACATTACATGACCGTGTTCATGAGACTGGTTCTACCGACGTGCTTCGCACACAGGTGGCTGGCGGGTGTCTGTTTCTCCAACTTTAGTTGAATCGAGTTTGACTATGGCCGGTCCTTGTTGAAGGTTAAAACAGCACACTCGGCGAAAAATCGTTGTGGTTTTGATGTGTAGGTAAGAACGGTTCTTGCTAGAAGCCCGTAGCAGCCACGTAAAACTTGCAACAACAAAGTAGAGGACGTCTAACTTGTTTTTGCAGGGCATGTTGTGATGTGATATGGTCAAGACGTGATGAGATATAAATTGTTGTACGAGATGATCATGTTTTGTAAAAGTTATCGGCAACTGGCTGGAGCCTTATGGTTGTCGCTTTATTGTATACAATGCAATGGCCATGTAATAGCTTTACTTTATCACTAAGCGGTAGCGATAGTCGTAGAAGCAATAGTTGACGAGACGAAAACGATGCTACGATGGAGATCAAGGTGTCAAGCCAGTGACGATCGTTATCATGATAGTGCTTTCGAGATGGAGATCAAAGGCACAAGATGATGATGGCCATATCATGTCACATATTTTGATTGCATGTGATGTTTATCCTTTATGCATCTTATTTTGCTTAGTACGGCGGTAGCATTATAAGATGATCCCTCACTAAATTTCAAGGTATAAGTGTTCCCCCTGAGTATGCACCGTTGCTACAATTTGTCGTGCAGAGACACCATGTGATGATCGGGTGTGATAAGCTCTACGTTCACATACAACGGGTGCAAGCCAGTTTTGCACGTGCAGAATACTCGGGTTAAACTTGACGAGCCTAGCATATGCAGATATGGCCTCGGAACACTAAGACCGAAAGGTCAAACGTGAATCATATAGTATATATTATCAACACAGTGATGTTCACCATTGAAAACTACTCCATCTCACGTGATGATCGGACATGGTTTAGTTGATAAGGATCACGTGATCATTTAGATGACTAGAGGGATGTCTATCTAAGTGGGAGTTCTTAAGTAATATGATTAATTGAACTTTAATTTATCATGAACTAACTCACCGTTTGATTATTCAGGGGTACAAATTGGCTGTAATGACATGGTCACAATCGCATGAATTAACTCATTCCAAATATAGCTGATTTACGGCGTCTCTAATACATTGGCATAGTTCTACTCAAATTCTGCTCAAACAGGGATATGTCAATCATCACAAAAAGTTCAAATAGTGTCATGGCGTCATCATTAACATCAGACGGAAACAACTTACACGCGCCGTCCCAGCAATACGTGGTGCCATCTGCTTTGTCGATTGCGTAGATGATGCCATTGTGTTCAATAGCATCACAGAAGTGTGTATCAACTTTGACGACAATCCACTGCGAGCTGAGCTGCCTCCAGCTAACGAAGGCACCGGCGGAAAGATTGGCGAGTCCCTTGTCGAACAAGGCAATTAACTTGAAGTCTGCGTAATCCGCATGTCGTGTGGGCACTTGGCAGATTACAATCTTCTGCAAAACAAGGTGCGTCCAACTGACGGTGTAATCTAGATGACTTGGACCGCTACGGTAAAACTCTATATCATCCAACGGAGGAAGGATAATCTCATGGGAGGTCTGGATGTGAAGGAAATATGCCCTAGAGGCAATAATAAAGTTGTTATTTATATTTCCTTATATCATGATAAATGTTTATTATTCATGCTAGAATTGTATTAACCGGAAACTTAGTACATGTGTGAATACATAGATAAATAGAGTGTCACTAGTATGCCTCTACTTGAATAGCTCATTGAATCAAAGATGGTTAAGTCTCCTAGCCATAGACATGAGTTGTCTTTTGATTAACGGGATCACATCATTAGAGAATGATGTGATTGACTTGACCCATTCCGTTAGCTTAGCACTTGATCGTTTAGTATATTTCTATTGCTTTCTTCATAACTTATACATGTTCCTATGACTATGAGATTATGCGACTCCCAAATACCGGAGGAACACTTTGTGTGCTACCAAACGTCACAACGTAACTGGGTGATTATAAAGGTGCTCTACAGGTGTCTCCGATGGTACTTGTTGAGTTGGCATAGATCGAGATTAGGATTTGGTACTCTGATTATCGGAGAGGTATCTCTGGGCCCTCTCGGTAATGCACATCACTATAAGCCTTGCAAGCAATGTGACTAATGAGTTAGTTGCGGGATGATGCATTATGGAACGAGTAAAGAGACTTGCCGGTAACTAGATTGAACTAGGTATTGAGATACCGACGATCGAATCTCGGGCGGGTAACATACTGATGACAAAGGGAACAACGTATGTTGTTATGCGGTTTGACCGATAAAGATCTTCGTAGAATATGTTGGAGCTAATATGAGCATCTAGGTTCTGCTATTGGTTATTGACCGGAGACGTGTCTCGGTCATGTCTACATAGTTCTCGAACCCGTAGGGTCCACACGCTTAACGTTTGGTGACAATCGGTATTATGAGTTTATGTGTTTTGATGTACCGAAGATAGTTAGGAGTCCCGGATGTGATCATGGACATGACAATGAGTCTCGAAATGGTCGAGACATAAAGATTGATATATTGGATGACTATATTCGGACACCAGAAGTGTTCCGGGTGGTTTCGGGTAAAACCAGAGTGCCGGAGGGGTTACCAGAACCCCCCGGGAAAACTAATGGGCCACATGGGCCTTAGTGGAGAGAGAGAGGGCCAACTAGGGCAGGCTGCGCGCCCCTCCCCCTCTAGTCCGAATTGGACTAGGGAAGGGGGGGGGGGGGGCGGCGCCCCCCTTTCCTTCTCCCTCTCCTCCTTCCTTTCCCCCTCCTAGTAGGAGTAGGAAAGGGGAGTCCTAGTCCTACTAGGAGGAGGACTCCTCCTCTCCTGGCGCACCACAAGGGCCGGCCGGCCTCCCCCTTGCTCCTTTATATACGGGGGTAGGGGGCACCCTAGAACACACAAGTTGATCATTGATCCCTTAGCCGTGTGCGGTGCCCCCTCCACCATAATCCACCTCGGTCATATCGTCGTAGTGCTTAGGCGAAGCCCTTCGCCGGTAGCTTCATCATCACCGTCATCACGCCGTCGTGCTGACGAAGCTCTCCCTCGACACTCTGCTGGATCGTGAGTTCGTGGGATGTCACCGAGCCGAACGTGTGTAGAACGCGGAGGTGTCGTACCTTCGGTGCTTGGATAGGTCGATCGTGAAGACGTACGACTACATCAACCGCGCTGTCATAACGCTTCCGCTTTCGGTCTACGAGGGTACGTGGCCAACACTCTCCCCTCTCGTTGTTATGCATCACCATGATCTTGTGTCTGCGTAGGATTTTTTTTGAAATTACTATGTTACCCAACAGGAAGTTCACGGGCACCAACTTTTTCCCGTCTTCTGTGAAGCCAGCCACCCAGTGGGAGTTCATGCCGACCCAGTACATACCTGCAAGAAGTTTTGGGCGATGGTGATCGGATCGAAGTCGAGGGAAATGATGTACGGCGACCCACTACATACCTGCAAAGAAGTTTCGGCTAATGGTGGTCGGATTGAAGTCGAGGGGCATCATGTACGCCTCCGTATCATGGTGGGCAAATGTCGCAAGACCAGATAGTAGCAAGCAGGGTGTCTTGAAAAGCTTAGGCCTCGCTTGGACGATGGCCGTGTGCATGCCCCTCGAGCATGCAACCAGCCACAGTGCGCTCAACATATCCATACACGAACAACAGAGGTCGAGGACATCACTGGGGAGATTGCTCCAATCGCGGCTCATATGGATACTGTGCGGTTCGCGTTCGGCCATGGTGGAGTTTGGAAGGTGGGGGTTTTGGGGGGGCTTGATTTACGGGGGATAAGGCTCTCGGTGCTGGAGCGGCTAGCGAGGGAATAGTGGTACTGGGGGAGGCGAGCGAGGCGAGGGTACGCGGGGGCATAGTGAGATGATGAAGAGTGACCTCAGGATCTCCGGCGAGACAGAGACGGAGATGGAGATGGAGATGGAGTGGTGCTAGGGGAGAGGGAGACGAGGCAAGGCATGCTATACAGCGGCGGTGACAGTGACTGCAGAGTGCACAAGGTGAGGCTCACTTTGGTAACCCGGACACGCCGCCTGGACTGGTGTCACCTCGGGCGCAGGGTCTTGTCTCTTCACTGTGAGGACCGGATGAATAATAGTATTTTGACCATCAAGTGTACCACAGTTGTACTACTACTAGTAGTAGGAGTAGTAGGAACATGATAATACTCCCGTGCTAGGATGCCTCTGGGTTCACTTCATCCTCTAGGTATCATCCATATTGCGAGCAGAACCAAATTCTCGTGCATGCGGAAGCGCGAAGAAGGACTTTTCTTTTTTGAGGATAACTGCATATTCCTTAACTAGAGAATGTTGTGTCTCCCACGCACACGCCAATATCCATCCGAACTAGCTACGGCACATTTTTTTATCCGTTTGCATAGGTCCCACCTGTCAGGAGGGGTGCAGAAATAAAAAGGTATCATAAAATGTCTCGCCACGGTGATTCGAAAGAGTGACCTCAACTAGCCAGTGGCACATGTAGCGCTAGAAGGATGGACACATACAGGGACAGACCCCACTCCTCAGTCTACCCATGTAGCCTTTTCATTTAGTCTACCTAGCCGTCTAATCAACTGCCCGCAGGCCACTTCTCCCATTTACTTCTCCATCGGGAACCGATTTTCCTCGGCTTCTTCACTACTCTTTCATCTTCATTTGCATCCAAACCACACTGCATTCACATTGTTTTAACCTCTTCACATCCTCCTGGAGTAATTCTGAAGCCCCTATAAATAATCATCTTCTTCAGTTAGACAAGCCATCTAGTCCTAATTGTCCAAACCATAGCCCTCCAGTCCAGCGGTTCCAAATGAAGAAAGAGATCGAGATGCAGGTTTTTAGCGTCCAACATGTCCTCGTCGAAGGCTCGTTGAGCATAGTTGCCACCGTCACCGACCACCCAAGGGTTGTTCGGAAGTGGATCACCAATGTATCCAATTCCCTCCAAAAGGTGGAGATGAAGGTCATCGGTCTCGACGCAGAGTACACGGAGCGTCCACTGGGAAGATCCAACGCGCCGCCGTCCTTCAGCTGTGCCTCGAAGATGATGTCTTGGTGTACCACATCATACATGCGCCCTCCATACCAGGTGAGCTTCATGATTTCTTGTCTCGGGAGGACATATACTTCTGTGGGGCAGCCATCACAACGTGGACAAACAGAAGTTGGAGCCGTACAACCTTGATTTGAAAAGCATCGCTGACGTACAAACCAAAATAAAAATTCATGTAGAAGATTGTGATAAACCGACACCATCCCTATTCGACGTAGCAAATTTTGTGCTCGGAACAAATCTTCAGAAGGGTGACGAGACGCTGGCATTAAGGTCATCTGGATGGGATAATTATCCCTTGACGTACGAGCGGATAAAATATGCTACCCTCGATGCCCATGTGAGTTTCGAGATAGCTGCAAGGTTCAGAGAGCTTGTTGTGAAGCCGTCTCCCATAGAAAATGAGAAGAAGAAGAAGAAGAAGATGCTGCACCAGCAGTAGGGCATTATGGATGGATGAACTATTTCCTCTCTTGTAAAAAAATATTCCCTCTCTGTGTATATTGATATAGATGGACTATTTCGATGGTGTGCATGTCTTTGGAACAAGTAGTAGCGTGGGTCCGCTTGACTATAAGGAACTATTTATCCGCCAAGCTTTCTCTACTACTACTCCTTCCAGTGATCGGTATGCAATGCATGTGTCCGTAGACATGACAGGTTGTCCATGGAAGTTCAACTACAGCGACCATCACGTTTCATCCACTGCCACTCGCGATTCCCACGATGCCGCTCCAACCCACGGCACCACGTCCCCCGACATGCGCCTCACCCTTCTCGGCCGCACCACCCCTCTGCCTTTGTGTGCATGACATCTGGGCCAACTGAAATGCAGCGAGCATCAAGTTTCTACCACAGCCACATGATACGTCTCCAACGTATCTATAATTTTTGATTGCTCCATGCTATATTATCTTCTGTTTTGGACATTATTGGGATTTATTATTCACTTTTATATTATTTTTGGGACTAACCTAGTAACCGGAGGCCCAGCCCAGAATTGCTGTTTTTTGCCTATTTCAGAGTTTCGCAGAAAAAGAATATCAAACGGAGTCCAAACGGAATGAAACCTTCGGGAATGTGATTTTCAGAACGGACATGATCCAGGAGACTTGGACCCTACATCAAGGAAGCTTCCAGGAAGCCACGAGGTAGGGGGCAAGCCTACCCCCTGGGCGCGCCCTCCACCCTCGTGGGCCCCAGTTGCTCCACCGACCTACTCCTTCGTCCTATATATACCTACGTACCCCCAAACGATCAGATACGGAGCCAAAAACCTAATTCCACCGCCGCAACCTTCTGTACCCACGAGATCCCATCTTGGGGCCTGTTCCGGAGCTCCGCCGGAGGGGGCATCCATCACGGAGGGCTTCTACATCAACACCATAGCCTCTCCGATGAAGTGTGAGTAGTTTACCTCAGACCTTCAGGTCCATAGTTATTAGCTAGATGGCTTCTTCTCTCTTTTTGGATCTCAATACAATGTTCCCCCCCTCTCTCGTGGAGATCTATTCGATGTAATCTTCTTTTGCGGTGTGTTTGTTGAGACCGATGAATTGTGGGTTTATGATCAAGTTATCTATGAACAATATTTGAATCTTCTGAAATCTTTTATGTATGATTGGTTATCTTTGCAAGTCTCTTCGAATTATCAGTTTGGTTTGGCCTACTAGATTGATCTTTCTTGCAATGGGAGAAGTGCTTAGCTTTGGGTTCAATCTTGCGGTGTCCCTTCCCAGTGACAGTAGGGGCAGCAAGGCACGTATTGTATTGTTGCCATCGAGGATAACAAGATGGTTTTTTTATCATATTGCATGAATTTATCCCTCTACATCATGTCATCTTGCTGAAGGCGTTACTCTGTTTTTATGAACTTAATACTCTAGATGCATGCTGGATAGCGGTCGATGTGTGGAGTAATAGTAGTAGATGCAGGCAGGAGTCGGTCTACTTGTCTCGGACGTGATGCCTATATACATGATCATACCTAGATATTCTCATAACTATGCTCAATTCTGTCAATTGCTCAACAGTAATTTGTTCACCCACCGTAAAATACTTATGCTCTTGAGAGAAGCCACTAGTGAAACCTATGGCCCCCGGGTCTTTCTTCATCATATTAATCTTCCAACACTTAGTTATTTCCGTTGCTTTTATTTTACTTTGCATCTTTATCACAAAAATACCAAAAATATTATCCTATCATATCTATCAGATCTCACTCTCGTAAGTGACCGTGTAGGGATTGACAACCCCTTATCGCGTTGGTTGCGAGGATTTATTTGTTTGTGTAGGTGCGAGGGACTCGCGCGTAGCCTCCTACTGGATTGATACCTTGGTTCTGAAAAACCGAGGGAAATACTTATGCTACTTTGCTGCATCACCCTTTCCTCTTCAAGGGAAAACCAACCCAGTGCTCAAGAGGTAGCACCACACGCGATTCTCACGACGCCGCTCGAACCCATGACACCACACGTCCCCCGACCTGCGGCTCACCCCTCTTCCTTCGGGAGCATTACATGTGGACCAGCCGCCTATCGGGTCCACGTGTTATTGACTCAAAGGCAGGTGTAGTAAGGCGCTGAAGCTCTGTCCCGAGGGCCCCGAGAGGTAAATGTAACTCATGCGCCAGGCCTTGTGGTGCTACCGCTGCACGAACTCGTGCCAAACTCGAGATTTGTTTCTTTACTATACATACACCAACGATTTAATGGACATTGTAACCTCAACATGTGATGGGGAGCTCTAAATTTGAATTTGAAACTTATAAAACAAAGAAAATCAAAACAAATAAACTGGGAGAGGGGGAGTATACCATCGGATGTGTCCCATACGAAACAAGTCCCCTGGTTTGTCACCGGGAAGATGCGGTTAGAAAGGAGCGCAGCGTCTTCGTACTCGTACGACAACAAATTGGCCACAGACAGCATCGTTCTCCTTTGACCACCATGTGCAAGGTCCGTGCTATCTTCTTCAATCTCACCGTGTTTCCATCATACCAATTCAGGCGGTGGTCCGTTGCATGGCTTATCCCAATGTTTGACAAAGGTTCCACGAGAACGGTGTCACCGTTGTAAATGTTGTGCAAATTGATGTTGGTACCCTCCCGTACATATGCAAGCCAATCTCCACTCGCACCGCCTAACCTATGAAACAGTGGGCAGGGGGGAATTAGGAAATGGGCACGAAAGTAGTCTTTCGAATGCATTTAATACGTGATCAAACTCATCTTACCTGCTCATCGGACAAAATCCGAGTGCCCATCAACGTCGGCATCTCAAGGGGCGTCAACTTGTAACTACGGCCACTCGGGGCTGGAGAGACCCCCAAGGAAACATCCTCATGCGTTGCACGGAACATCAAGATCCATTTGTATGAGTAGTTTATCTTGTGAGAGAAAAGGATGAACGAGGGAAGGCCTTATTTGCAAATGTGGAGAGGGGTGTAGGTTTCTTTTTGCAAAATTGTGTAACTCCCCAAGACCAAGACCTCCATTATTGTTGTGTTATGTCCATGCTTGCATGCTTGTGATGTTTGTTTTATTTTATTTTGCATCATGGTCATCATTGTTTTTGCATGTTTGTTGAGTGCCTTGTCATATTTTACTTCTTGCATCATGTTCATCGTTTATTATATTGCCTTATGCCATCCTTGTTTGTTTTGCCATGCCTATCTCTTGTCATATTTCTTTTGGTCATTCATGTTGTTGCCATGAGCATCATGTGCATTACACTCATCCTTATGTTACATGTTACTTTCATGCCGTGTGTGCATCAGCCCTTGCTATCCCTCTCTCAAGCCATGCCCATGTATCATCATCTCTCCCTTCTTTCTTCCTTCATGTTTTTGCAAGTGACATTTTCCCCCTCCATTAATGTTCATTTATTTCCTGATGATCATACTCCATGCCTTATACCTCTCTATAAAATTTCATTCATTTTGGAGTTGTTTTGGTTGGGTTCAAAAATGGCTCAAGTTTGAATTT
Organism: Triticum aestivum; assembly: GCF_018294505.1. Taxonomy (NCBI): domain Eukaryota; kingdom Viridiplantae; phylum Streptophyta; class Magnoliopsida; order Poales; family Poaceae; genus Triticum; species Triticum aestivum. The sequence goes on from NC_057799.1 coordinate 501,082,986, forward strand.
AATTCAAACTTGAGTTATTTTTCTACCTCTAAAAATGCCCAAAGCAATTTATTTAAATTATGCACAAATTCTGGACTCCAGGGATATTCTCATATCTCTCTCAACCTTCTTCATTATACTTGTGCTTTTCTGTCCTGTTTTCTGTTTGAAGAAAACAGAAGAAGGAAAGCAGCAGTAGCAACATTGCAGCCCATCTCCCCAGCCCACCTGCACTCACCTTTCAGCCCAGCCAAGCCCACATGCGCCCACCCTTCTGTGTTCTTCGTCCTCCTCTGTGCGGCAGCTCATCCAGGGGCTCCACGTCGGCACCTCGACCGATTTGACGGTCGGAACAGAAGCCCCTGCTCCTACAAAACCTACCCCGCGAGCCCCCTGCAGCCCTAGACTTCTCCCTTCCCTCCTCGCGCCGCCAACCCTTTTCCCCTCCCCTCTGTTTCCTCTTCTTCCTCAAGGAACAAAGAAAGAGAGAGCGTCACTGAGAGCTTCGCCATTGCCTGCGTGGACGGAGGTCACCACGGTCATCTCCGACATGTCCAACTTATTCCTTGACGTCGACTACTTCCGTTCAGACGTCTTCCCCGCCCTAGGTCGCCTCCACTACGCCGTGTCATCATCTTCTTCCTCTGCTACCTCTTCTTCACTGACAACGCCGGTCTACGTCTCGCTACGTCGTCTCCGTTGCTTCCCCGACGACATCTCCGACGCCAACAGCCTCATGGTGACGATCCACACCTCCCCCAACCTCTTTCCTTGTAGTTTTTCTGCCTCGTAGTCGCCGATCCATTCGCCCCGAGTTTTTCCACCATGGACGATCTCGAGTTCGAGCTTGTGCTCGTGCCCTGCTCTAGTCACTGCTCTCACACTCACAACACCTGTAGCCCAGCAATCGTACACCCTCTCTCGCACGCGCACTCTCGCGCTCGATCGCGAGCCCATTGCCCTGCTTCGCCTGGCCGCCGCCATGACCAAAGCAATCTTGAGCTCGTCGAGCTCCTCTGCTCGGCCCCTTGCACACCCACACCATCGCGTCGTTGCTCTACCACACGCACCCTGGCATGTTTCCGCACCCGCGCCCGGTCCTCTGCAATCACAGCAGCGGTTGCTGCTAGCTCCCGTCGCCGGCGAGTCCCCGTGCACACGCTTCAGTTTTTGGCCCTGGTCGCGATGCACGTATGCTTTATTATCTGTCGATCTCCCTTTTTAACACGAATACGTAGCTGGCTCAGTGGCTAGCGCAACCACTATCGATCCAAGGGGTCTGGGGTTCGAACCCCAGGAGCCCCTATTTTCTGCACTGCTTCCTTTTATTTTTGCTCACACACACTCGGCCGCTTCGGGCCAGATCTGCTGCTGGGCTTACACAGTGCGCAACATTCGGCCCGCATCCTTTTTTTATGTTCACTGCGATTTGTCTAATTCCAAGTGCATGCATATTTGCAGAAATGCCACTGGTTTTGCATTGTTGATAACTAAAGATCCATGCATTCAAATGAAACATGTCATATATGCATTTTGTTCATATTTTCATGTTCTTTAACAGTATGCAACTTTCATCCTTGTTTAAAATGTTTAAACTTGCTGTTTGTTTAATTTTGCATAAATGTCATGTTAAAATGATTTATTTCATAACTAAATAACCCTAGCTCCATTTTAAATAAACTTTATATGTAAATGGGGTAAAAAATGCATAGTTTAACATGGTGGCATTACTTTGCATGGTTAACAACAATAAAATATGGTTTAGGGCAGAACAGTACCAAATCTAAAATATGGACATGGGGATTTTCCGGAATTGTTGTTTGTTGTTCCGGCCTCATTTAAACTTGCCTAGATAGGTGGTTTTCATATGCTTCACCTCTTGCCATGTTAACCAACATTTAATCTTGTCTTGTTCCTAAACGAGAGAAAACTAAATAACTTGAATGTGGTGTTTTGTCAATATGCAAGTCGTTGCATATTGAGCTCCACTTAATTTGTAGTATTGTTTGTGCACTTTGCCATGCCATGCCTCTTTAAACCGGACATGCATCATACTTGGTTGTGCATCATGCCATGTTTATGTGTTGGTTGTTTACTATGTTGCTTGCTTCTTTCCGGGTTGCTTCTCTCGTTAGCTTCGGTTTCATTCCGGAGTTGTGAGGATTCGTTCGACTACGTCCGTTTGTCTTCTTCATGGACTCGTTCTTCTTCCTTGCGGGATCTCAGGCAAGATGACCATACCCTCGAAATCACTTCTATCTTTGCTTGCTAGTTGTTCGCTCTATTGCTTTGCCGCGCTACCTTCCACTTGCTATATCATGCCTCCCATATTGCCATGTCAAGCCTCTAACCCATCTTTCCTAGCAAACCATTGTTTGGCTAAGTTACCGCTTTTGCTCAGCCCTTCTTATAGCGTTGCTAGTAGCAGGTGAAGGTGGAGTTGGTTCCATGTTGGAAAATGGATATTTTGGGATATCACAATATCTCTTATTTAATTAATGCATCTATATACTTGGTAAAGGGTGGAAGGCTCGGCCTTATGCCTGGTGTTTTGTTCCACTCTTGCTGCCCTAGTTTCCGTCATACCGGTGTTATGTTCCTTGATTTTGCGTTCCTTATGTGGTTGGGTGTTATGGGAACCCCTTGACAGTTCGCATTGAATAAAACTCCTCCAGCAAGGCCCAACCTTGGTTTTACCATTTGCCTACCTAAGCCTTTTTCCCTTGGGTTCCGCGGACTCAAGGGTCATCTTTATTTTAAACCCCCGGGCCAGTGCTCCTCTGAGTGTTGTCCAAACTAGAGCCCCTTGCAGCGCCGCCTCGAGAAAACTTGAGGGTTGGTTTTAGTTGTACGGACTGCTCATCCGGTGTGCCCCGAGAACGAGATATATGCAGCTCCTATCGGGATTTGTCGGCACATTCGGGCGGCTTTGCTGGTCTTGTTTTACCATTGTCGAAATGTCTTGTAACCGGGATCCCGAGTCTGATCGGGTCTTCCTAGGAGAAGGAATATCCTTCGTTGACCGAGAGAGCTTGTGATGGGCTAAGTTGGGACACCCCTGCAGGGTTTAAACTGTCGAGAGCCGTGCCCGCGGTTATGTGGGAGATGGGAATTTGTTAATGTCCGGTTGTAGAGAACTTGACACTTGACTTAATTAAAATGCATCAACCGCGTGTGTAGCCGTGATGGTCTCTTTTCGGCGGAGTCCGGGAAGAGAACACGATCTTGTGTTATGCTTGAACGTAAGTAGCTTCAGGATCACTTCTTGGTCTTTTCTAGCTTCTCGACCGTGCGTTGCTTCTCTTCTCGCTCTCATTTGCGTATGTTAGCCACCACATATGCTTAGTGCTTGCTGCAGCTCCACCACATTACCCCTTTCCTACCCATAAGCTTAAATAGTCTTGATCTCGCGGGTGTGAGATTGCTGAGTCCTCGTGACTCACAGATTCTACCAAAACAGTTGCAGGCGCCGACGATGCAGTGCAGGTGATGCAACCGAGCTCAAGTGGGAGTTCGACGAGGAACTTGGTCGTTACTATGTTTCGTTTCCTGATGATCAGTAGTGGAGCCCAGTTGGGACGATCGGGGATCTAGCATTTGGGGTTATCTTCTTTTCATTTGGATTTGACCGTAGTCGGTCTATGTGTGTATTTTGAATGATATATGATTTATTTAAGTATTGTGTGAAGTGGCGATTGTAAGCCAACCCTCTTTATCCCATTCTTGTTCATTACATGGGATTGTGTGAAGATGACCCTTCTTGCGACAAAACCTACAATGCGGTTATGCCTCTAAGTCGTGCCTCGACACGTGAGAGATATAGCCGCATCGTGGGTGTTACAAATTGCTACAGTTTTCTTCCTATCTGTCTGATATAACTCAGACGGCCTATATTGCAGGATGGCAAGCACACCATCATCACCAACTCTGTTTTTATAAGAGTAGAGACTAGCAAGATGCCCGTGCGTTGCACGGAACATCAAGATCTTGTGGGAGAAAAGGATGAACAAGGGAAGGCCTTATCTGCAAATGTGGAGAGGAGTGCGGGTAAATTGAGTTGGTGATGATGGTGTGCCTGCCATCCTGCAATATAGGCCGTTCGATCTATATCCGACGGATAGGAAGGAAACTATGGCAATTTTGCAAAAAGATACCCACACCCCTCTCCACATTTGCAAATAAGGCCTTCCCTCGTTCATCCTTTTCTCCCACAAGATAAACTACTCATACAAATGCATCTTGATGTTCCATGCAACGCATGGGCATCTTGCTAGTATAAGAGAGTAGTAGACCAGCAAGATGCATGTGCGTTGCACGGAACATCAAGATGCATTTGTATGAGTAGTTTATCTTGTGGGAGAAAAGGATGAACGAGGGAAGGCCTTATTTGCAAATGTGGAGAGGGTGTGGGTATTTTTTTTGCAAATTTGCCATAGTTTCCTTCCTATCCGTCAGATATAAATTAGACGGCCTATCTTGCAGGATGGCAGGCACACCATCATCAACAACTCTGTTTCTCTATAAGAGTAGAGTAGAGATAGAGATAGAGACTACTACTACCAATGTGCTGGCCCATGTGTTGCAATGGATCCAAAGTAGTAGATAATACTTGTTCACGGGCTTGAAATATAAACACTCTAGTTTTGATATACATATATCAGTAAAAGTAAATCATGCTTCACTCAAAATATATTCCTCAGGCTATTTTGATGGTTTGAAGATAACAGGTTTTAAAAAAATTGGAGCTGTTTTTTTACCTTTTGTAGCATGGCACGGCATCCGGTACACCTAAGCGTCTGAAAAAATTGAGTTTGGGTCGGTGGCACACCATGCGGCAAGATGCCCGTGTGGGCTTTTTCTATAACTAGCAAGATGCCCGTGCATTGCAGGGAACATCAAGATGCATTTTTTACAAAACACCTGTTGTGATTGACCCTTCTAGGAGTAATCCCATGTGTAAAAACTAATGATATCTCGATAATTTTATCGAAAAAATGGTCTCTTTGGAACAAGTTGTCTCTACTACTACACCTTGTAGTGAGCAGTATGCAATGCATGTGTTAGCAGACATGACAGCTTGTCCATGGAAGTTGAACCACGACGACCATCACGTTTCTTGTTTCTGCCACTGGCACACCCACATGCGATTCCCACAACGCCGCTCCAACCCACGGCACGACGTCCCCCGACGTGCGCCTCATCCCTCTCGGCCCCACCGCTCCTCTGCCTTTGTGTGCATGACATGCGGGCCAGCTGAACTGCGGCGACCATCAACTTTCTACCACAGCCACACCCGATTGGACGTGGTTTGCCTGCTCCGCTCCTGTGCTCCGATCAGTACTCACGCACCATCGAATTTTCATCCAGCGGCCGTGACACATTTCGTCCCGAGCATCAATCCTCAGCTGGAGTACTCCCTCCGTCCCACAATTCTTGTTTTAGATTAGTCTACTAGATACGGATGTATCTAATACTAAAACGTGACTTGATACATCCGTATTTAGACAAATCTAAGACCAGAATTTTGGGACGGAGGGAGTACTTTTGTACTACAGGTAGTACCCGCCGGTGTGGCCATCTAAGCCTTGACGCCCAGCTGTGGCACCCTCGCCACGGCCACGCCACCACCGACCGGTTCATCTCGAACGAGTGAGTCGCAAACCACGCCACCACCATGAGAATGACATGTGGGCCAGCTGCATTTAAGGTCCGCATGTCATTGACTCATAGGCCGGTGCACTAAGACACCGAAGCTCGGTCCCATGGGCCCCGAGAGGGAAATCTAACTCCTGCGGCAGGCCTTGTGGTGCTCCCGCAGTACGAGCTCGTGCCAACTTGGAATTTGTTTCTTACTACTACCAACTACTCCCCCCGTTCCCAAATATAAGTCTTTCTAGAGATTCCAACAAGTGACTACATACGGAGCAAAATGAGTGAATCTACACTCTAAAATATGTCTACATACATCCGTATGTTGTTGTCCATTTGAAATGTCTAAAATGACTTATATTTAGGAACGGAGGGAGTAGTAAGGTACACGTGCATTGCACGAATGAGATTTGGTTAAATCTCTACTCATAAAAAACAGAGTTGGTGATGATGGTGTGCCTGCCATCCTGCAATATAGGCCGTCCAATTTATATCTGACGGATAGGAAGGAAACTATGGCAATTTTGCAAAAAGATACCCACACCCCTCTCCACATTTGCAAATAAGGCCTTCTCTTGTTCATCCTTTTCTCCCACAACATAAACTACTCATACAAATGCATCTTAATTTTCCATGCAACGCATGGGCATCTTGCTAGTTATGAATAAATAACACTCTATCAATGAGCCCCATTAGACACCAAATTTCTTGGATTTTGTGCTATAGCTAGATCTTCTGTTTTCCAACCCGGCGGCGGGCGGGGTGCGGTTTGCCAGTAGTCGGTTTACTCAACGGTGGTCCCACATGAAAGTGAAAATGCTAGGCAACACGCCTTCCCTAGCTATGTGGCGTGCCTGATTCCCGGGCATGTGGGGGTGCGGCTCGAACGCGGCAGGCCTTTTCCTTTTATTGGCAATGTGCCCGTGCGTTGCGACGGATCCAAAGTAGTAGAATAGTAGTACTTGTTCACAAACTTGAAAGAAATCACTCTTGTTTTGATATACTCCTAATATATTACTTTTCACTCAAAACATATTTCTCAGGCTGTTTTGATGAGGTGAGGGAGGTATGTGGTTGCTTTCAAGATAATAAGGGGTTTTCTGCAAATTGGAGCAGAGAAGTGGGCTATTTTTGCAAAAATGCCACAACTTGCCTCACAGCCGTTAGATGCAGATCGAATGGCCAGAAACGACGGATGGCAGACACACCACCATCACCAACTGAGTCTTTTATACGAGTAGGAGTAGAGAAAAATGTATAAATTGTAACATTTGGTTATGCTCCTTGGCATGATTGATAGATAGAAATAACGATTGGTAACGCTAGGGCGGGGCTATTTCCACCAGATAAGCAGGGTACGTAGTAGCTAGGTTGGCGCATTGTCGGTATGGTCACATGCGGTCCGACGTGTTCTAGTGTTTCTAGCAAGGTGCCCGTGTGTTGCACGAAGTTGATGGAAAAGGTAAGCACAACTTATAAATTGACAGATGGTGTCGGTGTCAAAACCGGCGGATCTCGGGTAGGGGGTCCCGAACTGTGCGTCTAGGATCGATGGTAACAGGAGACGGGGGACACGATGTTTACCCAGGTTAGGGCCCTCTCTATGGAGGTAATACCCTACTTCCTGCTTGATTGATCTTGATGAATATGAGTGTTACAAGAGTTGATCTACCACGAGATCGTAATGGCTAAACCCTAGAAGTCTAGCCTATGTGAATAAGGTTGAATATCCCCTATCCGGACTATGCTCTCCGGTTTATATAGACACCGGAGAGATCTAGGGTTACATGGAGTTGGTTACATAAGAAGGAATCTTCACAGTTGGTCGCCTAGCTTGCCTTCCACGCCAAGGAAAGGCCAATCCGGACACGGGTATAGTCTTCAGCCTTCGTATCTTCACAGCCCATCAGTCCAGCCCAATGAATAACAGGCCGGACGCTTGAGGACCCCTTAGTCCAGGGCTCCCTCAGTAGCCCCTGAACCTGGCTTCAATGACGAGGAGTCCGGCGCGCAGATTGTCTTCGGCATTGCAAGGCAGGTTCCCTCCTTCCGAACTCCGGAATAGTCTTCGGATGTAGTAGATATATTCGGACCTGTGTATATAATTGCATAAAATACAATATCCCACGAGTCTAATTTGTTGATAACTGTTTATGGCATCGCATCACTCCTGCCTGGTTACTATTTCCAACTATTGGCTGGCACGTCGCCCCACGTCTCGGGACGCGGTTTTACTGGCTCGTCTTGCCAAAGCAGAGATCATGTTCCCTTATTCACGGGATTCTCATTAATGCAAGCGTGGGTAACCCAACCGTCCCTTGGGTACAACTCTCTAGAAATAGGTAAGTTTCGAGACCCAGGTGGATACGCTTAGTATTTGGGGTCTTTATATAGGGTCCCAGACTCGTCTTCCTCCTTTGCGCTTGCTCCTTCCTCAACCCTAGCAACCCCAAGTTCCAACCCTCGGGTTCCCATCGCCACCAGCCCTAATCATGTCCGGATCCAGCCGTCAAGGCCGGTGGGTGGCTTCTTCTGTCACAGAGGAGGATATTGCGAAGCTCCGCGCAGCGAGGTATCTGACCCCGAAAATCCTTCATCGGCTTCCTGCACAGGGGTAGGTCGTTCCTACCCCCAAATCCGGCGAGAGGGTAGTGTTTGTGTCCCATTTCCTCCATGGGTTAGGGTTCGCGCTTAACCCCTTCGTCCGGGGGCTCATGTTCTACTATGGGCTAGAATTTCACGATCTAGCCCCGGACTCTATTCTCCTCATCTCGACATTTATCGTCACGTGTGAGGCCTTCCTTCGGACTCCTCTGCACTTTGGTTTGTGGCTCAAGACCTTTGATGTGAGGCCGCAGGTGACACAGGAGGAGCAGACAGAGTGCGGTAGCATCACAATAGGCAAGCTTGCCAGCGCGGTTTCGTTTGAAGGATCTTTCACCAAGTCTTCCGACCTATGGCAACAGGGGTGGTTTTATATCAACGAGCCGCGGGGCTCCAAGTGGGCGGCTACGCCTGCGTTCCGACCCGGCCCTCCAATTCAGCTTACTTCATGGATCAATACGGGACCGGACTGGGGATCTGTCAATGAAGTGAAGACTCTGCAAGGTCGCATCCGAAGCCTTACCGAGAAGGGCATCGGTCTTGTGAACGTCGTTCAAGTAATGCTAGTCCGCCGGACCCTGCCATGTCAGCGGTGGCCTCTCCGTATGTGGGAGTTTAATCTAGAAGGGCGGCGGCCTCTTCAGCACTTCTTCGGCACCACGCATGAAGGAATGTGGAAATTATATTTCGGGGAACGAGAGCAATGGCCGGACACCACCAAAGATGTCAGCCTTGACTGCAATCATCCGGACACTGCGGTAAGTACTCAAACTCTGAACACCTTCCATTCAAGCATCTCTTGACAAGATACTGAACAATTCGTCCCTATACAGGATTGGATAAAGAAAGCGGTGTTAATCTGGTGTCCGGCGCCCCTTCCCGAAGACTCTGCGACCGCCCTGCTGACGAGAATGCTGATTCCCACACCATACCAGGTGTCTGCAGAGGGGGGCGAGAGCGGGGAACCCGAAGGTGATACCTGCCCTGAGGACAAGTTATACGCTGTGTTCCGGGAAACCGAAACTCCTTTGCCCACGGGCAAAGGTGCGGAGGAAGCTCTCCATGGCAAAAAGAGGGCTGCTTTCGAAGATCAGGAGGGGAAGCCTTCCAAGAGAGGAAAAATGCCATCGTCGGGCAGTTTGGGCCAGGCGTGCGATGCTGCCGTAAGGCTTTCTGGCGAGGACGAACGTCCGGCCAAACCGTAAGTGGGGCACTTTAAACGTACCTTGTCAGATGTGGGGTTCCGGCAAACCCTTAAGGTTCGAACACTGGGGTGTGCATGAAGTCTTTCCCTCCTAGCGATCTACGCCCTAGCTCGCTAAGATCTCGCGGACGAACTCGACGAACTCGCAACACGGAAAGACACGAGATTTATACTGGTTCGGGACACCGTTGTGGTGTAATACCCTACCCCAGTGTGGTGGTGGTGGATTGCCTCTTGGGCTGATGATAAACAGTACAGAGGAAAGAACAACCTCCCGAGGTTGAGGTGTTCTTGTGCTTGGTGACTTAGCGGGTGAGAGCTGGATGAACTTCTCGATGCCCCTACTGTGGTGGCTAGCTCTACTTATATAGGCCCTGGTCCTCTTCCCAAATATTGAGCGGGAAGGGAGCCAACAACGGCGGGCAAATTTGAAGGGGGACAACTAGTACAAGCTATCCTGACTAAAGTGGTCTTCGCCTGCGAAAGGCTCTGGTGGTGACGCCATCTTGGGCTCCACGATGACCTCCGTCTTGCCGTCCTCCTGGTCTTGGTCTCGTTGCACCGATATAGCAACCTTTGCCTGATGCCTCGGTACTCCTCGCCTGCGCCTGCTTCCTTAGCACCAAAGAGGAAATGAGGACGCTGCGCGCTGGCGCCCGCCTGGCGCCGATCGTCATGGCTCACGTCATGAGAGCCTCGTGAGGTTTGCCCCACCTTGATATCTCCGCTCCTCGTGAGCCTGCCTGACTAGGCCACTCCTGAGGAGGTCTTGCGTCGCTCGCCTCGCGAGGCTTGGCCCCTCGCGAGGGTCTTGGATGCCTTGTTGATGAAGATGGGCCATACGGCCTGCTGGCTTAGCCACGTCGTGGGCCGCAGGCAGGCAAGTCTGGGTACCCCCGTTCCCAGAACGCCGACAGTAGCCCCCGGGCCCAAGGTGCGCCCGGGCTTGGCTTCACGGCTAAGCCAAGGGTCAAGTACGGAGCGCCGCGGGCCCCAAAAGCCTGCGGCCTTGGTTGACGCGTGGCGGTTGATTGGACGCGGGCGTCTCCGCTTCCCCATGCTGCCCTTGAATCCGCTTGGCTATGCGGCCCCCGCCTCTCACACAATTATTCTTTCTTTGCCCATGCCTGACTCCTCCAATCTCCCTACTTCCTTGAGGCCCTGCTTTGCCCTTTCAATCTGACTTGCGCTCCGCCTGCTTCGTCGCCATGGCGCCGAAACAGGCTGAAAAGGGGAAGAAACCTCTGTCTTTGCCAACTGCGCCTCCGCCCTTTGAGCCCGCGCTCAGCCGGGCTCGGGTGCTCAACGACGAGGCCATGGACAAGGTGCGCCCCATGCTTGCCTCCAGCTTCAACGAGTGGGGAGAGACGGTGGCTTGGCCCGCGTTTCGCACTCACATGGCTCGGGCAGCCACTGAGGTCCCGGTCTTCATTGATGCCCTCTGGGCTGGTCTGATTCCTCCCTTCTCCACCTTCTTCAACGCGGTGCTCGAGCATTATCAGATCCACATGCTTCATCTCGGCCCTCAATTTGTGACCCTTCTTGCCGTCTTCGCCTTCTTGTGCAAGGCCATGGTGGGCATCGCTCCTTCCGTGGCCCTCCTCCGCCATTTCTTCTCATTGCATCTGACCGGTCCCCGGCAGAGCTCGGGGTGCATGGGCTTCCAGGCCGTGGCCGCGACTGCGGGTGTGGGGATTGACTTCGAGCTCCCTTCATCCACGAGCGAGTTCCGCATGCGATGGGTGTTTGTTAACGCCGGCGTGCTCAGCCCTCTGCTCCAAGTTCCGGTGGGGCCTGCTGTTACAAACTCCGGTTGGGGCCATCAGAAGCTCACAAGCCCCCGCCTTGCCCCCGTCTGGGCCAGGCTGAGGTGGTTGAAGGACCTCGGCGTGACTGCGCCCATGGTGGTGAAGGAGTTCGTCAAGCGTCGAGTCGCTCCACTTCAGTGCCACTCCCGCCCGATGTGGGACTTGCTCCGCAGCCAGGACCACATGAGGTTTCAGGAGAAGGGGCTCCCTCTTGTGAAGTGGCAAACGGTGCTCATGGTCCTATCGGGTGTCCCTCTGCCGGATCAGATGCCCGGGAATAGCTGCCTGTTGTACCGCTGCGAGAACAAAGCCACATTTTCCACGAGCATGCCTTCCTTTGATGAGTGGGGGCTGCGCCCAATCGGCCTGGTGGGATCCCGTGACAACCCCGTCGTCGTGGTTCCCTTCCTCGCCACCGGTGCCGAGCTCGCCCCAGGTGACGGTGCGGGAGGGAGAGCTCCGACGGGGGCCGGTGGCTCGAGTGCTGAGGAGCACATGCCGAGTGGTGATCCTGGGGCGTCGTCCTCGGCGGCCTGCGACCCCCCTCCTGAGGCGTCGGTCGCTGAGGAGGTGCGGCATGCGACTCCCGAGGCCAAGGCTCTAGGAGCCTCGGGAGGTTGGCCTCGGGAGGTTGTGTGAGATGGCACTCGGCTGTTCGCCGCAACCGGTCACCCCTGAAGCCATCCCTCTCAGCTCTTCTTCGGCCCCGCCGCGCACTGGCCATCACGTCCAACGCTTCGGTCATCTTTGTGTGGACTTCGAGGAGCTCTGTAAGAGGAAGGGATCCCCAGCGGCAGCAATATCTTCGAGCCATTGAAGCAACGAAAGTACATCGCCATTGACGCGTAAGTATCTTATTACCATGGCTTCTTGCGCGTGGTCTCCTTATCCTGACGTCTGTCCTTCAGGGCTCCTTCCGTTGAAGCTGTTGCGCCTTCTGAGAAGCAGCCTCCTCCTTCATCAACTCCCCCATCGGCCTTGAGTGTTCCTAGTCTGCTTGCCGCCCCTAGAGCAGGGTCGGTTGGGGGAGCGTCTCCGTCTTCGTGGCACGCTGAGCCCGCGACTTGGCCACCCCTCCCCCACGGTCTGGCATGGAGCTTGTTGGGCGTGCCCAAGACTCCTCCTTTGCTCATGGACAACAGTTGGTTGGCTTAGATCTTCGGCTCCTCTTCAAGCAGCGAGCCCCGATCGGCTTGGGCTCCTCGCGAGGACTGGCTGACGTCAGGTGCGGCGTCAGCCCCCAGCCCCCTGCCGGGAGGTGGTGCGCCACTTGGCGCCCCGCCCGCAGCCCCCGAGGTTGAGGAAGAGGTGGGCCGAGCGTTCGAGCTCGAGCGCGGGCAGAGCATAGTTTGTCACGAGCTCTTCCAGGAGGCGATGGGGGCGATGAGTCGACTTGGTGAAGAGCTCGCGGGTGTCGACTCGCGCCTTGAGGCTGAAGGTCTTCGGCTGGTGGAGGAGCGGCGCAAGCTGAGGGTGGCTATCAACCTCGGCCGCTATCAGTGTGACCTTGAGAACGCGAAGGCCGAGGCATCCCTCAAGGTTTCCTATGAAGCCCGCTCGCGGGCCTTGGAAGAGGCTAGCGAGGCTGACCGCCGTCATGAGGCTGCAGAGAAGCATGCGTGGGAGCTCCAGGCCTGGAGCGCGTCTCTTGAGCAGCAGGTGGAGGCGCGCAGGGCCGCTCTTGCATCGCTGAGGGGGACGCCCGCGAAGGAAGAGGAGGTCCGGAAGGGCGAGGAGGCGCTGGCCCTGGAAGCCATGGAGCGCAGCCTCGAGCTCGAGCGACTGGAGACGAGGGAGCGTCAAGTTGCCCAAGCAGAAGATGCCGTCGGAGCTCGCGAGGCCAGAGTCAAGGAAGAGGTCGAGCGCCGGGTGGCCGAGGTTCGCGCGGACCTGGAGGGTAGGTACGACCTAAAGCTGAAGCTCGCGGGTACGGAGGATGCGGGCAGGGCCGCTGCCCTCAGGCACAGGTTGGATGAGGCTGAGAGGCGTGCAGAGGCTACGACCGCCGCCCTGGTTACGGCGCAGGCGGACTTGGCCTCCACCCGCGCCGAGCTGCTTTCCCTTCGGAGGCGGGTTGATGACGTTGAGGCCGTCGCACGGCAAAACACGGAGGAAGTGCTCCAACGATGAACGCTGGAGCGCGAGCATGCCCCTATGCTTCAGGATCTCCGGAACAGGGCCAATACCGCCCTGGGACATATTTGCAACGAGGATGCACCGGCCCCTCACTCGAATGACTATGCCAGCCACCTGTCGTTCTTCACCGAGGTGGTGACGCGCCTGGAGGCTCGATCCGCCAGAGCTCGCCAACTTGTCGAGGAAAGGGGCCGTGGCCTGCTTGAGCGCGCTTTCTCCTGTGTCTTCAGCCACCTTCTGAATGCCGACCCCAACTTTGATTTCGACGCCGCCATTGCCCCCGTACCCACGGCCGTCCGGGCCGACCTGGCACGCTGGGTTGAGGACAATGTGGACGCATTGGTCAGGGCCTTCGCTTCGGAGGATGACGCGGTGGTGGTCGTCACAGACGAAGGCGACGTGGTTGACGACGGCGATGGGGGCGTCGTCGACGGTGGCGACGATGCCGACGAGGATGATGACGACGCGAGTGACGCGTCCGTGGGTGATGTAGCGAGTGACATTTCTGGCTGATCCCATGTTCTCCTGTTGTTTCATCCTGCATACAAAACTCGGGCGTGGACCTTGGAAGACTTGTAAAAGCATTTTGAGAGGGGGAGCCCCTCATGTAAGCAAATTGCAGTTTTTACTTTTCCTATGCGATGTGAGTATGTGTCCTCGTGAACTCGTGAATCCGGGGCGAGTTTTCCGTCGTGGTTTACCTTAGTCAACGCCAACTTCGAGCTGGGTCGTGAAGCGACGAGTTGCTGAGAATCCTGCGGAGCTTATCGCCACGTCTGAAGGGGCCCCACAAAAGGTGAGCACGAGCCGCAGCGCCGGCGCGCGCTCGGCGAGCGTGCGCTTCATGCGGTCTAGCTCGCGAGGAGCTCGTGAGGGGAAGGCGACGGACATGAGTCCCAGACAAAACGAGATCCAGAAGGCAAGAAATTACTCGAACGAGAAAAGGCACCCCCGCGCGCATCAATAAAAATTCGGATTCAACTTAAATCCAGATCCAGAAAGCAAAGCTACAAAAAGAGAGATCCAAAGCAAAAGACCGCGTCCGACACGTAGTCTAGTCTTCCGGTCTTCAAGTCTTCTCACCAGCGCGGAGCTAAGTGCTGCCACTAGGCGTGGGAGGGAGCCCCAGGGCCTGAGGCCGGCGCTCCTGATACTCCGGGGCGTGTACAGCCCCAACTCATTAATACGTGAGAGTGTCATGGGTGGCGAGCTTCACAAAAGGCACTAGGCCTTGTTCACAGGTACCGGCCTTGCTTCATATCGCCAGACGAGGGCCCTGCCTTGCGCCACCCTTGGCCTCCTTTGAGTCGACCGGTTACCAGGACGACATAAAAGAGGGAAGGGGGTGCCAGCGGTGCCCTCGGCGCCCACAGGTCCTGTACCGGGGAAAGGGTCATCAAAGCCTCCCCGGCAGAGGGCCTACCTCCGGGTGTCCCCTGGCTTCGCGCGCCGTGGGGAGGGGCCTGGCTCCCGGCCCCTCTCCTGCAGCCCCCAACGCGACCCTCCTGCCGGCAGGGAGGCCGTTGAGCTGGGGCCGCCGGCCGTTGCGGTGATCTGTCCCTCCTGCGACTCATGGTTAGCGTAATCTTGCTCCTGAGGGATTAGGGGTACCCTGTAGTGGTCGTCGCACACGCGGTCGTGGTGGTTCCCCGGTGGCTCCTGGAAGGCTTCGACTCCTAGCATCCCTTCTTCCCAATCTTCTCCAACGAACGAGCCGGGGTCGTTCTCCGGTGTGTACTCCTGGTCCGTCATGCGGGACACGTAGGCTTCCGGGGCTGTTACCCCGAACACCTCGCCGTAGTGCCCCACACTCCATGTTGCCCGGCCTAGGGCGGCGTCCTGAGGGTGATAGCGCGGCATCCCACTTGGGCCATGGGAGGCGACGCTTGTGCTCATGCTTGTTGCGGGCAGTATGGGGGCGGCAGAGCCCCCGGCGCCGCCGGCCATGCTGGTGTTGACGAAGCCCCCTGGCGCACCTGACGACGCGTGGTGGCGGCGTGGCCCGCCATGAATCCCTGTAGCGGCCTGAGGAGGGAGCTGATGACAGAAAGGCGGCTCTCCCAAGGCCGCCACGTCCAGCAGCTCGGCAACGCGTTCCAGCAGTGCGTCCCGGCCGCTCTCCATCTGCCGGCACCGCCGCAGCTCCCTTGCCATGGTGAGTGCTGCCCGCATGTTTGCCTGTTCCCGCCGCGAGTGCGGCGCCGTCACCGCGGCGTGGCTTGCTGCTCTGGCAGCGGCTCGCACTTTCCGTGGAGTGAGGGTAGAAGACGCCTGGTCGCGTCGCCCGTGCCCCGCAGGATTGGACGGCGCTCGTGGCGCCTGGAGCGCGGGGTTGAGGTCTTCATGGGCGGGTGGCACCGACCGGGCTGGCCAAGCTGCCCAGCAGTCAGAGTCAGCTCTTGGGTCGTCGGACATCATGGCCGCGGAGCGTCGGCAAGTCGATTGGCGGGGAAGAAGCTCCGGCGCACCCCTACCTGGCGCGCCAAATGTCGGATGTGGGGTTTCGGCAAACCCTCAAGGTTCAAACACTGGGTGCGCGCGAAGTCCTTCCCTCCTACCGATCTACGCCCTAGCTCGCTAAGATCTCGTGGACGAACTGGACGAACTCGCAACACGGAAAGACATGAGATTTATACTGGTTCGGGCCACCGTTGTGGTGTAATACCCTACTCCAGTGTGGTGGTGGTGGATTGCCTCTTGGGCTGATGATAAACAGTACAGAGGGAAGAACAACCTCCTGAGGTTGAGGTGTTCTTGTGCTTGGTGACTTAGCGGGTGAGAGCTGGATGAACTGCTTGATGCCCCTACTATGGTGGCTAGCTCTACTTATATAGGCCCTGGTCCTCTTCCCAAATATTGAGCGGGAAGGGAGCCAACAACGGCGGGCAAATTTGAAGGGGGACAACTAGTACAAGCTATCCTGACAAAAGTGGTCTTCGCCTACGAAAGGCTCTGGTGGTGACGCTGTCTTGGGCTCCACGATGACCTCCGTCTTGCTGTCCTCCTGGTCTTGGTCTCGTTGCACCGATATAGCAACCTTTGCCTGTTGCCTCGGTACTCCTCGCCTGCGCCTGCTTCCTTAGCACCAAAGAGGAAATGAGGACGCTACGCGCGCTGGCGCCCGCCTGGCGCTAGTCGTCATGGCTCACGTCACGAGAGCCTCGTGAGGTTTGCCCCGCCTTGATATCTCCGCTCCTCGTGAGCCTGCCTGACTAGGCCACTCCTGAGGAGGTCTTGCGTCATCCGCCTCGCGAGGCTTGGCCCCTCACGAGGGTCTTGGATGCCTTGTTGATGAAGATTGGCCGTACGGCCTGCTGGCTTAGCCACGCTGTGGGCCGCAGGCAGGCAAGTCTGGGGACCCCCGTTCCCAGAACGCCGACATACGTCATTCTTCCCCTATTAGTGAAGTAATCATCCGACATATGCACATCCACGCAGGTTAACGCCTGGTGTTTCTCAATTGTCCTCCTGCTCGGGAGACCTTCTTCCAGAGATGATGGAGAGTGACACGCCATCTCCGGCTTCTTCGCCCAACTGGGGGGATGATACCGAAGTATCGTCCCGAAGAGCTCCTCCCAATCGTCAAGTAGTGAAGGAAACGAAGAAGGCGTTACCCGAAGGTGGTGCCTCTGTCACCTAGGGTTCTGGAATGAAGGATGACGGCCCCGAACCATCCGGTTTACAGCCGTAGATGATTCTGGGGGAGAGTAAGCAGATTGCTTCAAAGGAATGCCATACTCCGGCGGCGGTTTCCGAAGACCTGGAGCGCCGGAAATGCTGACAGACATGCTGCGGCGAGTGCCCATTTCAGGGGAGCACCGTGCCTTGATGATTATGATGGTCGAAAAGGTTCTATCCGCGAAAAGCAGATTGAACGAGGCCTTCTCGAGCCTTCTAAGAGGTTTTGAGGTTTGTGATGTAGTTTTGCCAATTGAATAATATTGACAGAATGCACCTGTTGTATATGCAGTAGCCCCTGAGACTCGGATTGCCTTCCGAAGGAAGCGACCGGAGGATCAAGAAGATATGCTCAGTTACTAACCTTGATTTAACTTGGAATACAGGCTGCCTCCCCACCTGCGGCTACCCAAAATACGGAAGTGGCAGAACTGCAGCGAAAGCTGGATATTGCAGGAGATGACATTGCATTGATCAACATGCGTCTTGACGACTCGCAAGGTATATATTTCGAGCATTCCTTACACCAATGTTCTTGTAATGTAGGCCCGACGCCGAAAAGGGTTTTATATGAAATGTGCATGGTTGTAGATGGTGCTGCCGCCGTCGAAGCTCTTCGGTCGGAGCTAGCCCGGTGTAGTGATGCGGCTGCCAAGAAGGCATCGGCTGATCTAAGAGCCGAACAAGCAGCTCGGCGCCAAAGTGAGGAGAAAATATCCACACTGGCGCTTGAATTGAAGAATACTGCCAGCCGCTCTGAATTCCTTGAGAAGGATAATAAAGCCAAAATGGCTGAACTTGATAAGGCCGTACGAGAGGCGAGTGAAGCGCGGTCTGAATCCAGAGCGGCCCGTGAGGAGATTCGACAGGCAAGGGAGATTGCGGCTGGAAAGCCCTTTCTGCTGCAGGCTAAGTTCGGCGACCCGAACTATGCCCGGCTTAACCAAGTGTGGAGTTCTCCGAATGAATTCTTGGACTTGCCGAAGAGTTCTTCCGATGTGGCGCAGTATTATCAAGCGCAAGATGTGCATGCAACGGAGAAGCTTTTTTGGTCGCAATTTGGCGCATCGAGGCGCCCCCTGTTGCTTAATGAACAGCTGTCCCAGTGGGCCGAACTTCATAGGATATCCGGCGCTGCCATGAAGGATGTCATAGTCCGGTTGTGGCCAACCGAGCCTGTTCCGAAGAGTTATTTCGGTTAGGTGCAAAGGCTTGTTGACGCGGTGCCGCGTATCAACGCTGTGAAGCGGTCAACGTGCATTGAGGGTGCACGGATGGCTTTTGCCCGAGTCAAGACGTTCTGGGGGAAGATGAAAGCCATTGATGTTGCGACGAAGAGTCCACCCAAAGGCAAGGACCGTCAGGAACCGAAGCATTATTTTGAGGACATCCTAGAGGGCGCCCGCTTGATAGAGGGTCAATGCTCGAAAGACGTAATGTTCGAGTGAGGTGTATGATAATTGTAAAAGACAACTTTATAGTTAATCTTTTGCTTGAAAGCGTGAATTCCTCCTGTGCGGCCATTTTAATATAAACTGAAAGTTTTCCAGTCGTCGGCTTCAGCCCCCTCGTAGGAAGTATGGGGGTGTTCGGAAAAGCATTTAATCACTCTTTGTCCAACATCTTGGTCCATGAAGGAGGTGCTAATGCGGCGAACCAGGCAATCGGAATATAAGGCGTTAACACTTTCACTTAGCCATAGGAGTTTTATGGTGGGACTACGACATAGCCCCTAGTATGTATGCGGCGTGTGGTGCCCTGCATAGTTGATCTGGAAAAGATCCTTCATGCAACACGGAGAATCACTAAGGATTCCAAGAAGTCGTCAAGTGGTTGACCAGCTCTCGCCGCATCATGACAGCCACTTTTCGGCTTTCTCTACTGAGATGCTCAACCGGTTTAGACCAGGGCACAATCGCAGTAGTTCTCCCTTTACTACCCTAGCCGATGGAGCGGAACGTAGGGTAGCAAGCACAGGAGCCGGGCAACCCAACTATTGACCCAAGACAATGATTCGGAGCTGATGCATATAAGGCCAAACTTGCGATGCTGAAGTACGCTGTAGAGCCATTCAGGCTTTTGCTGGCAACTCATTTGTTCCCATACCGAGCCCGTGGCAGGTTATGCCAAGGTGCCTCTGTAAAGTGGCCGTTAAGGCCGTACTCATTGTTGAAAGAGTATGGAAGATTAGGTCGGATAAAGTTTACTGGGAGCAGAGTAATATGCCAATGATAAATTCGTATATAGAAACCACCAACCCGGCTCTTTGACATGCGCGGGATCGGGGATGGAGGTAAAAGGGCATAGTACAGGCTCGAAATATAGAGTGCGGTCTACAAAAGTCATTTTGGACCTCCCGTCGCACGTCTACGCCGACCGTCCTCGGGGAGGGGGATCCTTAACGGAAGTAGCCCCTTAGGTGAGTGTACGGATCCGAACTCTATCCTTTTCGTCACCTATTTTGTAAAAGATAATAAAAAAGAAAGACAGAAAACAGATAAAAAA
Organism: Triticum aestivum; assembly: GCF_018294505.1. Classification (NCBI taxonomy): domain Eukaryota; kingdom Viridiplantae; phylum Streptophyta; class Magnoliopsida; order Poales; family Poaceae; genus Triticum; species Triticum aestivum. The sequence goes on from NC_057799.1 coordinate 501,102,549, forward strand.
TGTTATGGGAATGCTCGCAGGGTTGTCCGTATTGTGCTTCCGCCGATGCCCATGGTATCTTGAGTGCGTAGTGATGCGTGCGTGGTGCAAATTTTGCCAGTACAGTAGGTGGGTGGCGGAAGCCGAATTGCTATTTGCGTTCCGGGAGTGGTCGAACATCGGAGGGAAACTGTTTCTGGCCCCTGGTGTTCTGCTGGTGAGCCCATCCGTCGTCTTTATCGCCTGGTGGCCTCCTCCCCTTGTGATCAGTGTTAAGCTTGCCTGCCTGCTTGAAGACCCAAATGTTTCGGTTGGTATGATTAGCTGGCCTATCAGGGTGATCGTGAATCTGACAAGGTCGGTCCAATATCCTGTCAAGGGTGGATGGTCCATCCTGGTTTGCCTTTAGTGGCTTCTTCCATTGACCGGGCTTCGGATTTTGAAATCCGGCGTTCACCGCTGTGTCGCGTATATTACTGCGATTGTTGTGTTCGGTTCGTCGTGGCTTACCGTTGCCGTCTCGAATTTCGGAAATGCCCAGGTCGCTGGCATTGTTGCTCTTACGAGCGAGCCAGTTGTCTTCTCCCGCACAAAAGCGGGTCATCAGAGCGCTAAGGGCTGTCATGGATTTGGGTCCTTCCTGGCCGAGGTGACGCGCTAGCCATTCATCCCGGACGCCATGTTTGAAGGCTGCGAGGGCTTCTGCGTCCGGACAATCGACAATTTGGTTCTTTTTGACTAAGAACCTAGTCCAAAGCTCCCTGGCTAACTCGCTGGGCTTCTGGACAATATGACCTAAGTCATCGGCATCTAGTGACCGGACAAATGTTCCTTGGAAGTTGTCTCGAAAGGCGTCTTCCAAGTCTTCCCAGCTACTAATAGAATTTTCTGGTAAACTGTTTAGCCAGTACCGGGCTGGCCCTTTAAGCTTGAGAGGTATGTATTTAATGGCATGAAGGTCGTCTCTGTGAGCCATGTGGATATGGAGGAGGTAATCCTCGATCCATACCGCGGGATCTGTTGTTCCATCGTATGATTCAATGTTAATGGGTTTAAACCCGTCTGGAAATTCATGCTCCCTTACCTCGTCGATGAAGCAGAGAGGGTGTGCGGCTCCTCTATGTTGAGCCACACTATGAAGCACCTCCGACGGACTCTGTTTACGGGGTTTGGACCGAGCGTGGTCGGCTCTGTTGTGTCCGAATAGGTGACCATCATTACCGGTCGGGGCATGTCCCCGCGATCTGTGTGTTGACTTCCTGTGTCCTGTTCTACCTTCCAGGTCCTGTTGGATGTCGTGAGTGTTCCCCCGAGCTGTGTTGTTCTTGTTTTGACGGCCGGATGGGTTGGTATGATGCTCTGCTTGGGCTGCTGCTTTGTCCGGACTGAACTGTGGTCGGCCTACGGCCTTATTCGATGGTGGTGTGGGCTCCAACGCCCTGCCATCGTATTGAGGGGGCCACCTACTGTTGGGATGGCTCTTGTTTGGGCCAATAAGGCTGTATTCTTCGGCGGCCAACACCTCGGTCCATCTATCATTGAGCAAATCTTGGCTCGCTTGAAGCTGCAGCTGCTTCTTTCTTAGGCTCCTTGCAGTGGCTATGAGCTGGCGTTTAAAGTGCTCCTGCTCGAGAGGTTCCTTAGGCACGATAAAATCCTCGTTGTCAAGGATCTCCTCTTCCTCGGAGAGTGGGAGATAATTGCTATCCTCTGAGTCTCCATATGTTGCCTGTTCGTCAGGGTTGTCTTGCTCGCCTTCCTGTTCCTCCTGTTCGGATCCTACCTCAACAGGGTCTTCATCGTCCGGAGTGTTGTCTTCTCTTGAGCGTCATGACTTGGAGCGGCGCAAGGCGCGCCGGTGTTCGGACTGTGCGCGAGGAGGTTTATCCTCAACTGGGTCCTCCTTGTCATCGTCGAAAGCGTCGTTGGGTCTGTCTATCATACACACGTCATACCAGGAAGTGGTCATCCCGTGTCTAGCGGGCAGTAGGCTCTGGCCCTACCCCGTACCGTCGATGTCTTCGGAGTGGGGGTCAGGTGTGTTTGTTGAGTCTTCAACAGTGGCTATGAAGTGGGTGGCGGGTGGGAAGCGAAATTCTCCATCATCGGCCGTAAGTTCGAACCGAACGTAGTTCGGCGACGAGTCATCCGCCAGGGATAGGTTTTTTAATGAGTTTAGTAGGTCGCCCATGGGCGAGTGTTGGAAGACGTCTGCGGGGCTGAACTTGAAAATCGATAACTGATCAAGCTCGGTGTTCGCGGACGCGCGCGGTTCGGCACTCGCAGCTGGATACGAGTCCGGCGTTCTGTTATCACAGATGTTGCATGAGGCTGAGTCTATGTGGGGCTCCATCGCCGCGGGCTCGGTGGCCTCGGATGGCGCAATCTGCTCCGTCCTTAAGGTCGTTGCAGCAACAGGAACCATCTCCTGGATGTGATCCGATGACAGATTTAAGTCATGTTCATCCGAGGGGCGTTCGCCGCGGTCTCGAATCCAGTGAAGATCAAGTCTCCACGGATGTCCGCGACATAATTCAGGCTTCCAAATCTGACCTGATGGCCAGGGGCGTAGCTGTCGATCTGCTCCAGATGGCCAAGAGAGTTGGCCCGCAGTACGAAGCCGCCGAATACAAAGATCTGTCCGGGGAGGAAGGTTCCTCCTTGGACAATGTCATCACCGACGATTGAAGGGGCCATCGAACCTTTCATCGATGGCACAGTGGAACTCTCAATGAAAGCACCAATGTCGGTGTCAAAACCGGCGGATCTCGGGTAGGGGGTCCCGAACTGTGCGTCTAGGATCGATGGCAACAGGAGACGGGGGACATGATGTTTACCCAGGTTCGGGCCCTCTCTATGGAGGTAATAACCTACTTCCTGCTTGATTGATCTTGATGAATATGAGTGTTACAAGAGTTGATCTACCACGAGATCGTAATGGCTAAACCCTAGGAGTCTAGCCTATGTGAATATCGTAATGAATATCCCCTATCCGGACTATGCTCTCCAGTTTATATAGACACCGGAGAGATCTAGGGTTACATGGAGTCGGTTACATAAGAAGGAATCTTCACAGTTGGTCGCCTAGCTTGCCTTCCACGCCAAGGAAAGGCCAATCCGGACACGGGTATAGTCTTCAGCCTTCGTATCTTCACAGCCCATCAGTCCGGCCCAATGAATAATAGGCCGGACGCCCGAGGACCCCTTAGTCCAGGAATCCCTCAGATGGAGTATTAGTTATACTGATGCATATAATTAAGCAAAGGGATCGCACATGTCGGTATTGACCGAAATGTGAATGCAATAGCACAATAGGAATTAAGGCCACGATGATGCGATCGCAGTGGTGGTTACAGGAGGCAAGAAGAAAGATGCATCCATCAACGTACGACCTCCTCCTCCTCAACTTAGTGCGCTACGCTACCGACGGACGGCTATGGAGCGGCGGCTTTTGTGGCGAGGTCAAGGTGCTTCTCAGCAAAGGCATCCAAGGCTTCCAGCTGGTTGAGGAAGGCCAACGTCGTAGCGTCCTCAATGGCCTTGTAGATACCTATGTACATGATTTGCTCGTACATATGGATGTGTAGGTTGATGAATTCTTGCAGGGCGAGGCGCCTCGCGGCGAGCGTGACCTCCATGTGGACATTCTTCGTGGCATGGGCGGGCAGTCGCAGGGCCACCAGTGCTTGAAAGAGGTTCCGGCCATGGAGGCCGATTAAGGTGGCAGACAATGAGGAGCCCGGGTGCGCGGGCTGGAGGAGTACGGCGACGTCGTCCCCGAGCTTCTTGAGGACGGTGTACTTGTTGGTGGTGGCAATGATCATCTGGTCCAACTGAGAGTGGTAGTTGGCGTCGACGGCGGCCATCCACCAGTCGGTCGCGAACACCGTCTGGAGACAATCCTCGGCGCCATGCCGCAGGCCGGCGTCGTGGACCATCTGGCACAACCGCTGGCCGCTCGCGCACATCGCCGCCATGGGTCTGGAGTGAGCACTTTTGTGCTTAGTGTAGGTGCTTAGGCAAATGCTTAGGTGCGTACGATGTGGTAGATGCATTGGAAAGGAGGGGCGCCTTTATATGAGTGCAAACTGTGTTGCATTCACAACGTGCAGCCTCTTTTCCCGGTCCTCCTCCCATTACTTCCCTCATGCATGCACGATGCTAATTGAAGGAGGATGCATCATTGGACGTTCAACATTTCGGGAACCGCTACCCCTCCCTCGTCTACATTAAAGCCGTATCGGGAACTGCGCCGCCCGCTGTCAAATCGAATAGTACTGCGTCGCCTGCTGCATGCCTGGCTGAACACGCCTCCTCGCCTCCATCAAACCCCTCCATTAAACCTGCATGCAAACTGAGAAACCTACTCCGGCCACACGTCTGTTCATGAGCGGTCCGGAATTAAACGCAACACCGGCTGAGCTCCTCCCGTAAGCCCTCAGTTTAGACAAGGCCAGACGCCGGCCAAGCTCCTACCATCCGCCCTCTATTTAAACGGGGCTAGTGAGACAGCGGGCAAGAATCGCACCCCTCCGCCGCTCCCCCATCTCCCCCTTCACCATTTTCTCCACTCTTCCGATGGCTTCCGAGGAGCCATTCTCCGGCATACTACCCGGCTTGGTGGCCCGCCGAGCCCTACGGATACGGGCGAGGCCGCTCGGTGCTTCACCAACCTCGCTTGGCCCGACGTAGCTAGTTGCCGCCCTAATCCGGCGTGTGGTTCAACAACTCGCCGCTCCAGTTCAGCTCGATGAGGAGTGGCGAGTTGCTCCACGCCGGCACGGCGGCGAGCACGCCGGTACGGGCGTCGTCGCTATCGCGTCGTACCGCGCCACCACTGTCTGCTGTGGCCGCGCCTCCCGTGTTTATGGGCGTGCCTCCCGTGCCTGCGGCAACGCAATGCAGGCAGAGAGGGAAGCCGGGTGCGTGGAGAGCGATGAGTCGGTGGCCAGATTCTCCGTGTCCGCCGCCATCATCGAGGAGAAGTAGAACACGGGAGGCCGCCGTCAATTGGGTCCCATGAAGGCCACCGCCGAGGCGACGACTGCGCATTTAGGTGGTTTCTTTGCTGCTTTGTCTCTTCCGAGGACCTTCGTCGACCCCGCAAGTGTCTGCCGGACTTGAGGAAGACAAAGGGATCTGCGGGTGGCCATTTAGATTAGGTACTCCCTCTCCGGCTGGCGGGAAATATTTGTTCTAATAATGGATAAATTGGATGTATCTATAACTAAAATAAGTCTAGATACATCTGTTTCTAGGACAAGTATTTCCGGACGGAGGGAGTATTAATTATACCAAGAGAGCCGGATTAGCACCGCTTAGTTCATGTAAATGTAATGAAATCCATCATGTTTATATGAAGATCCGGCTTTTTTTATGAAATCCTTCATGCTTATATGAAAACAGTCCGTGTTTGCACGTATTTCATCTGGTTGGCATGAGTTGTGAAAATGTATGCCGCTGGCGTTTGATGTCGTCCTCCGCGGAAGGAAGCGGGAGGAAATTTGCCGGCTGTCGTTGGAGATGCTCTTATGCTGGAAATAATAGAGTCACATCCAATCCATTTGAGTTAATTGTGTGTATGATTCTCTCTCTATAAAAAGTTAATTGCATGTACAGTGTACACGTGACTTGCAGGGTGGCTACAGCTTCGTACAGAAAGTTAAAAAGAAACAAGTCCATCCTTAATCTTATATTCTAAGTACTCTGTGGGTTCCACTGTCAGTACGGTTGTGAAAGAAGTAGGAGTATATATTAAATAAGTAATATATAATATAAAAATCTGAAGTTAAAGACAAAATTAGAACTCAGGTCATCGTGTTGCGAGCATCCGGCGCTAACCAGTCCAGCACATTTTTGTTGTAGGCCATGCTGGAGATATATCTCCATGTCTACTCTTATACTCCATCTGTTCCTAAATATTTGTCTTTTTCAGATTTCAAATGGACTACCACATACGGATGTGTATGTAGACATATTTTAGAGTGTAGATTCACTCATTTTGCTCAGTATGTAGTCTCTTGTTGAAATGTCTACAAAGACAAATATTTAGGAATGGAGGGAGTAGAAAACAGAGTTGGTGATGATGGTGTGCGTGCCATCCTGCAATATAGGCCGTCAGATTTATATCTAACGGATAGGAAGGAAACTATGGCAATTTTGCAAAAAGATACCCACACCCCTCTCCACGTTTGCAAATAAGGCCTTCCCTCGTTCATCCATTTCTCTACTCTTACTAGCAATGTGCCCGTGCGTTGCAACGGGTCCAAAATAGAATAATACATGTTCACAAACTTGAAAGAAAGACACTCTAGTTTGGTGTATATATCACTAAAAATATACTCGTATTAGGTTTCACTCAAAATATATTCCTTGTGGCTGTTTTGATGAGGTGGGGGAGGGATGTGGTTGGTTTCAAGATACTAAGGGTTTCTGCAAATTGGAGCAGAGAAGTGGGGTTTTGTTGCAAAATTACCATGACTTACATCATAGTCGTTAGATGTAGATCTGATGGTCAGAAATGATGGATGGCAGACACACCATCATCACCAACTCAGTCTTTTATAGGAGACTAGCAAGATCCCATGCGTTGCACGGAAAATCAAGATGCATTTGTATGAGTAGTTTATGTTGTGGGAGAAAAGGATGAACAAGTGAAGGCCTTATTTGCAAATGTGGAGAGGGGTGTGGGAGAAAAGGATGAACGAGAGAAGGCCTTATTTGCAAATGTGCAGACACACCATCATCACCAACTCAGTCTTACCCACACCCCTCTTCACATTTGCAAATAAGGCCTTCCCTCATTCATCCTTTTCTCTCACAAGATAAACTACTCATATAAATGCATCTTGATGTTTCGTGCAACGCATGGGCATATTTCTAGTCTCTCACAAGATAAACTACTCATACAAATGCATTTTGATGTTCCGTGCAATGCACACGGGCATCTAGCTGGTTTCTTTTAAAATAGTTACTGCGATAATTGGGTTGAAGTGATATATTTTATGTCTGCCCCGAATGATTTCAGATTCACTAGTAGTAACAAAGAAAAGGTTGTCTTGTTAATTAACAGAAAACTTGGTGAAAACTATCACATGAGGCCGGTAAAAACAAGGCACGTTGGGTTCAGCGTCATCGTCACTATAGCTGTGCGCGCGCGAGAAGTCTACATATCGAGGGGGCTATGGAGAAAAAGACGTATCGAGTGTGTCTGGGCAAGGCACAAAGACACAATGTTTGAGAGAGAAACCAATTGGCAGATTAAGATCAAATCGAGTTGTCACCCTTCTGCTATCATTGTTGGGGTTGGGTGGGCGGTGGGGAGGGGAAGGGAGAGAAAGACGTATCGAGAGTGTGCGCGGTAGGTGTCGGATTTCGGGTTCCGGCAAAACCCTTGAGGTTCGAACACTGGGGTGCGCACGAAGATCTCCCCCTACCTAATCACGCCCTCACCCTCACCGCGATCTCAGAGCCTAGCTTAACGAACTTGCAACACAAGAGACACAAGATTTATACTGGTTCGGGCCACCGATGTGGTGTAATACCCTACTCCAGTGTGGAGGTGGTGGATTGCCTCTCGGGCTGAGGATGAATAGTACAAGGGGAAGAACAGCCTCCTGAGGAGAGGTGTTCTTGTGCTTGGTGGGTGTGAGGATGGAGTGGATCCTATCCCAGGTGAGTTGCCTCCTACCATGGTGGCAAGTCCTATTTATTGGGGCCTTGGTCCTCTTCCCAAATATTGAGCGGGAAGGGATGCCACAACGGCCAGTTTGAAAGGGGACAACAAGTACAAGTTATCCTGACAAAAGTAGTCTTCTCCTGCCAAAGGCTCTGGTGGTGACGCCATCTTGGGCTCCACGGTGACCTCCGTCCTGCCATCCTGCTGGTCTTGGTCTCGTTGCACCGATATGGAAACCTTTGCATGATGCCTTGGGACTCCTCGCCTGCGCTTGCCCCTTTAGCACCAAAGAGGAAACGAGGACACTGCGCGAGCTGGCGCCCGCCTGGCTCCAGTCGTCATGGCTTGCATCACGTGAACCTCGCGAGGTGTCCCTTGCCTTGATCTCTCCGCCCCTTGCGAGCCAGCCTGGTGAAGCCGCTCCCGAGGAGGTCTTGTGTCGTCCGCCTCGCGAGGCTCGGCCCTTCGCGAGGCTTGGCCCCTCGCGAGGGTCTTGAGTGTTCGCTGGTGAAGACGGGCCGTACTGGGCCGCTGGTAGAGCCACGCCGTGGGCCGTAGGCAGGCAAGTCTGGGGACCCCCATTCCCAGGACACCGACAGTAGCCCCCAGGCCCAAGGCGCGCTCGGGCTTGGCTTCGAGGCGAAGCCAAAGGGCAAGTGCGGAGTGCGGAGTGCCACGGGCCCCAACAGCCTGCGGCCTTGGTCGACGCGTGGCGATTGATTGGATGTTGGCGTCTCCGCTTCCCCACGCTGCCTCGACAAGTGTCCGACTTGACGAGTCCCTGCTGCATGCAAAAAGGGTTATCATTACCGGTGATCGTGGAGGTCGATGGTTGGCCTCCCTTGGGCTACTGTTGGTGGTGGCGTCGGTTGCGCTGGCGTGTGTAGCTAGGGCTCCTTGAATTTCCTTCCTTTTGTTTCCTGCGAGGAATCGAGAAGAACCCCGCGGGGGTGTGTAAAGGGCCTGTAATGTCTTTTGTTGATATTATCCTTATCATGAAATTGTGCGCGCGCGCGTCGTGTTTCGGCTCAGTCTCCCTTTCTATCCTCGCGATGGCTTGGTGCTCTACGTTGACAGGTCCCGGTCCCCAGGTAGGCTACAGCCGTTGCTGGTATGCCAGGTCGCGATGACGTGGTCAAGGCCAGGAGGTGAGCGGCCCAAGGTCCAGTAAGAGCTCCTGAGATGCGATGCTCAGGAGGTCCCCTTTAGCGCGCAAGCGGCCGCCGAGAGGTAAGAAAGGGAGGCGACGTTGCCGTGACAGAGCTGCAGCAAGTGAGAATCCCGTGTCGTAGCGATTGGTGGATTCCGAGTGCGAAACTTATCTTGGTAGTCTGGAGTCGTTTCCTTGCGTTGCACCAGACTCGTGAGTTGGCGTCCGTGGCGCAGCTAGGTTAGGCCCATGCGAGCTTCCCCTTCCTCCCCACGCTCTCCTTCGTGCTCTACGTCCTCAGGTCCCGGCCCTTGAGCGAGCTCAGCCGCCGCTGGTATGCCAGGTCGCGATGCCGTGGACAAGGCTAGGGGGTGAGGGCTGGAGAGCCAGTAGGAGCTCCTGAGTCGCGATGCTCAGGAGCCCCCTTCTAACACGCAAGTGAATCGCATGGGAGAAGAGGGAGCCCATGGTGCCGCCTGCTGTTGTCCTCAGGAGCTTCCTGCAAGTCAGCACGGGGAAGGGCGCAGATTGCCATTGTAATTGCCGGCCGGCCACTAGTCGCTCCGTAAGAGAATGAAGGCACTGAGGGCCTGGTGAGGTGACGCACGCGGAGTGTGCCGCGGGTCAGAGCTCGACCGCTCAGATTTGTCGACGTTGCAGGGACGGACCCAAGCACAAGCGTCGTGCCAGCGTGAGCAGCTCCCGGGGTAGGTGACAATCAGGCAGGTGATAGTCATGGATAGATTATGCATGGAAAGCGAACGGGCTTAGGTAAATGCAAGAACGATACACGCCACTGGGTCAGACCCGAGTGGCTTGGGGATGATGCAGCCCGAGGGGCGCCCCCAGCAAGGTAAGCTAAAGATGTAAAGGGATACATGCCACAGGGACGGACCCACGCGGCCTGGGAATGATGCAGCCCGAGGGGCGCTCCCAGATAAATAAACTTGGAGAATGTCACCTGGTTCTGTTGTTGAAGGAATGTTGGGGCAGCTGAAGACGCGTGACGAAGGGGTTGCTCCTCACGAGCCACCGGGCCCTGAGCCTCAGGAGGCTCTGGGGGGCCAGGCGGTTCCTTGAGGACCGTCTCCATCTCCGCCAGGACTTCGTGGTGCCTGGCCTTCTAAGCCGCCAGGATCCTCTGCAGGTTGCGCTGGAAGGCGGACGCCACGCTCAGCAGGCCAAAGGGCATGCAAACGTAGCTGTGAGGCGGGCCCTCGTAGCGTCCCATGCGCGAAGGCCAGAAGAGCTGCTGAGATGCGGCCCTGTTGAGCCCTGGGACGTTGATGCAGACCCGCAACCCACCATCCTCGCCTGGATGGGGAGCCACGCCAGGTGAGCGGCGGTCGCCGCGCATGGCTCTCGCGTCTTGCAGTTCCTGAGTGGTCTTGGCAACAAACTCCTGAGCGCCGGGCGCTCCTCGCCCGATGTCCTCCTGAGGGAACCGTGCTGCGAAGCACGCCTCCACGTGGTGCCCGAGCGCCTCCCTCATGATGTTGGCAAGGTCGAAGGCCCTCTAGAAGAGAGTCCCCGAGCCCTGCCCGAGGAGGGCGCTGGGCGCGCCTTCCTATGTAAGGGAGGGAGGCGCCCCAGGAGTGGGCGCCGATCCTGACGAGGCACCACTTGCGGTGCCACTCTCCTGAGGCCCGGTGCGGAGTAGCTGCTTCTTCTTCTTGGGGACGACCTCAGGAGGGTACTTCACTGCATTGTTGTCGGGGTCTTCGATTGACGCTGCTTGGAAGGCGCGCTCGATGGAGCACACCGCATCTCTTTCTTCGCAGGGGACTGTGATGATCCGCCGCTTCCAGGCATCTTGAGGACGTTGTAGCCGTGGTGTGTCACTGCCATGAACTTGGCCAGGGCTGGGTACCCGAGGATGGCATTGTACGGCAGGCGGATGTGGGCGACGTCGAAGTCGATGAGCTCGGTGCGGTAGTTGTCGCACTGCCCGAAGGTGATAGGGAGGCGGACCTGCCCTATCGGGGTGGTGGAACCGTCGGTTACTCCTGAGAAAGGCTTGGTGGGCTGAAGTTGATCGTAGGGCACTTGAAGGCTGTCAAACGTCTCAACGGACAGGACATTAAGCCCTGCGCCGCCGTCGATGAGGGTCTTGGTAACTTGCACGTTGCTGATGACAGGCGAGCAAAGCATCGGGACGGCGCCAACGGTGGCCGCGCACTTGAGCTGATCTGCCGAGCTGAAGGTGATGGCGCACTTGGACCACCAGAGCGGGCGCGTGGCCTCGAGCCTGGGGAGGACTACATTCACCTCGCGAGCAAACTGCTTGAAGATACGCTGAGAGGCTGGGGCTTGAGCTCCACCCAAGATGCGGGCGATAGCACGCGGCTCCTGGAAGCCCCCAGCCCCCTCGTCTTGATGGTGGTCGTCGTTTCTTCTTGGCGGTGGCGGCAATGGTGGAAGTACGGCATTGCCCTGAGGGCGGTCCTCGCGAGGCTGATCGCGCCAGGCGCCCTCGCGAGGTTGGTCCTGCCAGCGGTCCTCGCGAGGCCGGTCACACCACTCCTGGCGAGGGCCGCGGTCGTCCCAGTGTCCTCCGCCGCCTCCTCCTCCTCAGCCGTAGCCCCAGTCGTTGCACTCGAGGCGTCGACCGAAGCTTCCGTCTCGAATGGCCCTGAGCTCTTGACAGTCGTTGGTGTTGTGGCTATGAACGTTGTGGAAGGCGTAGAATGGTCGACTGCTCTTGGATGACTCGGGCTGGTCCCGGCCGTGTTTCGTGTCTAGCTCCGCCGCGAGCACGGCCAGTCCCTTGCGCTTCACGTCCTTGGCCTTGGCCTTCTTCTCCTCGGGGTCAGCAGCTGGGAGCTCGAGGAGGGAAAGGCGCCCTTCCTGAGCTCTTGCGCACTTGGCCACCAGGTTGAACAGCTCCAAGGTCGTGCACAACTCCTCGTGGATGGCGAGCTCCTCCTTCATCTTGACGTCACGAACGCCATTAGAAAACACGGAGATGATGGCCTCGTCTGTCACCTTGGGGATCTTGAGGCGAACATTGTTGAAGCGCTGGATGTACTTCTGGAGGGTCTCCCCTGGCTGCTGCTTGATGCGGCGCAAGTCACTCGCGGCCGGAGGGCGGCCGCGAGTGCCCTGGAAGTTGGCGACGAAGCGGTCGCGCATCTCATTCCAGGAGGAGATGGAGCCTGGAGGCAGGTTCAGGAGCCATGAGCGGGCACCATCCTTGAGAGCCATGGGGAACCAGTTCGCCATGACTTTTTCGTCGCCGTTGGCTGCCTTGATGCTCAGCTCGTAGAGCTGCAGGAAGTCCGCGGGGTCGGGGGTGCCGTCGTAGCGAGGAGGCAGGTCTGGCTTGAACTTGCCCGGCCATGCGACGCTACGCAGCTCGGGAGTGAAGGCGCGGCAGCCCGCGGTTGCCACCGGGACCCTTTGCTGATGTGGAGCCCGCCCTTGATGTCCGCGCATCGCCACCGCAGGTGGCGCACGGTCTTGCCGTGGTGGTGTGGAGAACACGGGAACGTTCTCTCGCGGCCGAGGAATATCTTGGCAGCTTCTTTCCTCTCGCGCGGGCGCCGGACGCGGTGGGTCGCGCCGGGGGGCCGCGCGCCTTGGCGCCAGGACGCCGTTTGGGGCAGAGGTGGCGGAGGCGCTCCGTGAACCACGTCACCTGCAACTGGCGGAGGGTGAGGCAGCGAAAGGGAAGGCATGGGAGAGCCCCCAGCGGCGCTGACGAGCTTGGCGATGCGGTCGAGCCAGTCCTCATAGAGGTCGTCAACGGGGCGGTAGTGCAGGAGCTCGCGTGGCATGAGCAGCGCGGCCTGCGCGTCCGTGGGCGCGCGACGAGCGTGAGACGACGAGCCGGCCGGAGTCAGCGACGGGGTGGCGGTGCGGCTGATAACCCACAAGTATAGGGGATCAATTGTAGCCTCTTTTGATAAGTAAGAGTGTCGAACCCAACGAGGAGCTAAAGGTAGAACAAATATTCCCTCAAGTTCTATCGACCACCGATACAACTCTACGCACGCTTAACGTTCGCTTTACCTAGAACAAGTATGAAACTAGAAGTACTTTGTAGGTGTTGTTGGATAGGTTTTCAAGATAATAAAGAGCACTTATGATTGGAACTCTAGCAAGCATCCGCAGCTACTAAAGATCATTAAGGTAAAATCCAACCATAGCATTAAAGTATCAAGTCCTCTTTATCCCATACGCAAACAACCTACTTACTCGGGTCCGTACTTCTGTCACTCACGCCACCCACCATAAGTAAATCATGAAGATATTGCAAACCCTACAATAGGGATCCCTCACGCTTGTGCGACACGGTGAGCACCATAGGACAACACCAATAATAAAACATGCAACTCAAACCAATCACGATCATCAATTAACCCATAGGACAAAACGGATCTACTCAAACATCATAGGATAGCCATACATCATTGGGAAATAATATATAGCGTTGAGCACCATGTTTAAGTAGAGATTACAGCAGGTAAAAGAGGGGTTACACCGCTGCATAGAGGGGGGAAGAGTTGGTGATGACGGCGGTGAAGTTGTTGGTGTAGATTGCGGTGATGATGATGGCCCCGGCGGCACTCCGGTGCCACCGGAAGCGAGGGGGAGAGAGCCCCCCTCCTTCTTATTCTTCCTTGACCTTCTCCCTAGATGGGAGAAGGGTTTCCCCTCTGGTCCATGGTCTCCATGGCGTGGCAGGGGCGAGAGCCCCTCCGAGATTGGATCTGTCTCTTTGTCTCTCTCTTTTTCTGCGTTCTAGATCCTGCCCTTTCACCGTTTCTTTTATAACCGGAGATCCGTAACTCCGATTGGGCTGAATTTTGGACACAATCTCTATCCGGATATTAGCTTTCTTGCGCCGAAAGAAGGGCTCCAACCTCCTTATGGGGTGGCCACGAGGGTCCAGGGCGCTCCTGACCCCCTGGGGCGCCCCCAGCCTCGTGGCCCCCTCGGGCATCGTCTCGTGTTGATTCTTCTTCCCAAAAATCATAAATATTCCAAAAAAATCTCCGTTAGTTTTTATCCCGTTTGGACTCCGTTTGATATGAGTTTTCTACGAAACGAAAAACATGCAACAGACATGAACTGGCACTGGGCACTGGATCAATATGTTAGTCCCAAAAATAGTATAAAAAGCCGCCAAAAGAATATGAAAGCTGTATAATATTGGCATGGAACAATATTTTTTTTTAGATATGACGGAGACGTATCAGCAGCCATCCCGTCGCACCGAGGGGTGCAGCGACGATGCTTGCTGCTCGTTCCCCGCCGGGCCGGTGGTGGCGTTGGCGGCAGGCGACGGAGAACGACGGGGAGGCCCGCCGACAGGAGTCGTCTGAGCGATGCGGGCGGCAAGGGCAGCCCTGCGCTCACTGCGGGCTCGACGGGCGTCCGACATGGAGGCGATGAAGCGATGGGACATGAATCGGCGGAAGGAATACTCCGGCGCACCCCTACCTGGCGCGCCAAATGTCGGATTTCGGGTTCCGGTAAAACCCTTGAGGTTCAAACACTGGGGTGCGCACGAAGATCTCCCCCTACCTAATCACGCCCTCACCCTCACCGCGATCTCAGAGCCTAGCTTGATGAACTCGCAACACAAGAGACACAAGATTTATACTGGTTCGGGCCACTGATGTGGTGTAATACCCTACTCCAGTGTGTTGGTGGTGGATTGCCTCTCGGGCTGAGGATGAACAGTACAAGGGGAAGAACAGCCTCCTAAGGAGAGGTGTTCTTGTGCTTGGTGGGTGTGAGGATGGAGTGGATCCTGTCCCAGATTAGTTGCCTCCTACTATGGTGGCTAGTCCTATTTATAGGGGCCTTGGTCCTCTTCCCAAATATTGAATGGGAAGGGATGCCACAACGTGCAGTTTGAAGGGGGACAACTAGTACAAGTTATCCTGACAAAAGTAGTCTTCGCCTGCCAAAGGCTCTGGTTGTGACGCCGTCTTGGGCTCCACGGTGACCTCCGTCCTGCCGTCCTGCTGGTCTTGGTCTCGTTGCACCGATATGGAAACCTTTGCCTGATGCCTCGGGACTCCTCGCCCGCGCTTGCCCCTTTAGCACCAAAGAGGAAACGAGGACACTGTGCAAACTGGTGCCCGCCTGGCTCCAGTCATCATGGCTTGCGTCACTTGAACCTCGCGAGGTGTCCCTTGCCTTGATCTCTTTGCCCCTCGCGAGCCAGCCTGGTGAAGCCGCTCCCGAGGAGGTCTTGTGTCGTCCGCTGTCGGTTCAATATCCGGCGTATCTCGTAGTAGGGGTCCTAAGCTAGGCGTCTTGGAGCGATGGTAACATGGACACCGGGTTTTACCCAGCTTCGGGCTCTCTTGATGGGATAATACCCTACATGCTGCTTTTGATTGTATTCATATGGGTGTAGTACAGAGTACACGTATCTACCACGAGATTGTAGTAATGAATATGAGATTGTCTATTGACTAGCCTGGCCTCGGTTTATATATGCACCGTAGGCCTAGGGTTTAGAGGAGTCCTTGTCTTGGGAGCCAAGTCTTGTGGGATCCTCCTTGTGTGCGGCATGGCCCGTCCGAACTGGCCCATAAGTGAATCGCCATGGGGGTCCTCGGCCCGATCCACCTGATCGGGGGAAGACGTGGTGAGTACCCCCTAATCCAGGACACCGTCAGTAGCCCCCTGAACCGGTCTTCAAGTTAGGGATGCTCCTTGATTCTTCCGAACTATTCTTCATCTTCAGTCGTCGGTCTTGAAAACTGGTTCAACAAATCTTCCCATCTTCGATCTTGAGGATTTTCGAAGTGGATCCGAAGAGTTTATACGTCGGGTATCAGGAGCCCCTTTAAGTTATCGGCCTTTATCAATGCCTTGTTATTTTCACGCGCACCTTGGGCTTGAAGTGTTTCCCGTGCGGCGGTGTCCTCTCGCGTCCAAGCTCCAACGCCGGACCGTATTCGAGGTATCTTTTGCAGCCGAGCACCAACGCGAGACTGCTTCCGAGCTCCGACGCCGGAATGTATCCGAGCTCCAACGCCAGACTATGTCCAAGCTCCATCGCCGGACTGTGTCCGAGCTCCAATGCCGGACTGTATCCGAGGTGTTATAAATCACCTTGGTTCAAAAAAGTTGAAGGAGTTTAGCCGAGCTTAATGCCGGAAATGCCCTCTATGGAGCCAGCCACTGGCGCCCGAGCTTTATGCCGGAGTACTTCCGAGGTGGCGCACCACCCTGACCGCGGGCCGATTTTTGGTAATATTTTTGATTGATGCAATTTATTCTCTGCCGAGATATATAGCCAGTAGCCCTCAAGGTGTGTATCGGTCTAAAACCCGAGATGCACCTGAAGGAAAACATTAAACCGCTGATCCTAGTAGCCCCTGAGACTCAGGTCGATGCGCGAAATCGGCCTAAGGATCAACTCCTAGCTCGGCAGCATACGTAGGAATAGAAACGCAGTGTAATATATTAGAGATAATAGTGATCGACGAACGGGCCCTGGAGAGAGGGTCTTGAGAAGTTGCCGTAATATACTAGCTTGATGCCAGATAGGTCTAGATGGTACCTGTGGTTGTCCGAAGACGCGTTTGCCTATAGTACGGTCAAGCCGAATACTAAGCACTTTGAATTTTCTGCATTGAACAGGCAATGCAGTAGCCCCCGAGACACTGGTCGGGTGGCAACACCAGATCAGGGGATCGATCTGCCCCTTTAATATTTGTAAATAATAATCCCAAAGCTCAGTAGCCCCCGAGCCTTAATGTGAGCACGGGTGGCCAAATTAAGGATTGATATCCATAGTAAAATCACAAATTATGTAATGACTCTATGTATCCAAGTACTTTACATCATTAATGCTCGGATCCGCATTGTACAAAACTTTGTTGACCGGCCATCGGCTTCAACCTCTTCGGCCAATAGCCGAGGAGTGTTTTCCTACTTTATAAAGCCGTTATAAGGGCAAAGATTTATGGAAAACAAGGCAATCCGCCCATACGGTTTTATAAACAAAGGTACACGGAGAGATATGTTATATTACGTTTTAACGTCAGACACATCTTCCAAAGAAAATAGTCCCGCTATCGGTTCCTTTCTTTAGGTCGTCATGCTTATCATGATCATGAAACCTCACCTCCGATGAATGTGCGAGGAAAATATTGAGGATTTAGTTCAGGGAAAGTTCCCGAACTCTATGGTATTAATGAACCATAATTTTCACTTCCGTTGTTGCCGACCAATGTGATCCTTTAAGATTGCTAGCTTTCGGCTTCACCCAGTCTGAGGTACTAACTCGGATGACCCGGTAGTAACAATCGCAGAGGTGCTCCCTTTACTACCTAGCCGAACAATCGGGAACGTAGGGGTAAGCATAGGAGCCAGGCAACCCAGCTTGGCTAAAATCTTAAGTCAAATTGATGCATATTTATGGCTTTATAACGATGATTATGGAAAGCAGCCCTCGTATATTAAATACAAATGCCGATGATATGTTTATTTTGACTCCGTTGCGATTGTTTATCAGTTGAAAGTGGCCCATCGTCGGCTTCCACCCCTTTGTAGATGCTACCCAGGGTGTTTCCGCATGAACAAAACAACCCTTAGCCGACGTCTCAGTACCCGAAGGCGGTTGTGTTAGCGAAAATGAGGCAATCAGATATGCGGGCTTTATAACTTTCACGTAGTCATAGGAGCTTAAAGTTGGGAGGCCAGTTACTAGCCCCCGGTTAGTGTTCAGCGACAGCCGAGGTCAAGCCGTAAACACTTCGGCCAATGTTATGAACAGCCCGTCATTTAACACAGTCATCGGATCGCTGACCAGTTTACGCTTATTGTGACAGTCAGTTTTTGGCTTTCTCCACTGAGGTGCTTAACCAGGCAAGCTGGAAGCGCAATCGCAGTGGTTCTCCCTTTGCACACCTAGCCGAACAAAGCGGAACGTAGGAGGCAAGCACAGGAGCCGGGCAACCCAACTATTGACCGAAGAGACAATTCAAAACCGATGCATATATAGCAATATCCGAGAATGTTTTTGCCGAATCTCTAAAGGTGTCCGGCGTTGCACTGCGAGACTAATGCTGGAAACACACAAATAGTTTAAAAGTGCCATAGGCTCAAAAAGCCAAAAAACTTATTCAAAAGTTTAATGTCCGAACTACATCAAGTGTTTGGTGCCAATTCAAAAATTGGTCTTAAAAAATTTGTGCTTCTGTCATGCTTTAAAAGGACACATCCGATCTCAAGACTTCAAGTGGGTCAGCTTACGGCTTAAACCTCTTTATCCCGAAGGCGGGGTATTTATCAAAGGCCAGTTTGACGAACAAAACTCGAGCGGCTTTAGAGAGAGACCAGGCCATCTAGCTATTGACCGTATACTTGAGTCGAAAAAGGAGTGGTAGAAAAAGACTTTGCAGCGACTGAGAAGAAAAAATTATTGTAAAACGGCTCATGCAAATTTAAGAGCCCCAAGTGACATGGCTAAAAGAATTTTATGTATAATGATTTTATGTACCGAAGTACTTATATCATATCTGTACTTTAAACGCGTCTTAACCGACCGTCGGCTTCTCCCTCTTCGGTCAAGGGCCGAAAAGTGTTATGTACTCCACCTGTCGAGAATATCGACGGTGTTTTCGATAACCAGGCAATCAGGCCATAAGACTGTAACAGACAAAGCACGCTCAGGGAACTTATGCTATATTACTGACGAAGTGTCAGAAGCATCTTCGAAGAAAATAGTACCTCCACCGATACCTTTCTTCGGTTGCTCATTGTTACTATGAGACTTGTGCAATAGATTTTTTGTACTCATGAGTTCCGTTGTGTGCCGACCATGATTGAAAACAATAAGAGCACTAGCTTTCGGCTTCACCCAGTCTGAGGTCCGAGCTCGGATGATCCGATCGTGACAATCGCAGAGGTGCTCCCTTTACTCCCTAGCCGAACAATCGAGAACATAGGGGTAAACACAGGAGCAAGGCAACCCAGCTTGCGGAACACTTAAGTCAATATGGTGCATATTGTGGCATAATACACGAACAAGGAACGAAGCCATACAAGTCTAATCATATGCAAGAGGAAAGGCTTCATAAGGGAAGCCCCCAAGTAAACGGGGTATTTGAATTTGTGTGTCACAAACAAAGTTTTGACAAGGACGTTTTTCACAAACAACTCTTTGCCAGAAAAGTATAATGCTTGGTCGAACCGAACAAAATTAAAAATTGAAAGTTTTTGAGCATGAAAGTGACCTAGCTGGTTAATGTGCTTGGTGTTGATGACGCGTTCCGAGCTTGATGCGGGACAAGGTCCCCGCCCCCGAGCCGGTCCCGAGGTGCCGGAGCGAAGAGCTCGGCACTCTGAAGTGGCGACGTAGCACGGCCAATGTGGCGAGGTGGAACCCCCAGTCCGACCGAAGCGACGGAGCAGGCCGGCAGTATGATGCAGAAGTCCCCGGCGTGGGTTAATGAAGTGATGACGAAGCCCGGTCCAGCAGAGGTGACGTGGTACGTCGGTACGCCAAGGTGACATCGCTGCCGGACCTGGATCATTTATCTGTGCACGGAAAATAGTGCAAGCCAGAGATAATAGTAATAATAATAAATTAAAAAATTCATAGCATAATAAATAATTTATGCAAAAAGAGTAATAAGAAAAATATGGCCCGTGTGCCGAACACTCGGTGAGGTAGAGTACTCTCAACGATGGCGGAGTCCCCGAGGCAACCGAACACGTCGGAATGGCAATTCGACCAACAAGGTGATCACGAGAGCTGATTTACGCCGATTGGGACGACGTCGGCTTGCCGAAGTGACCGCGTGATGCAGTCGAAGTCGATTATGGTTGACGTCGTCTTGGTGGAGTGACGTGGCAACGAAGTCGCTGCAGATCCGAACCAAGCGTCATCGTTGAGGCCGTAAATCACCTGTGTACAAAGGATAACACTGGTCGAAGTAGTATTCTCAAGAGAGAAAAAAAGGAATTAAAAATGATTCAAAAAGGTACCACCTGATAGTAATACGAGGCGGCTAAATTAAAGACACACAATGCAAAATCTGACATAAAGGGTGTCCGGCTGTAGATGAAATAGCCGAACTGAGACTATTGCTAGGGTAGCACTCTCTGTTAACTCTGGCGGCTAGCATTACCAATACTAGTAGGAGGTGTAAGCCAATACGTAAAAGGTAGATGAAAAGCAAACTGCTAGTCAAAAGCGCAGACTACCTCCACATATAATTAAATAATGAATCACGCAAAAAGAAAGGGTCGGATCTCCCTGTGTGCTGCAATCGAGCCCAATCCTTGTCGGCCCGAGGCACTATTCCATATGAATAGTATGCAGTCACGCTGGTTCTCTTCGGCCGCGCCGCCGCCAGACAGATTGCTTTTAAGTTGGACCGCACAGCGGCCGCCCGCACGCACGCGCCTCTCTAAAACCTTTCGCGGCGCGCGAGGTAGCATGCCTTCACATGTTCTACCAGTTATCCGCAGTAGACCTCGAATCCTACGTATTTCAGTGTGCGGACGTCGTGATGAAGTGACAGTACATAAAGTAGGTCATATCATGCATGCTGTGTTCGCGGACCCGCGTTCATAAATCCAGGCTCCAAATTGCCAACAATTAGCACTAATACTAGTATATGGAAAGTGCGCTAAGCAATAACTAGCATGGCTCCACACTTTAACAATTAAATAACTAAAGAAAGGAAAGAACAAATCTTCCCTGTATGCCGCCGATGCTGCCAAAAAATCTTGATCTCGTTCTGCGAACCAAGTAGCATAGTGCGGAATTTTTGCAGAAATAGATAATTTACATGGAACAGATCTAACTGAAAATATATCACCTGATTATCCCATCAATCCGCGGCGATCACCCAGCGGGCTCTCAATGAAAGCACCAATGTCGGTTCAATATCCAGCGTATCTCGTAGTAGGGGTCCTAAGCTAGGCGTCTTGGAGCGATGGTAACATGGACACGGGGTTTTACCCAGCTTCGGGCTCTCTTGATGAGATAATACCCTACATGCTGCTTTTGATTGTATTCATATGGGTGTAGTACAGAGTACACGTATCTACCACGAGATTGTAGTAATGAATATGAGATTGTCTATTGACTAGCCTGGCCTTGGTTTATAGAACACACCGGAGGCCTAGGGTTTTGGAGAGTCCTCGCCTTGGGCGCCAAGTCTTGTGGAGTCTTCCTTGTATGCGGCAGGGGCTGTCCGAACTGGCCCATGAGTATACGGCCATGGGGGTCCTCGGCCCAATCCAACTGATCGGGAGACGACGTGGTGAGTCCCCCCTAGTCCAGGACACCGTCAGTAGCCCCCTGAACCGGTCTTCAAGTTGGGGACACTCCTCGGTTCTTCCGAACTGCTCTTCGTCTTCGGTCGTCAGTCTTGAAAACTAGTTCAACAAATCTTCCCATCATCTATCTTGAGGATTGCCAAGCTAAATCTGAGGAGTTTACACGTCGGGTATCCGAGGAGCCCTTTAAGTCTTCGGCCTTTATCAATGCCTTGTTATTTTTATGCCACACCTCGGGTTCGAAGTTGTTCCCGGGCGGCAGTGTCCTCTTGTGTCCGAGCTCCAACGCCGGACTTCATTCGAGGTATCTTTTGCGGCCGAGCACCAACGTCGGACCGCTTCCGAGCTCCAACGCCGGAATGTATCCGAGCTCCACCGCCGGAATGTATCCGAGCTCCACCGCCGAACTGTATCCGAAGAGTATTGTTACAGCCGTGCTCCAATGCCGAACTGTATCCGAGGTGTCATAGATCACCTTGGTTCAAAAAAGTCGAAGGAGTTTAGCCGAACTTAATGCCAGAAATGCCCTCTATGGGGCCAGCCACTGGCGCCCGAGCTTTATGCCAGACTACTTCCGAGGTGACGCACCACCTTGGCTTGGGCTGACTGTTTGCGGATTTTATTTCCGATTGATGCAATTTAATTACTGACGAGATATGTAGCCAGTTGTCCTCAAGGTATGTGTCGGCCTAAAATTCCGAGATGCACTTTAGAGGAGATAGTGATCGGCAGACGGACCCTTGAGAGAGGGTTTTGAGAAGTCGCCGTAATATACCAGCTTGATGCCGGATAGGTCCATATGATACCTATTGTTGTCCGAAGACGCGTTTGCGCATAGTTCGGTCAAGCCGAACACTGAGCACTTTGAATTTTCTACCTTGAATAGGCAATGCAGTAGCCCCCGAGACACTGGTCGGGTGGCAACACCAGATCACGGGATCAATGTACCACTTTAATATTTGTAAATAATAAGCACGAAGCCCAGTAGCCCCCGAGCCTTAATGTGGGCACGGGTGGCCGAATTAAGGATCGATATCTGGAGTAAAATCACAAATTACATGTAATGATTCGTTGTATCCAAGTACTCTACATCATTAATGCTTGGATCCGCATTATACAAAACTTTGTTGACCGACCATCGGCTTCAACCTCCTCGGCCAGTAGCCGGGGAGTGTTTGTCCCACTTTATAAAGCCTTTACAAGGGCAAAGATTTACGACAAACAAGGCAATCCGGTCATACAGTTTTATAAACAAAGGTACGCGGAGAGATATGTTATATTAGTTTATAATGTAAGAAACATCTTCCAAAGAAAATAGTCCCGCTATCGGTTCCTTTCTTTGGGTTGTCATGCCAACCAGGATCATGAAACCTCACCTCCGATCAATGCAGGAGAAAAATATTGAGGATTTAGTTCGGGGAAAGTTCCCGAACTCTATGGTACTAATGAACCAAAATTTTCACTTCCGTCGTTGCCGACCAATGTGATACTTTAAGATTGCTAGCTTTCGGCTTCACCCAGTCTGAGGTACTAACTCGGATGACCCGGCAGTAACAATCACAGAGGTGCTCCCTTTACCGCCTAGCCGAACAATCGGGAACGTAGGGGTAAGCACAGGAGCCAGGCAACCCATCTTGGCCAAAATCTTAAGTCAAATCGATGCATATTTATGGCTTTATAATGATGATTACGGAAGGCAGCCCTCGTATATTAAATACAAATGTTGATGGTATGTTTATTTTGACTCTGTTGCGACCGTTTATCAGTTGAAAGTGGCCCATCGTCGGCTTCCACCCCCTTGTAGATACTACGCAGGGTGTTTCCGTAATAACAAGACAACCCTTAGCCGAAGTCTCGGTGCCCGAAGGCGGTTGTGTTAGCGGAAACGAGGCAAACAGATATGCGGGCTTTATAACCTTCACTTAGTCATAGGAGCTTTAAACTGGGGAAGCTAGCTACAGAGCCCCCGGTTAGTGTTCGGCGACAGATGAGGTCAAGCCGTAAACACTTCGGCCAATGTTATGAATGGCTCGTCATTTAACACAGTCATCGGATCGCTGACCAGTTTATGCTTATTGTGACAGTCAGTTTTTGGCTTTCTCCACTGAGGTGCTTAACCATGCGAGCTGGAAGCACAATCACAGTGGTTCTCTCTTTGCACACCTAGCCGAACAATAGGGAACGTTGGAGGCAAGCACAGGGGCCGGGCAACCCAACTATCGACCGAAGACACAATTTAAAACCGATGCATATATAGCAAATCCGAGAATGTTTTTGCCGAATATCTAAAGGTGTCTGGCGTTGCACTGCAAGACTTATGTTGAAAACACACAAATAGTTTAAAAGTGCCATAGGCTTGGAAAACCAAAAAACTTCAGTAAAAACTGGATATCCGAACTATATCAAGTGTTCGGTGCCAATCCGAAAATTGGTCTTAGAAAAAAAGTGCTTATGTCGTGCTTTAATATGACGCATCCTATCTCAAGACTTCACGCGGGTCAGCCTACGGCTTCAACCTCCTATCCCGAAGGCGGAGTACTTCTCGTTAGGCCAATTTAGCAAACTAAACTCTAGCGGCTTTGAGAGAGAAATTAGGCTCCGCGACTATTGAACACATGCTCGCGTCGAAAAAGGGAGTGATAGAAAAAGACTTTGCAACGACTAAGAAGAAAACACTGATTATAAAATGGCTCATGTAAATTTAAGAGAACCCAAGTGACTTGGGTAGAAGAATTTTATGTATAATGATTGTATGTACCGAAGTACTTATATCATATCTGTGTTCACCCGAACTTTAAATGCGTCTTAACCGATCGTCAGCTTCTCCCTCTTTGGTCAAGGACCGAAAAGTGTTATGTACTCCACCTGTCGAGAATATCAACGGTGTTTCCGATAACCAGGCAATCAGGCCATAAGGCTGTAACAGACAAAGCACGCTCAGGGAACTTTTGCTATATTACTGACGAAGTGTAAGAAGCATCTTCGAAGAAAATAGTACCTCCACCGATACCTTTCTTCGGTTGCTCATTGTCACTATGAGACCTGTGCAATAGATTTTTTGTACTCATGAGTTCCGTTGTGTGCTGACCATGATTGAAAACAATATGAGCGCTAGCTTTCGGTTTCACCCAGTCTGAGGTCCGAGCTCGGATGACCCGATCGTGACAATCGCAGAGGTGCTCCCTTTACTCCCTAGCCAAACATTCGGGAACGTAGGGGTAAACACAGGAGCAAGGCAACCCATCTTGTGGAACACTTAAGTCAATATGGTGCATATTGTGGCGTAATACACGAACAAGGAACGAAGCCGTACAAGTATAATCATATGCAAGAGGAAAGGCTTCATAAAAGAACCCCCAAGTAAACAGGGTATTTGAATTTGTATGTCACTAACAAAGTTTTGACGAGGAAGTTTTTCACATACAACTTATTACCAAAAAGGTATAATGCTTGGTCGAACCGAACAAAATTTAAAACCGAAAGTTTTTGAGCATGAAAGCGACTTAGCTGGTTAATGTGCTTGGTGTCGATGCGCGGCCCGAGCTTACGGCGGGACAAGGTCCCAGCCCCCAAGCCGGTCCCGAGGTGGCTGAGCAAAAAGCTCGACACTCCAAAGTGGAGACACAGTACGACCGATGTGGTGAGGCAAAGCCCCACGTGTAGCTTAAGTGACGGAGCAGGTCTGCAGGTGACGCCGGAGCCCCCATGTCAGCCGACGTGTCGAAGCTCGTCGGCATGGTGGACGTCGGCTGATAGGAATGACAGTGCGGCGATGCCGGCGCAGGGTTGCTCATTGAGGTGGCGCAGTAGTTTTCCTGCGGACATATAAACAGTGCCACCCAGAAATAATAACAATAATATACTTTGAAAATAAATTTTTTCCACTTATTTAATCTAAGTGAAGTAAATAATTAAAAAAATAACCTAAATGCCGAGGTCGTCCGGACAAAGTTGCCGCAGAGATGCCGACAAAGGGTTTCGCGATGAGGCGACACCACAACTTTGATCGATGCAGGCAGGACAACTACCTCAGCCCACAGAGTTGACCGCGTGACGTGGTCGAAGTTGACTACCTGCACACATAAAATAGTGCGAGCAATAGTAATGATAATTAAAAGAAAAAAATGCATAAATAATTTATGCGGAGTGAATAACATGGTGGATATGGCCTGAGCACCGAGGATGGCACGATGCGATGACGACGTAGTTCGAATTCGCATGGATGGCCGGGTTGCGGCCGTAGTGTCTGCTGAATTATGGACGAAGTCGGCTTGCCAAATGGAGGCCGGACTGGAATCGGACCTTCACGTATGTCGCGGGGCTGGCCAAACTGATGTTCATGTTTTGGGTAGCACGGCCATTGGTGTTCGGAGCCGTAGATGGGTTCCGCTTGGATTTATGTGCATGTACGTCGGCTGCCACCGTTTTCTCTTTAATTAGATCAGATTGTCATTGCCAACGTCTAACACTGCGCATAGACGCTTTCATCTGAATTGCCCTCGATTTGATCTAGCAGAAACCTGGGCACATAAAAGAGTGCAAACCACTAATAGTAATTGAAGAAAAGAATTATGCATAATTAGGTTTACCTAAGGTAAAAGAAAAAAATATATCCTGGCGCCGAGGTCAATGGCGACAATGGTGTGGCATCGTATATTTTATAGGTCAGATTCAACTGTAGATGCGACGTTCGACAGACCGCGGATGAAAAATCCAAAAATGCAAACAAACATCAAAAGTCACTGCAAAGGTAGTCTGCACTGTCCCTCAATCAGACCTGAAAAGCAAGGCTGCAAAACTAACACATAATTGCATTAGTAGTAGTAGTACTTTTCGTCTGTGCATGCCTTGGAGATAATTTAACATAGGAATAGGAGTAGAGACAAGCAGTAATCACGTGCTGAATTAAAAAGGAGAGGAAAACGAATCTCCGGCGGCCGCTGCTCATCCATGATTAATCCCGGCTCCGCGTGGCGCTAGTGTCGCATATGCGCACTGACGGATTCTGCCTTGACCCATAAAGTAGTTCCTTCTCCGGCTGCTGTCTCTATATGCGAGCTTCTCAAGGTTTCCCGTAGTATATGAAAGCGGCGGCTTATGTGTACTGCAATAGCCACAGCGGGGTTCGGATCTGATGTATCACCCGACGCCGGACAAGTCCACGACCGATAGAAAACTCCTTAATCTTGATCTAGTACTGATCATCTCATCGGTCCGCGGCGATCGCCCAGCAGGCTCTCAATGAAAGCACCAATGTCGGTTCAACATCCGGCGTATCTCGTAGTAGGGGTCCTAAGCTAGGCGTCTTGGAGCGATGGTAACATGGACACGTGGTTCTACCTAGCTTCGGGCTCTCTTGATGAGATAATACCCTACATGCTACTTTTGATTGTATTCATATGGGTGTAGTACAGAGTACACGTATCTACCACAAGATTGTAGTAATGAATATGAGATTGTCTATTGACTAGTCTGGCCTCGGTTTATATAACGCACCGGAGGCCTAGGGTTTAGGAGAGTCCTCGCCTTGGGCACCAAGTCTTGTGGAGTCTTCCTTGTATGCGGCAAGGGCTGTCCGAACTGGCCCATGAGTATACGGCCATGGGGGTCCTCGGCCCAATGCAACTGATCGGGAGACGACGTCGTGAGTCCCCCCTAGTCCAGGACACCGTCAGTGATGATGGTGTTCCTGCCATCCTGCAATATAGCCCTTCCGATTTATATCTGGCGGAAGGAAGGAAACTATGACAATTTTGCAACAAGATACCCACACCCCTCTCCACATTTGCAAATAAGGCATTCCCTCGTTCATCCTTTTCTCCCACAAGATAAACTACTCATACAAATGCATCTTGATGTTCCGTGCAACGCATGGGCATCTTGCTAGTTGGGCGAAGGAGTTTGTGTGACACATATCTATATTAAGGGATAGGTAGATAGCATGTGTGTGAGGCATACTTAAAGCATAATGGAGATAAACGAACGGTGTGCATGCAAGTGCCGGAAAAAATGAAGCTATAAACATTGTCTACGCGCGCGCGCGCGCGTGTGTGTGTGTGTGTGTGAGAGAGAGAGAGAGAGAGAGGGAGAGAGCAAAATCTCAAAACAAAAGGTGCTCTACTGGAATCCCATTGTATGTATTCATATGGTTCCGGAAATTGAGTTAACCTTAGGAATTAGTGTGAGAGACATAATTATACTTTGAGGCATTAGTGGTTGTGGGTGGGCGGAATTAAAGGGGTGGGCGTGTTCGATGGAGAGAGCGTGTGTGTTTGTGTATGAGAAACTTGTAGGACGGGGTAGAAAGACGAATTCTAACCTTGACGGAGGGAGAGAAATACATGAAGTGCGCGTGTGTGATTCCGATGCCCACGGGAAAATGAGATATGTATGCGTGTGAGAGAGATTCCACAATTCATTCACGTATCACCATCTAGCGATCGTGGATGTGCATCGCTTGAACATAAATCAATATCTACTTCGTATCATGGTCAAAGGCACAATATCGATTCAACCCTATAAAGATTGGACACTCACATATCACATTTTTTCTATCTAAATAAACCTTTTCAATTGTGCATGCCAAAGTTACAGTGATGTTTCTTCAAACAACCAATGTAGCTATCATGTACATGCACCATTATTACTCTTGCATTCAAATTCATTAGTCTTGGATGATTTAAGGTTCTATTATGAAGTAATATATGTAATATTCATATATGAATTCAACGGGTACAAAATTTATGAAATGGAGGCTATGTAATCATATGAGGTAACACTTTTAAGTAGCGGACTACAATATCCATTTCTTTTGTGGTACTACAATATCCATCTCTTTTTGTGCGCCTCTACACTAACACGTCAATGCGTTATGTTTAAAGTAAATAACCAATGGCACTAAATTATCTATTTACACGAGAAATACATAGGCTAGCGTTTGATCCCCTTTTTTGTGAACCCGCCTCTACACCCGTACGATTGGTCGCGCCCGTGTGAACGTCCAAGTTATCGGCGCATCATCCCGAGTTATTGTCTTTTTTTCTGGGGTGGACTTCACACCAGTTATTAACTGTTGACGCGTGCCCCGTGTACACAGTCTCGCATGAACTTCCCACTAGCATGGTCCAAAATTAGTTGAAACTGGATACGAACGATCCCACGGGCGGCAAAATGTCCGGCCTCCTCCTAAAATTTCCGCCACCTAGTCTTTAGCATGCGAAATTCCCCTTTTGTCCATGGTGCACGGAGAACAACAGTTACAATACCGCCCTCATCTACATAATAGGTCGGGGCTGCTTTGGTAACTTCCAGTTCCCCCCACCACACGGCACCCCCATTTCCTCTCCCCCTCCCGCAAAAACGACTAACTCCACAACACCAGAGCATCTTACATCACGCCGTACGTACTTCATCGGCCTTTCTACCCCTCCCCTCTCGAAACCCTAGACTGCTCATCCACCGGCGTACCAGAGCCCATTCACTACCTGCGGCGTCCACCTCGCCGGATCTGCTTCTGCGACCACATCTACCACTCCCACCTCCACTAGAAACAAGTAGATTGCTCATCCACCACTATACCACAGCCCATTTAGTGCCGGCCTCGTCCACGGCGCCGGATCTGCTTCGCCGGTACTCTAGTCAACCGCAGCGCATCTGCAGCGGCTCATTCGTACTCCCCGCCGGAGACGCTTCGTCCACCCCCCCGGAGCCTCCCCACCGACGCCCCCGTCGATGGCCTCTGCTCCTCTTCGCCGACACCTTCCTCAACACTACTGGAGCCGCTTCGCCGACACCATCGTCAACCCTACCGGAGTAGCTTCGCCCATACCATTCTCAGCCCTACCGGGGCCGCTTTGCCAACTCAGAAGTCCACGGCCACAGATCCGCTTCGTCGCACCATCATCCAACCTACCGGAGCAGCTTCTGACGCCCCGTCCACGGCCGCAGATCTGCATCGTCGACACCATCCTTAACCCAACCGCCGGAGCAGCTTCACTGACGCCCTCGTCCACGGCTGTAGATCCGCTTCGTCCACACCGTAGTCCACCCTACCGGAGCCACTCCACAAACACCCTACTCGAAGGTTCTACTAGATCTCCTTACCGAACCCCGACAGCCAGCGCAGCGTCATCACCCTTGACGTTTCTAACCTGATTCCCACCGTCTGGCAAGATGCCAAGCACCCGCCACGGCCTAGGTACTTCACCTTTAAACTCGTCCAACATCACCTGCCCGATGTACTTAAAATATACTAACATGTCGCTGTTACCTGTTATGCAGCTGGCAAAAACTACAAGGACGATGTTTCTTCTAGATCTAATAGCTTGGCCAACCAAGATCCTGGACTGATGCATTGCTATGATCTTGTAAGTGCGTCTCCCTCTCTTGTATTGTTGTGTGCCTGCCAGCGTGCTTTGCTAGGATTTTCGACCAGTAATCCCTTTGTGCAGACAATGATTTCTACTACTGGCTGCTAAATTAGATATGTAGATGTCATACATGATACTACCTTGTACCTCCGTTCCTAAATATAAGTCTTTCTAAAGATTCCACTATAGGCTACATACGGAGCAAAATGAGTGAATCTACACTCGAAAATGCATCTATATACATCCGTATGTGGTCCATACTGGAATATCTACAAAGACATATATTTAGGAATAGAGGTAGTACATTACACAAAATCATAGGTGCCATGTAGGAATTCAAGTGCACCACATTAGGCTCCCTTAGAGTGCCTGCTAGTCCAGCACACCGAGTCATGGCTAGTTTATGCTACGCACACAATTGTTAATTGGTGGTTTAAATATGCGCAAGGGATATGCTATGTATTATCATGTAGAGATGTCTGAAATTAGCCGTGTCAACTTGCAGATAGGGTTACGCAATGAAAAAGTACAAGATGTATGTGGCCATTTCATGGAACATCGCAAAAAAAAGGAGAGGCAGTGGTGAGCCTATAAAGTGTGCTATGGTAGGTCACTCCTCCATTGCAATCATCATGACATGTTATTTGTATGTCAGTTTTATTGGCAAAGTTTCTTAGGGACAGTCATTACGAGTTATCCTAAGAAAATAAGCACATGTGAATATAAGCTCGAGGTAATAAGCCAACCAGTTCTTTTCATTGCCTTCCTTTTCAGCTTATCTTTGGTATGCTCAGTGAAAAGTCTAGATTGCATTATATTTTGTCATTTTTCTGCCCATATGAAAATTAATTTGACTTGCAAACATCACAAATTGAACCCACTGCAGTAATTAATATGATAGGAAAACAGACCATCACTATTTGTTCAAAATGCAAATACAAAGATACCATCTACTTGGCACAATCTACTTTGGTCAATGTCTACCATAGAGATCCCATTGCCTAATTTAAATGAAGAATGCATGACCAACATTTAAATGAAGAACAATTATTTATTGAAATTTGATGGTCCAAGTGGATGGTTATTATCATATAGCAGCACCACCTGAAAGCATCATATAGTAGCAGCAGCTCATAGCAACTCATCATACAGCAGCAGCAGCAACAGCAACAGTGTGCAATTCATCATATACCAGCAGTAGCTCATAGCAATTCATCATATAGCAGGAGCAGGAGCAGCTCATAGCAATTCATCATATAGCAGCAGCAGGAGCAGCTCATAGCAATTCATCATATAGCAGCAGCAGGAGCAGCTTATAGCAACTCATCATATAGCAGCAGCAGCTCATAGCAATTCATCATATAGCAGCAGCAGCAGCTCATAGCAATGCATCATATAGCAGCAGCAGAAGCAGCTCCTAGCAATTCATCGTATAGTGGATTAGAAGAAAAATTTGGCAAAAAAATAGAGGAGATCCTCACCTTGTTGGATGAGCTCATCCTTCAATAGCACCTCAAGGCCACGGCCTGGGAGGAGGGGAGGGGGAATAAGGTGCCTTCTGCCGCAGTGTGGCATCATCCGTAGTTGTGCGGCGCCCGCCGGAGTAGTGCGTTCGATGGACCACAGTAGAGCAACTGCTGGAGACCATGAGAATGAGGGGTGGCGCCAGAGGGAGGAGCAGCCGGGGAGATTTGGCCCAACCCGCCGGCCATGTAGCCTAGCTGAACAGAGAATAGTCGAGGATGAGGCCAGATGGGACCAGTGGCCACGGCTCGCTGGAGGAACCCTAGCACTGCAGGCAGGGGATCGAGGTAGAGGGAAAGGGGAGAGGAGATGCAAGCGGGCAGGGCAATTGCATTTTGAGTTTAATATAGGCAGACAACAGAGTCATTTCACTATTCCCCTTCCCTTCAATTTTTAGTGAGCTTCTATCCGAAACACCCCCCCCAAAGTGAATAAGTTAAGCCCAAGCCCATAACTCAAAAATGACTTCTTTACATCTTTTATGGCTTATTTTGACAATATGCTCTGAAAAGGCGGAATAGAACTGGCCCTTAACCTGCAATTCAATTCTGTGTGCAATGATGAATCACTCCTGCCTGCTATAGTGTATATTTAGGCATCATCATACATGGCATAACCTAATACATGTGCATTCCATTGTAGAATCTGGAATATGCAATGTTTATGTTAGTTCATACGTTGCACATGATGTTTAAATGCCCCTTAAATCTGGGCAGTCAAGTGATGGTCTTTAAGCCTCCTTCTTTGCTTCTTTTCTTGATACATTTGTTCAATTGCTTGTTTGCATCAGCCAGCCATAACAGAGCTTGTCAACGATTTAAACACTAAGGGCTGCTGTAGTGGGGGCTTGTCTAACTCATAGGCGACATTAAGGTTTGGCTGTACACTAAAGTAGGCTCTCCAAGAGTACCTGGAGATCCAGTTCGAAGGTATGCATAGTTTTTACATAGTGCACACATAGTAAATTCTCATTTCATTGTGTGCAAGTGCAAGAGATGTGGCATGTTTCATTATGTGGTGTTGTTTTTTTATAATCTCAACCTTTTGTGTTGTTCACAGACTGGAAAGTTTGCATATTTATCTTCCAAGGAGACGAGTAACTAGTTTGTGTCACCTTGCAGAGGGGGTGCAATGAAGATAAGATTGAGGATTTCCAAGTACAAGATGTTAGGAAGGAGCCTTGCAAGAGAAGTAGGAACAACACTGAGCCTGTTCAACCAGTTAAGGTAAGTCACTGTACCCAACTCAACAGTTCAATTCCTTGTTTGTTTCAGGCATAGTTAATTTGCTCTTTTCAATTGCTTTATTTGTCCTCAGTTAATGAGATGCCCAAACAATGATGCCTGATGTTGGGTACTTGTATAACTATTAGTTGACATATTTAAAGGCCTTACCATTTAATTACTTTGGCGAAGTGTGCCTGAAGCTTTGAAGTCTATTAACCAACTATTACTGCATGAGGCTCACAATCTAGTTTATACTAGGCTAATGATTGCATTGCTTTGCTTGCTGTAGTAGGTTTGTATGAATCCCTCTGCTGTTCATTATGCTCCCTAAGACATTAATTGAGCTACAGAATGGCCAATTGCTTGCTTACTATACACAACGTGTTGTCTAAATTTGTAACCTGTCTGTTTTGGATTTGGCCCCAACATCATGCTCCTTTGGTGAGCTAAGAGAGATTTCTGTATGCAGGCTGCACATACTACCATTTTTATAATTTTTAAAATATCACCTGCTTATGCTTCATGACGTGTAACATTATTGTTAGTCCTGTTTTGCCATGTACAAAATAGTTTGTCTTGCTCGCTTCACTGTTGTAACTATATTTTTGCCCTAGTCATGTGTACTTACAGAAACATTTCAGGATAAAGTGACATCAACACAAAGATCTGCGAGCAGTGCGGCATGGCCATTACCGAATGATTATGGATTGGAATTGGAATGTGCTGATGTTCTCGAGCATCAACTAGAGGTGGCAAGACAATGTGTACATGATTCTCAACGTACAATCAACAAGTTGAGACTGGACATGCAGGTATTAGATGCAGGAGTCAAAAAACGAAACAATACACTGAGGTAACTACGAAGGAATTGGAGATTTTTGAAGACTGAAATTTGTGCTATCTGAATCCGGCCAATCCTATTTTCGGAAGAGATTATAGTTCAAATGGTAAGTTTTGTCGATGCATGTCCATGATGTATGAGCTTTATTTGTCCAGTGTATGCAATTTGCTGTTTCTGTACGCTTTATTATCACTAGTGCCGAACTACAATGCCCAGTGGGTATATTCGGCTGTAATTTCTTTATTGTATAGTGTAGGACTATTCTACGTTTCTATGCCTTAGTCTTTTTATTGTATAGTGTATGTTTTTAGAGGCGATAGTATAGAGTAGGATAATTATTGAATATGTTGTATCGTTGAAACGGGGGCCAACACGCCCAAACATTTCCTGGACGTCATTAGATGAACAGGATCACATCATTAGAGAATGATGTGATGGACAAGACCCATCCGTTAGCTTAGCATAATGATCGTTTAGTTTTATTGCTATTGCTTTCTTCATGACTTATACATATTCCTCTGACTATGAGATTATGCAACTCCCGAATACCGGAGGAACACTTTGTGTTCTATATAACATCACAACGTAACTGAGTGATTATAAAGATGCTCTACAGGTGTGTCCGAAGGCGTTTGTTGAGTTGGCATAGATCAAGATTAGGATTTGTCACTCCGTGTATCGGAGAGGTATCTCTGGGCCCTCTCGGCAACGCACATCACTATAAGCCTTGCAAGCAATTTGACAAATGAGTTAGTTGCGGGATGATGCATTATGGAATGACTAAAGAGACTTGCCAGTAACGAGGTTGAACTAGGTATGATGATACCGACGATCGAATCTCGGGCAAGTAACATACCGATGACAAAGGGAATGACATATGTTGTTATGCGGTTTGACCGATAAAGATCTTCGTAGAATATGTAGGAGCCAATATGAGCATCCAGGTTCCGCTATTGGTTATTGACCGGAGATGTGTCTCGGTCGTGTCTACATAGTTCTCGAACCCGTAGGGTCCGCAAGCTTAACGTTTGATGATGATTTGTATTATGAGTTATGTGTTTTGGTGACCGAAGTTTGTTCGGAGTTCCGGATGAGATCACGGACATGACGGGGAGTCTCGAAATGGTCGAGAGGCAAAGATTGATATATTGGACGAAGGTATTCAGACACCGGAAAGGTTTTGGGACGTTTCAGATATTTATCAAGGAACCGAGGGGTTACCGAACCCCCCCCCCCCCGGGGGGGGGATGTTATGGGCCTTAATGGGCCATAAGGGAGTAGGAGAGGGCAGCCCACAGGGTGGCGCGTGCCCCCCAAATGGGAGTCCGAATTGGACTAAGGGGAGGGGGCGCGGCCCCCTCTTTCCTCTCCCTCTCCCTCTCCTTCCCTCCTTCCCCCTCTTGGAATAGGAAAGGGAATCCAACTAGGATTGGGAATCCTAGTTGCACTCCCTCTTGGTGCGCCCCCTCATGGCCGCCGGCCTCATCCCTCTCCTGCTTTATATACGGGGGCGGGGGCCACCCCAAAGGCACAACAGTTGTTTCATAGGCGTGTGCGGTGCCCCCCTCCACAGTTTACCACCTCGATCATATTGTCGTAGTGCTTAGGCGAAGCCCTGCGCGGATCACATCACCCAACACCGTCGCCACGCCATTGTACTGAAAGAACTCTCCCTCGACCCTCTACTGGATCAAGAGCTCAAGGGACGTCATCATGCTGAACGTGTGCTGAACACAGAGGTGTCGTACGTTCGGTACTTGGATCATGAAGATGTTCAACTACATCAACTGCGTTAACTAAACGCTTCAGCTTTCGGTCTACGAGGGTATGTGGACACACTCTCCCCTCTCGTTGCTATGCATCTCCTAGATAGATCGTGCATGTTCATAGGAATTTTTTTGAATTACTACGTTCCCCAACAGTTACCAAGTTGGTAACAAAACATTTTGCTGAGCTAGGAGAGATTACCAAGGAACTGAAGCAAGCTGTCGAGGACAAGAAGCTCCTCGAGCAAATGAGAAAAGAAGCTAGCACTGACTCTGAAAGGAAAAACCTCAACAAGGAAATTCTTGAGCTCACAAAAGCCCTCACTGTCATGAGGAAAAGCAAGATTGAATGGCATTCAAAGCTGAAGATGGATGTCTCTGAGCTTTGTGACTGAAGGAATGATGAGAACAGACATCAAGCATATCTTGCTCGATGCAGAACAAAGGAAGAATAGCATCTGAAGGCTGTGGCAAGAGCAAACAAACCAAAGGAAGTCAAAGATCGCCGTATGCAGAGTATCGCAACTGACATTCCTATCTACTCGAGTGCACCTCTGCAATAGATTCCACCATCCCCTGCTCACAAGGATGAACCCGTGCAACAAGCTGAGCCTGCCATGGTTGTCATTCCTACCTCTGCTGCTCAAGAATCTGATGTGATGGATGTCTTTTTGAATAAGATTGACGAAGAAAATGTCATGCCCGAGCAACAAACCCCTGAAGAAAAAGTTGACGAAGAGATAGAGATGGAAAAGGCAGTTTCATCGTCGCTGAAAGAAATGCAAGTTGAGCCCTCCGGATCCAAGGAGGATGACAGGATTGAGGGGGGGGCAAAATGCTTCCCGAAGAAATACCACTCCAGTCACTTCATCTCGTGCCCCCACCCAGATGGAAGTTGATCCTGCTCCTGAAGATCCCAACCAGAATAGGAAGAAAATAAATTTGAAGATCCCATGGCCCACGAAGAAGTTTTTGTACCACCTGATGTGCCCCAAGTAACCGAGAAGAATGCTGATGAGACACAAGTGTCCAAAGAGGTTGTCGTGCCTCCCACTGTTGAGAGTTCACCAAAAGAAAAGGCCCTAGTGCCTGAAAGTCAGAAAGCCGCCGAAGGAGTTCTATCGAAAGATAATGAAGGCCAGTGTAGTGCCCAAATGCCATCTGCTACACAGAATGTAAAAGGCCTCTTGCTCCACTAAGGCCTATCGATGAATATGTGCCAGCTTCTGGTGATGTTCAGCCGATGGAAACCGGCGATGAAGAAAATCTAAAAAATCCCCAAGAATCATTTCCTCTGTTTCCAGCTGAGTATGGCCCAAGTGGTCCCGCATTCAATCAAGAGCTTCATCTTTCGAGGCTAGCTTTCTTTGGAGTCAGCCCATACGAAGGAGAACGTACCTCATTGTCACTCAGGTTTTGGACTGAGGAGCAAGCTATATATTATGC
Organism: Triticum aestivum; assembly: GCF_018294505.1. NCBI lineage: Eukaryota > Viridiplantae > Streptophyta > Magnoliopsida > Poales > Poaceae > Triticum > Triticum aestivum. The sequence goes on from NC_057799.1 coordinate 501,138,792, forward strand.
TCGAATCTTGTTTGGCAAGAACAGGATATTCAATCACAAGATATTAAACTTCATTGAGCTCAGAGAAATGCCATGTTTCCATCATGCAATCTAGCACATTGAGCATGCCCTTCTAAAAGGATTCATGCGTTTCAATCATGGCTGGAACAGAGAAATTATCCTTCAGTTCTATGCCACATTATATATCTCAGGAGAACTTGGAAACACCTCAACCTGGATTCTCGAGTGAATGACTGGCAGAGAAAAGATAAAGTGCTCGGCAGATCAGTTTTTGGCTATGATAAATCTTCCTCGATGTGAATTTGAAAAAGATCTGCATTACTGGGAAGTATCCGAAGCACAACTCCATATTCTGATGGATCCCAACTTGGTTGGTGACGAATGCATTGATGTTGTCCAAAGAAGTTGGCCTACGACAACAAAGTGATGTTTCACATTCTGTGCAACACTCTCATGCCAATGAACAGACCAAAATCTATCAATGGCATCGTGGGAAATGCACTTCTGGCCATCTCTCAAGGAATTAAGTTCGACATTCCTGATCTATTCATTTGAAACTTGGCTTGTGCAGCTGACAACCTCCAATCATTAAAGCCATATGCTCCATGGATCATGTTTGCAATCGAGCAGCTCATCAATGAAAAATTCTTCTGGTCTTTCTTTCCGGAAGTTTTCATGCCACCGGTGTCGGTGTCAAAACCGGCGGATCTCGGGTAGGGGGTCCCGAACTGTGCGTATAAGGCGGATGGTAACAGGAGGCGGGGGACACAATGTTTACCCAGGTTCGGGCCCTTTCGATGGAGGTAATACCCTACTTCCTTCTTGATTGATCTTGATGATATGAGTATTACAAGAGTGGATCTACCACGAGATCGTAGAGGCTAAACCCTAGAAGCTAGCCTATGGTATGATTGTTGTTGTCCTACGGACTAAACCCTCCGGTTTATATAGACACCGGAGGGGGCTAGGGTTACACAGAGTCGGTTACAAGGGAGGAGATCTACATATCCGTATTGCCAAGCTTGCCTTCCACGCCAAGGAAAGTCCCATCCGGACACGGGACGAAGTCTTCAATCTTGTATCTTCATAGTCCAATAGTCCGGCCAAAGGATATAGTCCGGCTGTCCGAGGACCCCCTAATCCAGGACTCCCTCAGTAGCCCCTGAACCAGGCTTCAATGACGATGAGTGCGGCGCGCAGATTGTCTTCGGCTTTGCAAGGCGGGTTCTTCTCCGAGTCCTGAGTACCTGTCGAGTAGTGTCCGGCTTCCCATGAATGTTGCACTCCTCGGCTTCTGCGCCTAATAATGGCTATCCTCCACGTGTCGAGCGAATGCGAGAAGTCGGGGCATTTTTGCACTTGCCACCCTAACCATGTGAGTAAATCGTCTATTTAAGGGACCGGGGATCCTCAGATCCAGATCACACCATCCTCCCTCAGCGAGTATCCATCGGAGCGCGCCCGGAAAAATCCATCCTATCATGGCCGGTCGTCGCAGCTCCTCCTCTCGCTCCCGTAGCCCTAAGCCAGGCAACTGGAAGAAGTGTTCCGTCTCCCACAGATAGTTAGTAGAGTTACAAACCCAGTGGTTTCTTCCTCCTGCGTATATGGTCCCCGTCCGAGATGGACTAGCCACTTACAATGGCGGGGAACAAGCGGAGAGCTTTCCCAACCCATCCATGGGGGAGCGGGTATGCCTTGTCCCATAGTTGTTAAGGGGACTTGGATTTCCAATCCATCCATTCCTCCGTGGGCTCCTAGAGTTCTACGGCCTCTAGCTGCATAATTTTACTCCTGCCTCCATATTACACATCGCAGGCTATGTCGCCCTTTGCGAGCTGTTTTTGGGCTGTGAAGCTCATTTCGAGCTATGGAAGAGGCTATTCTGCGTCGTACCCCGTACACAAGAGGGGTCAATATATCAAGTGGGCGGAGCCGAGATATGGCGCATCGCCGGGACCGGATATCTCTCCGGTACTCCGAAGAAGACATCCGAAGATTGGCCTTCGGAGTGGTTTTATATGGAGGACGTCCCCCTTCCGGACCTTGTTCGGATGGGCCTTCCTGAGTTTAATAACGCCCCTTTGAAGAAACGCCGCAGCTGGCGGCCTCGGAGCCCCCAGGAGGAAGATAACAGAGAGGTCTTTTACCTGACGGGCCGGATACAAACGCTGGCCAAATCAGGATTGACAATAGTCGAGGTTATGTCAATATGTATAATGCGGGGGGTGCAGCCACTACAATAGGGACAACCCATGTGGCACTTCAATGGAGAAGACGATGCCACCCGCTGCGGTGGTAAAGGTCCGGACTCCGTTGCTGCTCTAGCGAAAATACTGTCCGATTTATACAAAGGAGAGGAAGAGGAGTTCATCTGTATGAAGCCACGGGATGGATTCTCTATGTACAACCCCCCAAACTGGGTGAGCTGCTACTTTTTACTCCAGACCTTCCCGCATTCTTTGTCATAAATATTTACCTTGCTATTTCATAGCAGGAACTGCAAAAAGCTGTGAGTGAGGTGCACAGCCCGCCTCCACAACCAGAGGACCCTGACCGGGCCCTCGACCCTGGACTCGAAGAGGATCCAGACACATTTGTGGAGCTTATTGACAGGACATTCTATCAATTGAGCTGCGATGATGCCACGGTGGCCATCATAGCCGATTATCCTGGACTACTCCCTGCATTGCATGTAAGTAAAACCGGAGTCCCAACTTCCAAGAAGGATCCCTTTTTCTGCACTTCACCTACCGCACACATATGCTGTCTTACAGGGAAGGCCCTCGGGACGCCATGCCGAACCCGCAGTGTCTCACCAACAAGGGGCACCCAAGCCGGGTAGGCTTAAAAGGAAGGCGGTCAGGACTGAGACGTCATCGCGGAGGTATGAAACAAAACCCCGCTCCATGGTTGTCGTCTTTTAAAATATAATAACGTCCATGTTTCCTAGTAGGAAAAACGCTCGTCGGACTATATCCGGAGAGGTTGCCGGCCATGCCTCCACTAGCCGGGCTCCAGAGCCGGACCTAGAGGCGGACGCTAACATGGGGCCAACACCGGATGTTCCTCCTACAGAGGATGCGGATAGGCTGTCCGCTACGAATTCCGAAGTGGAGAGTGCCAGGAATCACAGGCGCCGCCGGGCCGTACTCCGCGACGCTTGTTTCTCCCAAGAGGCGTTCGACGCCTTTAACTCAGGAGACGCGTACATCCGAGCTGCTCAAAATGGTCTTGCCAAAGCCACGGACCAGTATGTAAAGGATATACGGGTAAGAAAATCTAATAATTATGTATATCAGTAGCCCCTGAGACTTGAAACAGTTGGCACAACTAATTTAAGGATCATTGTTTGCATAGGTTCTTACGGAGAAGAATACCCGGTTGTCTCAAGAGCTGGAGGAGTGCAAAGCCCAGCTTCAGGCCGCAATTGCCGCAGTAAAGGAGTCCGAGAAGGCCCCATCTGGTAACACTTATTTCTATTGCAAAAAATGACATGTACCAGGTAGTATGCAGCATGCATGCAAATCTAACAATAGATTCTGCAGATGACTCCGGAGTGAATCCGGTGGTCGTGATAGGGGATGAGCCGCATGCTCAACAACAGCTAAAGGCTGGCAAGCGCGTGCTTACACGGGTTAGGCGGGAGAAAAACGATCTCCCAGACGCCAATATCCGGCTGGGCGTGGAACTGAAAGATGTTCGAGCCCATCTTGCTGACTCCATAAAGGAGAATAAGAGGCTTCGACGCGGCATTTTCAGTAAGTGCTTGAGCGAACTTTTAAAGAGTTCGGCGAAGAAACCGGCTGACAGAGTTATATCTGTAGGTATGCTAACGGGTCGTCCCGCGGAGGAGATGCCTGGGTTTGTGGGTGATCTTCTGCTAGAGCTCTCACAACTGCACGAACAAGTTCGGCAGGTGATGCAGGGCATTGCCCAAGCCTTGTGGCCATCCGCCTCCCTGCCAGGAGGCATGGTGGAGCCTTTACAGAAGCTCAAGGGAGCGTGGCGGCGCTTCCGATTATGGAAGATATCAGCCTGTCGACAAGGTGCAAGGGAAGCCTGGGCCATGGTGAAGACGCGATATACCAAGGCTTACCCGAACCACATGGCCGAGGTCGGACCTGTGGGGTCTGATGGGAAAGAGATCCCCGTCAGTTTAGTGTATGATCAGGTAGAATTAGCCGCAAAGTATTCCCAACACGATTGTAGGCTAGACAGCCTGTTGGATGGTATAGAAGAAGAATTTAGTCAGTCTAAGTGACTGTGTACTTCAAGTGACATGTATTGTCCCTAGCCGAATTGTAAATCATTTGTCATGGCGGACCTTTTCGCTTCGACCTCTGGACCCGACAGTCCGGAGTGTATCTGAATACCCGCTCAGTTATGTAAAAACCGGGGTATGCGTGGAAACCAGGCGTAGGGGTCATAAGTGCTTGAACAGACAAGTACCCAACTAGCTATGTTATATTACATGGATAGTAAGAAACATCTTCCAGGGAGAATAGTTTCGTTAAGGGTTCCTTTCCCTGGGTACGCATGCCCTAATGTGCATGTCCGAGCTGCGAAAAGAGACGCAGGATATAAACATCTGGGGCATGTATTACAATAAATAAAGGTCATCTTTTGTTCACCGACCGAATATTCCCTTAAGAACGTAGCTTAAGGCTTCACCCAGTCTGAGGTACACATCCGGCTGACCCGGTAGTAAAAATCGCAGAGGTGCTCCCCTTATGCCCTAGCCGAATTAATGGGAACGTAGGGCATAAACACAAGAGCCAGGCAACCCAGCTTGGCCAAAACTTAAGTGATGTCGATGCATATAATGGCGACAAAAGGTACATGTGGAAGAATAACACATGTGTGGGGCATAGAGCCCGGAAAATAGTTATATTAAGCTTCTGTATAAGAAGCCCCCAGGTATAATGAGCGCGGCTAGCGGGTCAAGATTGTGTAGTCAAGACACATTTTAGCCTTTTAAGGCCTTGAAGAAAAAGGCAAGAAAGAAAGAAATAAAAGACAGATAACAGACATATAAAAAATTGACGTTGGTAAGGAGACAAACATAGAGTCAGGCACTAGGCGTAGAACCTTTGGAGTTTGGCTGCGTTCTATGGGTTTGGCTCGAGTCGATTGTCCGATGCATCCCGCAGACGATATGCTCCACCGGTCAAAACTTGGTCAATAACAAAGGGACCTTCCCATTTGGGCTTGAGCTTGTTCTTTTTCTTCTCCGGTAGGCGTAGAACGAGTTCGCCGACGTTATAAGTTTTGGCCCGTACTTCTCTGCTTTGATACCTTCGAGCCTGTTGCTGATAAAATGCGGAACGGGCTTTTGCCACGTCACGCTCCTCCTCCAGGGCGTCCAAACTGTCCTGCTGATCAAGCTCGGCTTCTTTCTCTTCGTACATGCGCACTCGAGGTGAGTCATGAATTATGTCGCAGGGCAGTACCGCCTCTGCGCCGTACACCATAAAAAATGGTGTGTATCCGGTAGTGCAATTCGGCGTGGTCCACAGCCCCCATAGTACGGAGTCGAGCTCCTCTACCCAGTGCGTATCTGATTCCTTTAAGGATCGCACTAATCTGGGTTTAATGCCGCTCATGATAAGACCATTTGCTCGCTCGACTTGACCGTTAGTTTGCGGGTGATAGACAGAAGCATAATCGAGCTTAATGCCCATGTTGCTGCACCAAATTTTTACCTCGTCGGCTGTAAAGTTTGAGCCGTTATCGGTGATGATGTTGTGGGGGACGCCGTAACGGTGTACAACCCCGGATATGAAGTCTATCACTGGTCCGGACTCGGCCGTTTTAACTGGTTTGGCTTCTATCCATTTGGTGAATTTATCCACCATGACCAATAAATATTATTTCTTATGGCTTCTCCCTTTGAGGGGTCCGACCATATCAAGCCCCCAGACCGCAAAGGGCCAAGTGATGGGGATTGTTTGGAGAGCGGTAGGCGGCATATGGCATTGATCTGCAAAAAGCTGGCAACCGACGCATCATTGAACGAGATCTTGTGCATCTGCTCGAGCCGTCGGCCAGTAAAAACCTATACGGAAGACCTTGCTTACCAGGGCCCAGGCTGCGGCGTGGTGGCCGCCAAGTCCAGCATGAATTTGTGCCAAAAGTTGTCGTCCTTCCTCTTCGAAGATGCACCTTTGAAGGACTCCGGTAGCGCTTTTCTTATAAAGCTCTCCCTCATGGACCTTGTAGGCTTTAGACCGCCACACAATGCAACGTGCCTCGTTTGGGTCCTCAGGTAGTTTTTGCCTAGTTAGGTAGGCCAAGAAGGGTTCTATCCACGGGGCGATGACAGCCATAATCACGTGGGCGGAAGGTGTTATTTCGGTGGTAGAGCCTCCGATTACGTCAGGGTGTTCGGGATCTGGCGTTGTGTCCGGGTCCGGACTATTATTTCCGGTCTCTCCTTCCCATACCACAGATGGCTTAAACAGCCTTTCCAAGAAGATATTAGGTGGGACCGGGTCGCGCTTAGCGCCGATGCGGGCAAGGATATCTGCCGCCTGATTGTTTTCCCGGACCACATGGTGGAATTCAAGCCCCTCGAACCGAGCTGACATTTTGAGGACGGCGTTGCGATAAGCCGCCATTTTTGGATCCTTGGCGTCGAAGTCTCCATTTATTTGAGATATTGCGAGGTTTGAATCCCCACGCACCTCTAGGCGTTGAATGCCCATGGGGAATGCCATCCGGAGACCATGTAACAGGGCCTCGTATTCTGCTGCATTGTTGGAGTCTGTGTATAGTATTTGGAGTATGTATTGGACTGTATCTCTGGTGGGGGATGTCAGGACGACACCAGCCCCCAGACCAGCCAGCATTTTAGAGCCGTCAAAGTGCATGATCCAATTGGAGTATGCGCCGTACTCTTTAGGGAGTTCGGCTTCTGTCCATTCGGCGATGAAATCAGCTAGTACTTGTGACTTAATGGGTCACCGTGGTTTGTATATTATGTCGAACGGGAGGAGCTCAATAGCCCATTTAGCAATCCGGCCCGTGGCCTCACGGTTGTTTATTATGTCATTGAGTGGTACTTCAGAGGCCACCGTAATTGAACACTCTTGAAAGTAGTGTCGTAGTTTCCGGGATGCCATGAAGACCGCGTATGCTATCTTTTGATAATGTGGGTACTGTGATTTGCATGGAGTGAGGACAGTGGATACATAGTATACCGGCTTTTGAAGCGAGAACTTATGTCTGTCCGTCTCTCATTCGACGACGAGCACTGCACTTACAACTTGGTGTGTTGCCGCTATATATAACAGCATTGGTTCGCTGACATTTGGCGCGGCCAAGATTGGGTTTTTGGCCAAAACGGCTTTTATTTCCTCTAGTCCGGCCGTGGCCGCATCCATCCACTCGAAGTGTTCGGTGCGTCCATTTGGCACAGTACTTCCGTACAATGGCCGCCAAGTCAGCGAAGTGTGCTATGTCACGGCGACTTATGGCGTTAAGGATTCCCTTGTCCGTGCAATTATTGCAAAAGAATGAGATTGCATCTTCCTCACGAAAGTCCTTAACCTTGCTCATTACAAGGAGGAATCTTGCCCAATAGTGGTGTGCTGTCTCTTGGGGCTCTTGTCTAATGTGGGAAAGATCGCTTATATCTGGGTGGGTGGGTGGATTTAAGTCCGAACCCTGACCCGATCTGAGACCCAGGGGCGGAGGAGTTTCCGAGCTTGGCAGTTCAGGCTCCGGGATGTTGCTCAACAGGTCTGGCCCGCTGCCTGATTCTAGGTTCAAGGTTTGGGCCATGTCCTCCCGTAGACGGGTATCCGGCTCGGAGAGCTCGGGAATCCGGACATAGTTTGTCCTCAAGATAGAGGAAGAATCGCTGCATTGCTCCTCCACCACCGCTATCTGATGGGTGACCGGAGGGGAGTTAATCTCCCTTTGGTCGGGTTTAAGCCCGATCTGATCATAGTCCGTAGTGACTCCCAAGGCGGCGATGCGATCCAAGAGCTCGTTCAAGGAAGAGAGCTCCATTGGATCCAACTGCTCGGCGAATTCCGAGCCGACGTGGAGGCTGTTTACGATGACCCGAGAAGTCATCGTCGGTGCAGCGGCCGAACGGGCGGTCATGACGAAACCGCCTAGCCGGAGAGTTTGGCCTACAGCCAGGGCTCCCCCAGAGGTGATGTTGTCCTAGACAACGAGACGAGCCATCCAGCCTTATTATGACGGCATAGTGGAACTCTCAATGAAAGCACCAATATCAGTGTCAAAACCGGCGGATCTCGGGTAGGGGGTCCCGAACTGTGCGTCTAAGGCGGATGGTAACAGGAGGCGCGGGACACGATGTTTACCCAGGTTCGGGCCCTCTCGATGGAGGTAATACCCTACTTCATGCTTGATTGATCTTGATGATATGAGTATTACAAGAGTTGATCTACCACGAGATCGTAGAGGCTAAACATAGAAGCTAGCCTATGGTATGATTGTTGTTGTCCTATGGACTAAACCCTCCAGTTTATATAGACGCCGGAGGGGGCTAGGGTTACACAGAGTCGGTTACAAGGGAGGAGATCTACATACCCGTATTGCCAAGCTTGCCTTCCACGCCAAGGAAAGTCCCATCCGGACACGGGACGAAGTCTTCAATCTTGTATCTTCATAGTCCAATAGTCTGGCCAAAGGACATAGTCCGGCTGTCCGAGGACCCCCTAATCCAGGATTCCCTCAACCGGTACGTGACACTCTCCGTATAGTGAAGTATATTGACAAGGGAAAGGCACCTATTGTTACTGCTGCCACTGCGTGTGCACCAGATTCTGCACTGAAGGTTAAGAAAGCTAAGATTGAAATTCCTTCGAATGAAAATCCTTCTCTGTATGAAATATGCATTCGCACACAGCAAGATTTGGAGAGCCACATCAGGCTGGATTGAAAGGAAAAGGTGGAACTAATGACTGAGCTGAATTTGCTTCACAACTATACTCGTCAAATTCTTCTGCATGAGAAGGAAGCAAAGAAGCACTCATGGACTCTTCTCAGGCAGCATTATTCTCACAAGCAGCTGGCTACCAAAGGAATCAAGAAGGATTACGGTCACCTGGACTTGCTTGTTGTTCCTCACATTCGACGACAAACTCCAGTTCTCCCTGATCGTTCTGCATCAACTGACCTATTGTTTGTCGGCCCCGATGATGAAATCGAAGACACAGCTGGAACACTCATATGCAAGCTAGATGCTCGACCCGCCAGCTCCTCAAGAGCCCATGCTGCTACTCCTGCTTCGGCCTCGACCATTCCTCGCTCTGCGGTTTCTGATTCGTCGAGTGGTTTTAATTCGGATTCTGAGGATTCACCCCAAGCGTAGTTCCTCATCTGCTATTTCTTTCCTTTTTTACACTTGTTGACAAAAAGGGGGAGTAGTACATCGAGTGATAGATGAATGGGGTTCTTGCAGGGTGCATTTATTCGCCTTTTGCTTTTCGCAATCGAACTATTTGTTGTCCCCTCGAACAATTTGCTTGAAGAACTTATCACACCACCTGTTGCTACCTCTTGAGCACTGCGTTGGTTTTCCCTTGAAGAGGAAAGGGTGATGCAGTAAAGTAGCGTAAGTATTTCCCTCAGTTTTTGAGAACCAAGGTATCAATCCAGTAGGAGACTACGCTCGAGTCCCACGCACCTACGCAAACAAATAAGAACCTCGCAACCAACGCGATAAAGGGGTTGTCAATCCCTTCACGGTCACTTACAAGAGTGAGATCTGATAGATATGATAAAATAATATTTTTGGTATTTTTATGATAAAGAGTAAATAAAGATGCAAAGTAAAATAAACGGCGCCAGAAATAGCTTGTTGTCGGGAGATTAATATGATAGAAAATAGACCCGGGGGCCATAGGTTTCACTAGCGGCTTCTCTAAAGATAGCATAAGTATTACGGTGGGTAAACGAATTACTGTCGAGCAATTGATAGAATTGAGCATAGTTATGAGAATATCTAGGTATGATCATGTATATAGGCATCACGTCCGTGACAAGTAGACCGAAACGATTCTGCATCTACTACTATTACTCCACACATCGACCGCTATCTAGCATGCATCTAGAGTATTAAGTTCATAAGAATAGAGTAACACTTTAAGCAAGATGACATGATGTAGAAGGATAAACTCATGCAATATGATATAAACCCCATCTTTTTATCATCGATGGCAACAATACAATAGGTGCCTTGCTGCCCCTGCTGTCACTGGGAAAGGACACCGCAAGATTGAACCCAAAGCTAAGCACTTCTCCCATTGCAAGAAAGATCAATCTAGTAGGCCAAACCAAACTGATAATTCGAAGTGACTTGCAAAGATAACCAATCATACGTAAAAGAATTCAGAGAAGATTCAAATATTGTTCATAGATAGTCTTGATCATAAACCCACAATTCGTCGGATCTCGACAAACACACCGCAAAATAAGAGTTACATCAAATAGATCTCCAAGAGAATTGAGGAGAACTTTGTATTGAGATCCAAAGAGAGAGAAGAAGCCATCTAGCTAATAACTATGGACCCGAAGGTCTGAGGTAAACTACTCACACATCATCGGAGAGGCTAGGGTGTTGATGTAGAAGTCCTCCGTGATCAATGCACCCTCCGGCAGGATGCCGGAAAAGGCCCCAAGATGGGATCTCATGGGTACAGAAGGTTGCGGCGGTGGAATTAGGTTTTCGTGGTCGCTTCTGATGGTTTGGAGGTACGTAGGTATATATAGGAGGAAGAAGTAGGTCGGTGGAGCCACAGGGGGCCCACGAGGGTGGAGGGTGCGCCCTGGGGGGGGGGGGTAGGCGCGCCCCTACCTCGTGGCTTGCTCGTCTATTTCTTGACGTCCACTCCAAGTTCTCTGGATCACGTTTGTTCCAGAAATCACGTTCCCGAAGGTTTCATTCCGTTTGGACTCTTTTTGATATTCCTTTCCTTCGAAACACTGAAATAGGCAAAAACAACAATTTGGGATGGGTCTCCGGTTAATAGGTTAGTCCCAAAAATAATATAAAATTGTATAATAAAGCCCATTAAACATCCAATACAGAATATATAATAGCATGGAACAATAAAAAATTATAGATACGTTGGAGATGTATCACCTATGGTGTTGAAAAAAAACTCGGTCATCATGTAACGTTAATAACCCCCCATGCAATACTATTGCCTTCTACTATTTGTTTGCAGGTGCTATCGAAAGTTTACTCCCATGCTATGATTATCCTCGATATTCATCTATTGTGCAGGGAGAATGTTTGCACTACAAGGATGACAGGAGATCATCGAGTGTTAGCACGAACGGGGAGAGGTACATTCCGTACTAGATGAACTTCATCTGTCTTTGTTGGATATGCTATAATCTTTACTCCTCAATTATCTAACTCTATAGGAGAAGAAAGTCGGTCCTAGCCTTAATCTCTGATGTCTTGAAAGATATCTCTTTGACTGATAGTGTTTTTCCTTGCATATATCTTCTGTATCATCTTTGTTGCAGGAAATCACTTCTACAACATATCCACTTCGAACAATATACTCATGCCTATCCTGCTCTGTTTTTACTCGCTTATCTAACATGCAGGAATTTTGTATCTCGTGTGGATTCAAATTGTGTTCTGAGAAAACCTTCATGTTATATCCTTTGTCATAAATCATTTCAAAGTACTCATCATATCTATCTAATACATTTCAAAGATTGTGTGACAGGATTATCTCAGACACCACTAAGTGCATTGAAAGAAGCCTCGTTTGAAATCATAAGTCAATGTCACTCATACGAAGGATTACCTTGCTTCCTCCCAGTTTATCTTATGCTCTGGTGCATACCCATCTCTCATCTCTCATTATCCTTCGCATTACATCCCATTCTTTATCTATCCTTCAATACGATCTGTGTTGTCAACAATCGTCCAAAAAGAGGGAGATTGTTGGTGCAATATCTGCGTACCCTATGTTTTGGAGATTGTTGACATAAACAGGCATGGACTGATTTGTTTGCTAGTGCATATAGAGAGAAATAGTCCATACAAAAACCGAAGAGAATGTTGTCTCAGGTGCCAAGTTCGAGGAACTTCACCGAAGTATATCTGCGTTGCAAAGAAGAACGAGATGTGTCTGTTATAGATATGAAGACAAGGAGATTGATTTGAAGGATATGCCACCTCGAAAGTTTGCTGCTGAAGTGAAGCATTTGGTTTTGTTTCGTCCAAAGAAATTGACTGCAGCTAGCGGAAGTCGAAGACAAATTGAATCCATAGTGAGGGAGTCCTGGATTAGGGGGTCCTCGGACAGCCGGACTATATCCTTTGGCCGGACTGTTGGACTATGAAGATACAAGATTGAAGACTTCGTCCCGTGTCCGGGTGGGACACTCCTTGGCGTGGAAGGCAAGCTTGGCAATACGGATATGTAGATCTCCTCCCTTGTAACCGACTCTGTGTAACCCTAGGCCCCTCCGGTGTCTATATAAACCGGAGGGTTTAGTCCGTAGGACAACAACAATCATACCATAGGCTAGCTTCTAGGGTTTAGCCTCTACGATCTCGTGGTAGATCAAGTCTTGTAATACTCATATCATCAAGATCAATCAAGCAGGAAGTAGGGTATTACCTCCATCGAGAGGCCCAAACCTGGGTAAACATCGTGTCCCCACCTCCTGTTACCATCCGCCTTAGACGCACAGTCTGGGACCCCCTACCCGAGATCCGCCGGTTTTGCCACCGACATTGGTGCTTTCATTGAGAGTTCCACTCTGCCATCACCATAAGGCTGGATGGCTCCTTCGATCATCGACAACTATGCGATCCAGGGTGAGGCTTTCCTCCCCGGACAGATCTTCGTATTCGGCGGCTTCGTACTGTGGGCCAACTCGCTTGGCCATCTGGAGCAGATCGAAAGCTGTGCCCCTGGCCGTCAGGTCAGGTTTGGAAGCTTAAACTATACTGCCGATCTCCGTGGAGACTTGATCTTCGACGGATTCGAACCCATGACAGGTGCGCCGCACAGTCACGACGGGCATGACTTAGCTCTGCCGACGGACAGTGTTCGGGAGGTCCCACCTGCAGCTCCTCCGGCTTTCAATACGGAGCAGATTGCGCCGTCCGAGGACGGGTGGATTGACCCCGCCACGGAGGCCGCACACTCAGTGGTGATGGAGCCGAATACTGACTTCACCTCTTATGAGACTCGTGTTGCCGGACACTTGGACTCGTCCCCGGCCACGGGCTCCGAACCGCCTGCGTCCTTGCCTATCGAATCTGATTGGGCACCGATCATGGAGTTTTCCTCCGGGGATATCTTTCAGCACTCACCACTGGCGACGTGCTAAACTCATTGAGGTCTCTCTCCTTGTCAGGAGACCCTTGGCCAAACTATGTCCGGCTAGAATGGGATGCGGACGATGAAGAAATTCGCTGCCCACCCACCACCCACTTAGTAGCCATTGTCGATGATTTAACCGACATGCTCGATTTCGGCTCCGAAGACATCGACAGTATGGACGACGATGCAGGAGACGAACAGGAACCACCGCCCACAGGGCGTTGGAATGCCACCTCATCATATGATATATACATGGTGGACACCCCCAAAGAAGGCGATGGCGATAAGACAACGGAGGATAATCCCTCCAAGAAGCAATCCAAGTACCGACGTCAGCGGCGCCGCTCTAAGTCCCGCCATAGCAAAAGCAGTGATACCGGCACAAGAGACAATAACGCTCCGGATAGTGCCGAAGACGACGACAATCCCCTCCAGCCAGACCTCGAGCGGGAGGATGAACAAGCTAGCCCTCCGGAACAGGCAGCAGACGGAGAATCAGAGGATGACAATTACATGCCTCTCTCCGAAGACGAGGTGAGCCTCGGCGACAAAGAATTTATCGTGCCTGAGGATCCCGTCGAGCAGGAGCGCTTCAAGCGCCGGCTTATAGCCACAACAAACAAGCTGAAGAAAAAGCAACAACAGCTTTGTCGGGTGGTAGGTGCGACATATGCCAACGGGTGGCTTATCATTGTGGGAGCCAGTAAGACATCCCCGGTGCCTGGAAACGGGATAAGGCGAAGACATGCACACTAGCGAATCTTACCCAGGTTCGGGGCTCTCCGTGGAGATAACACCCCTAGTCCTGCTCTGCGGGGTCTCCGCATGATCACTAGATCAACACAAGTGGCTAGAAGTGGCTCCTTGAGCTGTTTGGCTAGAGGAAGAAGAAGGGCAAGGCTAGCTCTCCTCTTCTCTCTATGTGGTGTCTAAAACTCTAAGAGATCAACCCCTTTGCATGGGTGCCCCGAGGGGTTTATATAGGCCTACCCCCCAGGGGTACAATGGTAATCTGGCTGGACGCGGGTCCTAGCCGTCAGTGTCTGTATTCGCCGGCTTCTCCGCTGGCCGCTGGGGCCCGCCAACTGGTGGGTCCCGCCGGCTGCCGGCCTCTTGGCCAACAGGCCGGGCCCACCGCCTGGGGGTATTGCCGGCGGCTAGTTACTGTATCCTCGCCCCTGATGACGAGGGCTTGGCCGAGGTAAGCACGGCTACAGCGCCGCCGTCTGGCGGGCTCTCACTGTAGCCTTACCTCGTCTTGTATCCTTAATGAGGCAAATACTTCGAGGGAGTGAGGTAGCCGGCCATTGGGAGCCGGCTACACCCCAGGCCGCCTGGGGAGGCTTGGCCGTCTTCGAGCATCTCTCTGGCTGAAGGGGCCCACAACCCGCGGGAGGTACTGACAACCTGTCGTGGGTGGCGTCATGGTCAACATGGCAACAGTGTCGTGCCAGACGGGGGATGGCCGACCCGTACGGCGCACTGTGGCCATGCGTGCTCCGGGATTCGAGGGTGGCAGGCTTTACTGTAGCCACGCCCCGTCTCGTCACCGTTATGAGGTTGCAGTCCTCGAGGGTACAATCTTGGCCGTTTGTCGGGAGCCGGCCCTCTTGTGGCTGGCATCGTGGAGCCGGTCTTCTTGTGGCCGGCTTCTGGGAGTCGGTCCTCTTGTGGCCGGCTTCTTGGAGTCGGCCTTCTTGTGGCTCTCTTCGGGAGGGTTTTTAGGGCCGGGTCGCCTTTTAGTAGTCGGCCTGTGGGATAGCCGGCCAGGGGAAGGCGGCCCTGTACTTGAGGTGCTTGAAGGCTCGATCGGCCCGATAATTTTTCAAAGAGCCAGGGGGAGTCGGTTTGGCTACCCGTGGTCATTTACTCCGACAGTAGTCCCCGAAGCTGGTTGGGCTTCGAGGCTGAAAGGAGGACGAGAAGCTCAATCAGCTTCCTATCTTGAAGAGCCAGCAGCTAGGAGCCGGCATTGATCAGGTGCGCCGTCTTGGTGAGGTTTCGAAGTCTGAAGGCGGGAGCCAGCTGGCGCGCACGCCGGGTCGCGGGCCGGCCGCTTGCCGCCCGCGCGCCACGTGGCACCGTCCGGCTGGAAGAGTCTGCCAGTCCACACGCGTGACGGGACGCTGCCGCGGGCCGGGGCCCACCACTTCCACGCCTAGGCCTAGGTGTGGATCTTCTGTGGCCCAAAACGGGCTATTCGCCTTCCAACGGCAGTTTCCGCACGCCGTTAGGGCGCAATAATCGCGGGACGTGGGGGAGTGGGCGCAGTTAATCCCACGTCCCCCCTACGCCTCGCCTCCTCGGCTTCGCCGCACGAGGCTATAAATAGGGGGAGGAGGGGGAGCGGAAGACGCTCGCCCTCGCTCCGCCATCTTCTTCTTCTTCCTCTCCGTCGCTGTAGCCCTTCGCCGCCGCGCCGTCCCTCTAGTCATCGCACTACCCCGCAGCTTCACCGCCGCGGGACCGTGGTTTCGCCATCGCCGCGCCCTTTTCCTCGGCTTCTTGCCCTCATGTTGCGCGGCGGAGACTGGGACGGCTCCAACGTCCACGCGGACCACATCGACTTCCTCCGCAAGACGCGGCGGTTGCCTGGCAGGGACCATGTGCGGGTCCGTCTTGCGCCGGAGAGGGAGATCTTGCCGGCGCCAGAGGAGGGCGAGCGGCTAATCTTCCGCTCGCACTGCCTGCGCGGCCTCGGCCTGCCTGCGAGCGGCTTCTTCCGTTCCTTCCTCGAATTCTACCAGCTCCAGCCGCACCACCTCACTCCAAACACGGTGGTGCTGCTGTCTACCTTCGTCACTTTGTGCGAGGGCTTCCTCGGCGTCCTTCCCACCCTCGAGCTCTAGGGGGAATTCTTCCAGTCCAAGCTCGGCACTGCCATGAGGGGCGTGCTGGCTCAGAGCGGCGCCTTCATCGTGGTGCGGAGGCCGGTAGCCGACAACCCTTTTCCTCCCATCACGCTGATCCAGTCGGTGAAGCTCTGGCAGAAATCCTACTTCTATGTGAAGAACGTCGCTCCGCAAGGCGACTTCGTCAACTTGCCGGCTTATGTAGCCGGCCCGTCGGCTGGGAGGCGGCCCCAGTGGTCCTATCGGGCCAGAACGCTGTCGCTTGCTGGAGCCGCCGCCGTCGCGCGACTCTGGGTAATGGTCCAGTCGGAGAGCCTGACCGGGCCCGACCTGCTGGCCGCCTTCGTGGCGCGCCGGGTGCTCCCGCTCCAAGGCCGCCCTCATATGATTTGTCAAATGAGCGGCCAACTCGATCCGAGTCGGCTGTGTACCAAGGAGATGCCTCATGCCGAGGTAGCTCTCATGGTGAACTACCTCGCGAACTGCAAGCTCACCGACG
This sequence comes from Triticum aestivum, assembly GCF_018294505.1. Lineage (NCBI taxonomy): Eukaryota > Viridiplantae > Streptophyta > Magnoliopsida > Poales > Poaceae > Triticum > Triticum aestivum. Next base: position 501,155,480 of record NC_057799.1, read on the forward strand.
AGTGGCAGTTTGGCAAGGAGCCGTACTCCCGTGCCAATCCCCCGCCTATGGTAAGCTTTCTTTTTCTTCTCTTCTTTACTTTCGTCACCGAGTTTCTCTTGGCCGACTCTGACCAGTCGGTTTGTCTTGACAGAGCCCCCTCCTTCGACCGGCAGCCGGGGCAGCGGGGGTGGAGCGCCAATATCTTCCCGACCGGACGACGCATGACTTGGACGACCCCGACTTGGGGGCGGCCGCTCTGGACGACGACACCGTGGGGGGAGGCGGCGAGGCAGGCGGCTCCGGGCTTGGAGCCAGCTTCGACGACTGGCCGGATGATGACGAGGCGGAAGTCGTCCCGCGCCGCCAGCCGGCGTCCGATCATGGCGCGGGCTCATCTGCCGCGCCGGCTGTCCGAGGCGGCGCGCAGAAGCGCCGGGCCGTGCCGAGCCTATTCGGCAGTCAGCCGAAGAAGCCCAAGAGCGCGGCGGCGGCAACCAAGCGGGACGAGGCACCCGCGAAGGCTGCCCGCTTCTGCAAGGTGGTGAAGCAGCCACAAATGGTTTCGGCGTAAGTGTCAATTCTCTCGCGTATTCCTTCTTCTTTTTTTGTTGATATTCTTCGGAGTCCTTGTCTTGACTTATCAAACAGGGCTCCGCTTTCTCTTGAGCGGACCGCTGCCGCCTCCGTGGTTGGAGCGGCGGGAGGATCTGCAAGCGCCCGCCACGTGGACCCCTGTGCCGAGCTTCAAGCGGTGACGGAGCGGAATGAGTGGGAGGCGCGGGAGGAGCGGGAGGCGGTGGAGCTGAGGGCGGCCGCTGCCAAGGCGGCGCAGGAGATGGCGGAGGAGTCGGCGGAGGCACAAGCCGACGCGGCGGCCAAGGCCCAGGTGGAGGCTGCAGCCGCAGAGAGGGCGGCGGAGGCCCTGCGTAACCGGCCTCCGCAGCTTGTCGTCCCCCTGCGCGCTGTGGCGTCCGAGATCCCGGAGCCCCCGCCGGAGGAAGCCGGTGGCGACCAGCCGCAGATGGAGAGGGAGGAGGACGACGTCGTCGTCCGGGAGAGGGAGGCGGCACCGCCATCGCTGACTGGGGCGAACCAAGGCAGCTGGCCTAGCGCGCCGCCCGTGCAACCGGCTGGGGGCGAGCTAGCTACGAGGGCAGACCTTGTGGTCCGGTCGCCATCGCGCCAGCGTTCGGGAAGGCGACTTCGGCGCCGGATCCGCAGAAGGCCGCGGGCTCTAACTCGTCGGCCCAGGATCTGGAGACGGCCAGCGCCAGCTCGGGGTGGACGCCGAGTGATGGAACGGCCGTGCTGAACGTGGCGGCGCAAGAAGTCCGGAACCGGCTTCAATCCCATGCCAGCACGCTGAAACAGTATACTCAAGAGTTCCTCGCGACGCGGACGGCCATTCGGGTGAGTCTTCCCGCTTTTTTGTTTCTTGATTTCTTCCGTGGGGGTGCGTCAGCGCACCCACTGGGTGTAGTCCCCGAGTTCTGAGTTGGCTGCTGAGCAGGCAGCTTGGAACTTCTTAGTAGACTTCGATTGCTATCTTGTTCGTATCCGCTCCTCTGTCCTATTTGTAGGACTATCACAACCTCCGCGCGGCTAACTTCAACTCCCAGGCCCGGGAGCTGAACCAGAAGACCACTGATCTGACTGAGAGCCGGAGTAAGTGCTTCATCTTTTATCTCACGTGGGGGCGCGTCAGCGCACCCACTGGGTGTAGTCCCCGAGATTAAGGCCGACTGCTGAGCAGTCGGGCCGAATCTTTCCTGGCGACTTCTTTCTTATTGCTTTTTTCTTCTCTGCCATATCTGCAGAGGCCAATGCCGACCTAAGGGAGCAGTTGGGTGGGGCCCAGACCGCCCTTCGCGCCAAGGAAGCCGAGTGCAACGCCTTGGCTCAGGAGTGTGACCGCTTGGTCAAGAAGCTGGCCGACCAGGAGGAGAGCCATAAGGCGGCCCTGAAGGCGGCGCAGGACAGCGAGGCCGCCCTCCAAGCCGAATACGAGACCGAGGCGGCGAGCTGGGCTGAGGTAAGGCAATCGCTGAGCAACGGCTACGGCCAGATCGAAGATTTGGTTGATGGTAGGCCGCCTTCTTCTTCGTTCCTTTGCTTGCCGCCTGCCCTTTGGTCCTTTTTCTGACTTTGTGTTTTTCTCTTCCTTTCTTACTTGTGGAGAGTACTTCCCTGGTTACTCCGTTGCCGCCAGCCAACTCATCGAGGCCCACCGCGAGGCGCAAAGGCAGGCTGGTGCTGAGATCGCACCGGATGCTCGCCGGTCGCTTGAGGAGCAGCTTCTGGCGATCCAAGCCCGCCTCCGGCCGGCTCACCGCATGCTCCACCGTCTTCAGCGCGTTGGGGCGCAAGTGCTGGCCGCCCTCTGGCCCAGCGAGGTGGTTCCTCGTACCCCCAGTCGGACTGCCGACTGGCTGGAGGTAGCGGTTGGCCGCTTCGAGGCTTGGAAAGCTTCTGCAGCTCGGTCAGGCGCCAGGCGGGCGCTGGAGTTCGTCCGAGCTTGGTATCCTGAGCTGAATTTGGACCAGCTGGCCACCTGGCGGCAGGAGGTCGATGAGGAGCTGGAGGCGATGCGGCCGGCTATCATCCAGCGCGCCTCGGCGATCGCCGACTACACCGACACCAGTGCCTTTGCCCCTGAGGTGGATGATGACGGCGTTGCTCAGCCGGAGGAGTGGTTTGGGCTGAACCCAGCGGATGGTGAGGACTCGGCGGAGGAGATCGACTCCAGCGACGAGGGCGAAGAGGAGGAGGGAGAGGATGGTGAAGACGTCGTGCCAGACGGTGGAGCAACCGGCCAGCCTCAGCTTGATCGTGCCTCCAGCAACGAGGCGCGTGCGAGCGCGCCGCCTGCAGCCGGTGATGATCAAGCCGAGACTCGCCAGCCGGCCACTCCTCCAGCCAGCACTGCCGTCTCCACTGACCTGCCTGGCTCGCCTGTTGCACCTTTAGCCTGATCCGCCACCTTTGCTTTCCTGTTTATTACTCTTTGAACAGTATTTGTTAAGTTTGCGCAGTTCCACCCACTGGGGGTGTATTCAAACTATGTTGAATGCCGGCCTTTCGAAGGCCTTTTGTGTAAATATAATCATGCATGTGCTTGGCTTCCGATTGTATTTGCTTTTCATCCTTTTGGCTGTTTCCTTTGCCGCCCTCCCTTGGTCGCCGCCTTCCCAGCCGGACAGCTGCTCTGCAGTCTGTGGCTGGGGAAGGGCTTGGCCGTTTGGGAGGGCAAGTACTCTAGCTTTCTTAGATTGTAGCAAGGTGAATGGGAAGCCGGCCAGCCGGCTGTTCTGACAGCCGGTTGGCGGGGTGGGAGGCCGGCTTGTGTTATATAAGTTCGTTAGTCCTTAGCCGTTTTTCGTGTGGGCATCCTTTCCTGCCTTTGACTCTTGCCAGTCGGACAGTCGATTCTTCGAGCTGCGACTTTCAACAAGAGAGGGCTTGGGTGCCGGCACACTACTTGTCTGACTGCAGGTAGAACTTTAATATAACTCAAGGCGGCAAGTCCCCGGGCCGACTGATCGAACCCGGTGCCGGACAGAAAAACAAATGTAGTAATACATTCATAGGTATGACACTCGTCATACATAGATAAAAGATGGTAGTCCCCGAGTGCTCCTCGGGGGGCCCGTTGTCTTGTACTTAATACAAAAGGTAGCGTGGTACATACTGCTTTTAACTGTAAAATCTTCGGAGGAGATTGGCGTTCCATGGTCGTTCCGACTCCTTGCCGGAATCATCTCTCTTGCGTGCCTTCGGCTTCTGTGCGTCGATCAGGTAGTAGGAGTCGTTGCCTAGGGCCTTGCTGATGACGAAGGGGCCTTCCCAAGGGGCCGAGAGCTTGTGCTGGCCGGCTGTTCGCTGGATCAGCCGGAGCACAAGATCGCCTTCTTGGAAGGATCTTGGCTTGACCTTCCGGTTGTGGTAACGGCGCAAACCCTGCTGGTAGATGGCGGACCGGCTGAGTGCTAACAGCCGGCCCTCTTCCAGCAGGTCAACGCCGTCTTCTCGCGCTTCCTTGGCCTCCGCCTCCGTGTACATGGTGACCCGAGGTGAGTCGAACTCAATGTCAGTTGGGATGACAGCCTCGGCACCATATACAAGGAAGAAAGGGGTGAAGCCGGTTGACTTGTTCGGGGTAGTACGCAGACTCCAGAGGACGGCCGGCAGCTCGTCGAGCCAGCAGCCGGCCGAACGCTCCAGTGGTACGACCAGTCGGGGCTTGATGCCGGAGAGGATGAGGCCGTTTGCTCGCTCGACTTGGCCGTTTGACTGCGGGTGGGCAACGGACGCTAAGTCCAGTCGGATGCCCTGTGTCGCACAGAAACGTGCCAGTGCTCCTTTGGCAAAATTCGTGCCATTGTCGGTGATGATGCTGTGTGGTACGCCATACCGGGTGGTGATATCTGCGATGAATGTCACGGCAGTCGGCCCGTTCAGCTTCTTGATTGGCTTCGCTTCAATCCACTTGGTGAATTTGTCCACGGCGACAAGCAGATGTGTCATGCCGCCGCGCGCCGTCTTGAATGGGCCCACCATGTCCAATCCCCAGACGGCAAAGGGCCAGGTGAGGGGGATGGTCTTGAGTGCAGAAGCCGGCAGGTGTTGCTTGGAGCTGAAGACTTGGCACCCTTTGCAGCATTTGACTAATTCCTTGGCGTCTTCCAAAGCAGTCGGCCAGAAGAACCCATGGCGGAAAGCTTTGGCGACAAGTGATCTTGAGGCCGCGTGGTGGCCGCATTCGCCTTGGTGGATGTCCTTGAGGATTGCTATGCCCTTCTCTGGCTCGACGCAGCGCTGGAAGACTCCAGTGACGCTGCGCCTAACGAGTTCTCTGTTTATTATTGTGTATGCTCCGGCTCGGCGTTGAACTTGTCTTGCCGAGATCTCGTCAGTCGGCAGCTCTCTGTTTACCAGGAAGTTGAGGATGGGTTGGGCCCATGATGGAGCTGTGACTTCTTCTATTGCCAATACGGCTACTGCGACCAGGGTGGGTGGGTTGGGTGGTGAAGAGTTGGAGTCGGCCACCGCCTGTTGTGTCGTTGCAGTCCCCGGGCCGACTGCTGCAGTCCCCGGGCCGGGTTCTGAAGTCCCCGAGCCGGGTGCGACTACGGCAGTCCCCGGGCCGCCTGTCGAAGTCCCCGAGCCGCCTGCTGGGTTCCCCAAGTCGGATCCGACTGCATCAGGGTCAGGCGGTACGAAGATGGAGTCTGATTCTGGAGACGGCTTGACAGACGGTTTGAGGAGGCGTTGGAGAGAGACGCCGGTTGGTATAGCTTGTCGGGTGGAGCCGATTCGTGCCAGGGCATCTGCTTGCTCGTTGTCGGCCCGAGGCATGTGGAGGAACTCGCATCCTTCAAAGTATTCGCTGATTTGCTGAACGAGGAATCGGTAGCTCGCCATGTTTGCGTCCTTGGCATCCCAGTCGCCGGATGATTGTTGGACTACCAAATCCGAGTCGCCATAGCACAGGATCCGGCGGATGCCGAGCTCTTTGGCTAGCCGGAGCCCATGTATGAGCGCCTCGTACTCGGCCACGTTGTTGGAGGCGGCAAAATGAATTTGCAATGTGTATCTGAGTTTGTCGCCCTTGGGAGAGGTGAGGACGATGCCGGCTCCCAAGCCGATGCGCATCTTGGATCCATCGAAGTGCATCCGCCAATGAGTGGAGTCGGGAGCCGGCGGTAGGTACTGGGTCTCGGCCCAGTCGACAAGAAAGTCGGCCAATGCTTGGGACTTGATGGCGGTGCGAGGCTGGTAGAAGATCGTGTAAGGAGCCAGCGCAATGGCCCACTTGGCCACCCGGCCGGATGCATCCCGGCTGCCTATGATCTCGGCAAGCGGGGCAGTACATACGACCGTGATGGGATGCTCTTGAAAGTAGGGCTTCAGCTTCTTGGCGGCAAAGTATACTCCATAGCACATCTTCTGGTAGTGCGGGTAGTTTTGCTTCGAGGTGGACAGTACTTCGCTCAAATAATACACCGGCCTCTGGACTAACTGAGCCCGGCCTTCTTCTGGGCGTTGGACCACAATAACTGTGCTGACCACTCGGCTAGTCGCGGCAATGTAAAGGAGCATGGGCTCTTTCTCAGTCGTCGCCGCCAAGACAGGTGGCGTGGTCAGCATCTTCTTCAACTCGTGAAAAGCTTGGTCTGCTTGGTCGTTCCACTCGAAGTGGGTGGACTTTTTCATGAGTCGGTACAGGGGGAGAGCCTTCTCTCCTAGCCGGCTGATGAAGCGGTTCAGGGAGGCCAGGCACCCGGTAAACTTTTGGACGTCTCGCAGCTTGGTAGGAATCTCCATTCTCTCTATGGCCTTGATCTTCACTGGGTTGCACTCGATGCCGCGTTCGAAGACCAAGAAGCCTAGAAGCTAGCCGGCTGGTACTCCGAACACGCATTTCTCAGGGTTGAGCTTGATCTGAAACCGGCGCAAGTTGTCAAATGTTTCTCTGAGGTCCTCCAGCAGGGTGCCGCGCTTCTCCGTCTTCACCACAATATCGTCTACATTGACGTGGGCATTTCTGCCGAGTTGCTTGAGGAGGCATTTCTGCATGCAACGCTGAAAAGTGGCACCGGCGTTTCTTAAGGCGAATGTCATAGTCAGGTAGCAGAAAGCTCCGAATGGTGTGATGAAGGCGGTCTTCAGGCGGTCGGCTGGATCCAACTTGATCTGATGGTAGCCTAAGTAAGCATCCAAGAAACTCAACAGCTCGCATCCGGCTGTGGAGTCTATCACTTGATCGATTCGAGGTAAGGCAAACGGATCTTTGGGGTAGGCTTTGTTGAGGCTGGTATAATCTATACACATGCGCCATTTATTGTTTTTCTTCAATACAAGGACCAGGTTGGCAAGCCACTCTGGAAAAAACACCTCCATAATGAAGCAGGCTGCCAGAAGCCGGGCTATCTCTTCTCCTACGATCCTTCTCTTTTCCTCCGACAGTCGGCGGAGAGGTTGTTTGACTGGTTTTGCATCTGCTCGGACGTGTAGCTTGTGCTCGGCAAAATCCTTCAGAACACCCGGCATGTCCTTTGGGGACCATGCAAAGATATCCCGATTCTCACGGAGGAAATCGACGAGCTCGCCTTCCTATTTCCTGTCCAGGTTTGCCCCAATGACGGCAAACCTCTCCGGTTTCTCTGGGTCCAGAGGTATCTTCTTTGTTTCCTTGGCCGGCTGGAAGGAGCCTTGAGCATCATATTCCTTGGGGTCAGGGGACAGGGCCGGCTGCTTGCCGGCCATGGCCATGACTCGGTCCAGCATCTTTTTTTTCTTCAGCAATCACGAGGGACTCGGCCAGCCGGCTGCTGGCTGCAGCACACTCAGAGGATTTCTTGTAGTTCTCCGGCTATGGTGATGATCCCCTTCGAACTTGGCATCTTCATCTTGAGGTAGGCGTAGTGGGGCACAGCCATGAACTTGGCCAGGGCAGGTCGGCCAAGCAACACGTGGTAAGGGCTCTCTAGATCCACCACTTCAAACCAGACTGCTTCTCGGCGGAAGTGATCCTTGTCTCCGAAGAGAACATCCATCTTGATCTTGCCGATTGGTGAGCAGGACAGGCCGGGTATGATGCCATGGAACACAGTCCGGCTTGGCATGAGTTGCTTCGTCTTGATGTTCAGCTTCTCCATGGTGGCACGGTACAGTATATTGATGCTGCTCCCACCGTCAATCAGTACACGGGAGAAACGGGCAGCTCGCCTTTCTGTCGCGAGGGTGGCATCCAATACCAATGCATAAGAGCCGGGAGACGACATCACCTCTGGGTGATCGGCCCGGCTCCAGCTAATAGGCTTCTCAGACCAATGCATAAACTCTGGGTTGTTAGAGGCGACCGCGTTGACTGCTTGGTGTTGTCGGCGCCGACTGCGCCTCTCTTCAGTTTGGCTTGTAAAGACGACGTAGGCGGCATGCTCGTCCGGGAACTCGTCTTCAATGGCTCCGACTGCCGGTCGAGCAGCCGGCTGCTGAGGGGCTGGAGGTGGCTGGCCAGCAGGTGGAGGCGGCACCAACCCTTCGCCTTTGGAGATCCACGTGAGCCAATGACACTTCCGGGTCGTGTGGTTGGACGGCTTTGCGCCGCTGTGGAACTTGCAGGGGGCATCAAGGGTTTGCTCGTAGGAGAAAGCCGGCTGCCAAGCCAGCCTGCCGCCCTTCTGCTTCTTGGGCATGGGCCGCCCTTCAGGTTGTTCGTCTTCGACTGTGGCTACTTGTCGACTGGTGGAAGGCGGCATAGGGGCCTTGCGCTTGTTGTCGTTCTGGTAAGGGCGTCGATTTGAGTCACCAGCCGGCGTCTTGGGAGCCGGAGCGAGCACCTTCCCAGAGGCATCCACTCGAAGCTCGGTCTTCATTGAAGAGTCGGCCGTGGCGTACTTGTCTGCTATGATCAGCAGCTCGTCGAGGGTAGTTGGCTCGTCGCAGAAGAGCCGGTGCTTGAGGAGGGTGCCCTCTCGGCACCCGGCGGTGAAGTACTCTATGGCTTGAACCTCCTGCACCCCTTCGCAGGAGTTGCGGAGCTCGGCCCAACGCGTGAGGTAGTCGCGAGTTGATTCGCTGGGCCCTTGGACGCACAAGGAGAGCTGGCGGGGCTTGGGAGGCCGCTTGTACGTGTTGGTGAAATTGCGGATGACGACATCCGTGAAGTCTAGTCAGCTGTTGATGCTGTAGGGCTTGAGGCTGTTCAACCAAGTGTGTGCCGTGCCCTGAAGCATGAGCGGGACGTACTTCACGACAACGCACCTGTTGTCGTTCGCTATGCGGACTGCGGTGGAGTAATCGATCAACCAGTCTTCCGGCTTCACGGAGCCGTTGTATTTTGGCGTGTCTCTTGGGAGCGAGAACCCTTTGGGGAAGGGTTCGTCGCGGATGCGGGGGCCAAAGCAAGGCGGGCCGACATCATCTTCTTCTTCTAGCGCCAGGGATCGCGCTAGGCGGTCGATCCGGTGGTGGGCGTCATTGTCGCCGACTCCTTTGCGGTGGCTAGTCGGCCGCCGAGAGTCGGATGCGTAACAGGTGGCAGGGTGGGATATCTCTCCCCACGAGGCGGGGAGGACGCGGATCGCCTCGTCGTTCCATAGCTCGGGGGCGGCCTTCTGCGTCGCGCTCGATGGTGAGCCGAGTCCGACTGCGGCTAGCAGCCGGCTCCTTGTCTTTTCTCGCGTGGGCGCCGTCTGTAGTCGACGTCTGGGATGTTGCGCCATGCTCTCGGCGTGGGGGAGGACTTTCAGCGCGGGCGCTGGCTTCATGCCGCTCTGCGGCCGCGTCGATCAGATGCTGGATGCGTCTAGTCATGTAGGGGAGCTCGTCGGCCCCCAGCCCGTTCAGCTCGTCTAGGGCCGCCTGAGCGGCACGCAGGTTCTCGAGTGGCGTGGCGTAGACTGGGCGGTCTACTCCCAGCATGCTGGCAATGGCCGCGCCACGCTTCTTGACGATGTCGGCTCGGCTCGGCCCGCCAGGAGGCGGCGTACCAAAGGCGGCGCGGTCGACTTCGCGCTGGTGAGCCTGAGTGAGGCGTCTCATGGATGCTATCTTCTGGCCCTCCATGATGTGGGCGAGGCGGCGTGCCTCCAGTGTCTCGGCGTCGGCGTCGGCCGGGATGGGGGCGGACAAGTCGTGTAGCGCCGCTTGTAGGGCATCGTGGGCGTTCTCGCCTGAGGCGGCGCCGTGGCTGATGACCAGCACCTCGGTGACAGCGCTGCTGCCACTGTTGGCTCGAGGAAGAGGGTCGTCGATGATCACCACGTTGGTGGGGAAGGCGTCAAGCCATGCCGTGTCGGAGTCGACAAGCATCGGGTCGGTGGAGCCGACCGACTCCAAGTCCGCAGCTGGCTCGCTGGAGACGTGAAGCTGGTCGAGGAGGCTGACGAGGCGGCTCTCGGGGCAGTCTGTGCCCGCGTCGGACGCAGGCTCGTCGGAGATGCGAGCCTCACCAAGAAGATCGGCAAGGCAGCTCGCCGCGCAGGCGTCATCGACGCCTTGCAGCGCGTCGGGGCAAGCGCCATCGGGCGCGCCGGGCTGGCTACGCTCGCTGGGAAGGAAAAGGGTTCCCGTCCAGAACAGGTCTCCGGATGACGGTGCACCTGGCCCCATGGTGGGCGCCAAATGTCGGGTGGTAGGTGCGACATATGCCAACGGGTGGCTTATCATTGTGGGAGCCAGTAAGACATCGTCGGTGCCTGGAAACGGGATAAGGCGAAGACATGCACGCCGGCGAATCTTACCCAGGTTTGGGGCTCTCCGTGGAGATAACACCCCTAGTCCTGCTCTGCAGGGTGTCCGCATGATCACTAGATCAACACAAGTGGCTACAAGTGGCTCCTTGAGGTGTTTGGCTAGAGGAAGAAGAAGGGCAAGGCTAGCTCTCCTCTTCTCTCTATGTGGTGTCTAAAACTCTAAGAGATCAACCCCTTTGCATGGGTGCCCCGGGGGGTTTATATAGGCCTACCCCCAGGGGTACAATGGTAATCCGGCTGGACGCGGGTCCTAGCCGTCGGTGTCTGTATTCGTCGGCTTCTCCGCCGGCCGCTGGGGCCCGCCGACTGGTGGGTCCCGCCGGCTGCCGGCCTCTTGGCAGACAAGCCGGGCCCACCGCCTGGGGGTCTTGCCGGCAGCTAGTTACTGTAGCCTCGCCCCTGATGACGAGGGCTTGGCCGAGGTAAGCATGGCTACAGTGCCGCCGTCTGGCGGGCTCTCACTGTAGCCTTACCTCGTCTTGTCTCCTTAATGAGGCACATACTTCGAGGGAGTGAGGTAGCCGGCCATTGGGAGCCGGCTACACCTACTACAAAAAAATACACTTCCGTGATGATACGTGTTTGTCACAGTAGGTCGCGTTTTTTGTCATGCATGTACATCCATGACGATTTTATGACAGAATCAAGATAGTCATACCTGTGCTGTCGTAGAAGTGTTCCATGACATTACCAAAATTATCATCACGGAAGTGTCCACTTCCATGACGGTAAATCGCGCGTCACATAAGTGCTTTCGTCAAGGGTGACCGACACGTGGCATCCACCGTAACGGAACGCCGTTAAGCTATCTGGTCGGGTTTTGGATCTGATAACCCGTTAACAGCCCCGACCAATGGGAAATTTCCACGTGTAAAATTCTTATTGGCCGGACGAAACACGTGTCAGCTCGTCAGTGGGTCAGATAGGCACCTATGATATGTCGACACGTGCCACGGCCCACCACTGGCCCATTTAGCTTACAAAGCCAGCCCGTTTGACTTGGTCAAAAGTTAACGGGCTGGCCCATGAAAAACCTGTTAATGGTCTCTTCACAAATAGCCCATTTTACGGCCCGTTAACTCACGGCCCGTTAGGCCCTAAAGGAAATCGGCCCAACAACGTCATGTGGGCCGTCGAATATAACACCAGCCCATTTCACTTTCGGCCCATGTATGGCCCACGACGTCTTTCGGCCCATATGAGGCCTTCGTATCTTTCGGCCCTTTACAGGCCCACGGTGACTCTAGCCCATAATGAACAGTAATTTTCTTTATACCCGTTAACGGCCCGTGATTTACATGGGCCGTTTCCAGCCCCCGTGTTAGCTTTCGGCCTATTGACGGCCCATACGTTCTTGGGCTCCTTTTCGGCCCTCGATTACTTCTGGCCCGTTACTGGCCTGTTCCCCTAATGGGCCAAATTCAGCCCATGGCAAGAGTCGGCCCGTTACTAGCCTGTTCCCCTAATGGGCCAAATTCAGCCCATGGCAAGAGTCGGCCCGTTACTGGCCTGTTACCCTAATGGGCCAAATTCGGCCCATGGCAAGAGTTGGCCCGTTTCTGGCCTGTTAACCCGTTGCGCCGTTTCCAGTCTGTCCTATATTCTGGTGAACCCATGTAAAATATTAGTAGTACCAGAACAGAAGATATTAAGGAGGCAGCAAAACCAAACAAAATAGCTTTGGCCTATATACAGAACTTATTCTGGTGAACCCATGTAAAATATTAGTTGTATTTTATTGCAAAGTACTCCCTCCGTCCCGAAAAACATGTCGCCTGTAGTTCATTGGTAATTTTGCAAAAAGGCCATCGTAGGTTCAAAACAGTCGCAAAGAAGTCCCTCCACCCCCGACTTCTTCCTCCGCCGTCGCCCGTGCGTCGCTAGGGGCCGGCGCCGCCAAGCTGCGTGATTTGTCGACCATCAGAAAGTGCTCTGCCTCCGTCGCCACGTACCTTCGACGCCGTCACCGTCGCTAAGTACCTGCTCCGCCACCGCCGCCCAAACCTGTGCCGCAGCGATCCCCTCTCGCCGGATTACCTGCGGACGTCGCCGGAATTTCCCACCACGATCCAGCGAAGCAGGAGCTCCCTCTCATCTTCCTCGAGCTACCGCGAGTCCTCCTCGATCTCCCGCGAGTCCACCTTCAGCTGCCTCCCATGCGCCGTCGCGATCCCTCCCGCCCTGATCTACTACGGGCGTCGCCGGAACCGGCCTCCACGATCCGGTGGACAAGAGCTTGCGTGCGTCCTCCTCTAACTCCCGCAACTCCTCGTCGAGCCCCCACCAGCTGCCGTGCTACTCCTTCTCCTCTGCCTACGACCCTGCGTGCCTGCTGCTGCTCTATTTCTCCTCTGCTTCTCCCCTGCCGCCGGTGGAGCTAGCCCGTGCTGCTGCTGCTCCTCTGCCCGTGTTGATGCTGCTCCTCCTCTGCATGTGCTGCTGCTACTGATCCAAGTGAACATGCCGTGTTCCTGCTGCTGCTGTTCCAAGTGACTGTGACGTGTTGCTGCTGCTGCTATTTGCACTCTGAAGAAGGTACAGTAGCTTGTAGATTGATCTGCTGCTATGTGCTGCTGCTGCTATTTGTTCCATGCTCCATGGCATCAGATGACATGGAAAACAATTCATGTTCTACAGTGTCGTGTTCAACTTGCTCATCCTCTGATGATGACATCTCTTTCAATCTATTTTCACCTCAGGAGCTGCGTGTAAAATTTAAAATCAATATGGTTTTCTTATTAATGTTAAATCAGCAAAGCTATCAGCATGGAACAAATAAAAGGACTGTGGATGACTCAGTATTTAGTTAAGAGGTCCATTTCATGCTATCAAGGACACTTCCAGTTTTTCTTTAGTTTCATCAAAGGTTCATCAATACAGATGCTAAAATCTAGCATATCTCATGCAATGGATCAGCTAAAAGCCTATAATAAGAAGTCTAGATAGGAACACTTAAAGACCATCTCCAGTATAGTCACACAATAATTTGCAAGAAATAATACTGTCTATACTTTACTAAATAAAATGACTTACATAACAAACAGATATACGATAAATAAACGAGAAGTGGAGCAATTGAAAAGATAGGTTATTGCTACAGCGAGAGCATGTATAAATATAGAGAACATATATTATTCTTCCGGTTATTCTTGCAATTAGCAAGAGCATGTGTATAAGAGGTCCATTTCATGCTATCAAGTACACTTCCAGTTATTCTTTAGTTTCATTAAAGGTCCATCAATAGATATGCTAAAATCTAGCATATCACATGGGATGGATCAGTTAAAATAAGAAAGACCATCTCAAGAATAGTCATAAAACAATTTGCAAGAAATACTATTGTATATTCTAATTTACTGAAATGATTGGCATAACAAAAACAAATATGCAGTGGACATGTTTGGTACAGTATGTAAATATGCAGCCATAGCGTGGATAGATTAGATACAAAGAATGGAGTAAAGTTTATCAAAGGAAGAAAATTGACTTACAGTGCTGAACATCCAATATTTAGTAAATCAATCTGGATCGCGTGCAGAATTCCTGTGTATGACACTTAACTTAGTAAATTCAGTTAAAGATGCATTCTAAATCACAGGAGTACTATGCTTTCTAAATTTGTTTCAGTCAACTTGTGTCAAAATTTGTTTCAAACATTTTTCTGTCAACTTGTGAGCAGGAAAATGGCTTCGGAAAATTCCGTTAATTGAGACTAGAGTAACTATTTAGTTTTCTGTCAATTTAAATGGATCCATCCAATATTTGTAGTCCAAGTTTAAATGGGCTGCAGTCATGTACAAGTTTAACTGAATTTATTGAGTACACATTCAGTAGCTACTCATTCAGTACTCTATGTCACAATAAGTCTGCAAATTTTTTGGAGAAAAGGATCTAGCTCCTCCTACACATGTATAGATCAATCAGTTCAGTTCTAGTGTTGTTAGACTTTTGCACCCACACAGAATGCAGTGTTAAAATGCACAGAAAATTCAGTTAAACATGATATTTTTGTTTAATCTGGACTTGTGTATGGTTTGTATGGTGGCTCCAGTAATAACTATTCATGATCATATCTACTCATGATCATAATCTGAAAATTCAGTTAAAATGCAGTGTTAAAATCGTAGATATCTACTCATGATCATAATCTGAAAATTCAGTTAAAATGCAGTGCTAGAGCAGGTCTTCTAAGCTAAGAGCCTAATTAACTTCTAAGTACCTACACAACATAAGATAGTAGTGGTGGTAATCCTTCTGCTAAATACTAGAGCAGATCTTCTCAGCTAACAAAAGAATATGAGGTTTGCCTGGTTTGTATGGTGGCTCCAGTAATAAAACTGTAGATATCTACTGATGATGATATCTCCTTGGGGCCCAGTGGTTGACAATATTACTTCTGCTAGTATTTTCAAGATTCAGTGCCATCAAAAAACAGAATCAAAGATATAATGTGGGAGTAGTAGTGGATATTTATTGCCCATGCTGATTATTCACTTCACAAGGTTACCTAGTACTCCATCAAAAACAGAATCAAAGATGGCATGGCATGCTTGATGTGATGTAACTAATCTTTGCGCCATAATCTTTGCCATTTTGGAAATGCACTAACTAAATTTCTAAAATGAAGCTATAGATATACAGTGTTCTGTTCTGACAGTAGCTAGGTACTGTAGATATGATAGCTGAAGTTTCAGAACAGAGGAGAAGGAAAAAGTAGGAGTAGTCACTATAATTTCAGTTAACAAAAAACAACAACTCTGCAAGTTGAGGTTTAATTTATAGGAGTATCTTGAACTTTAAAAGTGCAGTCCTAACTTGAATATTTAAAATGCTATTGGGACAGTACTAATTTCAGAGTTCATAGTTCATGACTGAACTTAGAGACAGTATAAATCTTACAGAAAACAAAAATTTTCAGAGATTGAATGCTTGCAAAACTATTCAGTTATCTGTGCAAAATTGTTCAGTTAACTGTGCAATACTCTCTAAACTAGCAGAACTAGTCCAAATATTCCAACCAGAAAATGAACAGATTTTACACACATTCAGTGAAGTGGTTCAGAAAATGAATAGATTTTACTCACATTCAGTGTAGTGGTTCAGAGATTCAGAAGGTTCAGAACATTTGAGTAACAGAGAAGATGGAGATGTAAACACTGACCAGCAATGCACATGTTGAGGTGTTCATCTTGTTCTTGCACCGCTCCGTCATAGCAGTAGCCGATTATTCATCTTGTTCTCTGTTCGTACCCCACGCTCTTGGGTACCGTCAGTAGATGCCTTCATCAAACAGGGAACTGACTCACTTCAGCGCAAATGATGAAAATTTACAACA
Organism: Triticum aestivum; assembly: GCF_018294505.1. Lineage (NCBI taxonomy): Eukaryota > Viridiplantae > Streptophyta > Magnoliopsida > Poales > Poaceae > Triticum > Triticum aestivum. The sequence goes on from NC_057799.1 coordinate 501,171,056, forward strand.
ACAACGAGGTGGTCGAGGTCCACGAGGGCGTAGCGCACGGCGTACTCGAAGGCGTGCCCCGCCGGCCGCCGGCGCGAGTGCCGGACGCGGCCCTCGTACAGCCGCACGGTGTCGGCGCTACCGGGGGCAGCAGCAGCAGTTGAAAATCAGCTCCGTGAAGGCGAAACTCTTGACGTTGGCCGACAGGAGGATCTCGCCCTCACTCCATGGTGTCGACTGCACCGTCGTCGTCGACGGCGAGGACAACACCTGGCTGCTCGTCGGCCTTTTGGTTGTTGTTGGTGGTGCAGATCCGGCGCCTCCGGGCTCTCGGACGGCAGTTCCGGCGCAGCCGGAGCAGAGCGCGGCGGCAGCTGGGGAAATCAAAGATCTTTTTGAGGAAGGGGGAGCTTGGGGAGGCAGGCGGGCGGCAGCTGCGGCGGGAGAGCGGGGGAGCAGGGGGGCTGCGGCGGCGGGGAGTAGGGCAGCTGCGGCGGCGGAGAGCAGCGCAGCTGCTGCTTCTGTCGGAGGAGGACGACGAGGAGCGCGGGTTTGGTCGGGAGAAGCTAGAGGGGTTTTTTGTAAAACTGCCGTCGCGACATGTTTTTCGGGACGGAGGGAGTACATAATAAAACCAGGTTCCAAACATATGACCATGTACCATCGCTAATGTATTGTCTATTTCTTCACATTGTATTGAGGGCTAAGGATAAAGAGACAAAGCTTATAATACGGTAAGCATAGTATGACATCATTCATATCACAAAACAACTGAGAACAGACAAACATGCAATTGTAACGTTGTGTGGGCAAGTCCAGCACGGAACTAGATTACGTGTCAAGATCAAAGGAACATCACTCCTCTCTTTTAAACCTTGTAAGGTGCAATGATACGCTAAGACAATTGTGTATAAAATTGAAAAGAGTAATAGACATTGGCTGCAAACCATGCAGTTCAAGGCACAAGTCAGAGTAAGTAGTAGTTAAAAGGCATGAGGATTAAGGACTTACAACAGCGGCTTTGACTGGTGTAGTCATGCCCTTCTTCTTGCTGGTGTGACAGTCGTTGAAGATTTCCATAGCATTTGGTTCAGGTACTTTTTGGTCCTTGCGGGCTTTCCTCTGCATTTCGAACAAGTCTATATAGATCTGATAATATGGTACAGCGAAAAGAGTGAAACAGCAGCTAATTACAAGAGCCTCGCAGTGTGCAATATAGCTACGAGATCCTGTCGTCTGTTGGAATTTCACTTTCGTACGGTTGGCCTTGTTCTTTGAATAGTTCACCTACAAGAAGATAGATTTGTGTGGCACATGCGTAAATAAGACTTCAACATGTGATCTGATCACATATATATAATGTACCTGATACTTCGGATCAGACTAGTGTTTAACAAGGCCCCTCCAGTCTTCATCCGATATATTTTCCACTGGAGATGTTTGGGAAAGTTCACTGTTAGCCTTGCCTTCAAAGTGAGTTTTCCTCAAGTTATACCGATACTGTCGCAGAGCAGACTTGAAAACATGGGTGCAAGCTTGTCTGGTTGCATCATCTTGGCTATCCAACTTGAACCACATCTGTTGAAAATTATGGGAGTCTCATTATCAGCAACCTAGAAAGTATGGGACAGAGCAAGCCGATATTACTAGTTTCCATACATAACCATACTTACAGATAAATGGTCGAGGAAGGTGTTGAAATGGGTTTCATCTTTGTCATTCCTGTAATGAATCCATGTTGGGAGGATACGTACATGACACCTAACGGCAACCGCTGCCTCTGATACTAACTTGGCTGACTCTGTAGCATCACGTGGCCTTTTTAAACCTGCCTCAAAACGGATCTCCATTCTTCCTCCTCTAGATTTAGTTAACCTATCGAGCATTATCCCTGATGTTTGTTTCCTCTTGCGCCTAGGTGCTAGTCCAACAACGAACATAGGAAGTGTTAGTGTACATTAAACTGTGAGACTACATATAAAGAAGCATGCAACTGTAACTTGACTCCAGCAACTACCTTCTTGCTGTTGAAGCTCACAAGGTTCATCTAATATTGCCAACTCGTCTTGTGTCAAGAGTGCTTGGGAAGTAGTGTCAGGTGGCAAGGGAGCTTGGGAACGTGCTGCTAGCTCAGTTGACGCGCGAGTAAGTCGTGCAGCTGGTAGTACTGTGGTAGGTGTTGCAAGAACTAGGGTTGTCTCCGCTTGTTTGGTGGCAGCTATTTGTTTCTGTTTGGCTTTTTTTGCAACTCGTGTAGCATGGGATGCCGTGTTTGTAGAATTTTCCGCTGGACTTTGACCTTCTATTGCACCATCAGTACCAGCAGAATCTGCAGGATTCATCCGCTTCTCATTCCCTGCCATTCTGTGTTTCTTCCTCTTTCTCTGTGCCATGTTAAGTCAAGCCGACAAGAAAAACGAATAACAATTTAGTTCTTCAGAACAAATTGATGCGTGATGCAGACGAACTGAACTTTGATGTTAGACAACCACATGACAGGAGGATGTAATATGTATGAAAAACAGGACGGAAGAGATAACCAGAACTATGATGTGTAAACTAAGAAGAAGACATTTCACCAAATTATAAGTATTGCAATGGAAGGTAGACACCATATGAAAGATGCTACAAATATTGCTCTGCCAAGTTAACAGTGTCTCATCATAAATGGCGTTTAAACAAATGTGAAGAAAAACAAGAAATAAATCATATGCAAGATGCAAACAACATCACACTACCATGTTAGAGGTCTCTCGTCATTAGTGCCATTGCATATTCACAGCATTGCATATTCACAGCTTATGATGTGTAAACTAAGGAGAAGGCATTTCAACAAATTAGAAGCAATGAAAGCTAGACACCATATGAAAGATGCAACGAATATCACTCTACCAAGTTAAAACTGTCTCGTCATAAGTGCCATTTCAACAAATTAGTAGGACAAGCTAGAAAAGAATGTGAGATGTAACCTATATCACACTCCGAAGTCAAACGTGTCTTATGATAAGTGATTGTTGCAGCTTACACAACAGTAGTAATTTGATGTAAGAACATGGTGTGATAGACAGATATTGTATGTTCTAGAAACAGGAACACGTGTCTTATTCAAGTATAATGTGTAAAGTAAGCAGATGGAATTCAACAAAATTAGAAGCAATACAAGCTAGACATCACACATAACATGCAACCACATATAACAGTGCCAAGTTAGAGGAAGCACTGGTGATGCTGCACTAGGGGAGACGTGCTCATCATAAACACAACTTTGTTGAGTGTCTATGCATGTGTTGTCTTGGAAATCATCTTGGGGGTGTGGAGGAGTAGAAACTGTAGAGGCCCTCCATTCGGAAGGAGCACATTTATCCGCTGCCTTGCTAACTTCCTTCCACTTTATTGATTTTGAATTGTCAAGTAAAACCGACAAGAAAAAGCAATAAAATTCTCTCTTCAGTACTCATTCATGCATGATACTGACAATCACTACTTTGATGTAAGGCAAACACATGATACTAGGATGGAATATGTATGAAAAACTGGACGGCATGGCATGTTCACAACTGTTTGTGTAAACTAAGCAAAAACCATTCCAGCAAATAAGAAGCAATGCAAGCTAGACACCACATGAAAGATGCAACCAATATGACTCTGCCAAGTTAAAAGCGTCCCATCATAAATGGAATTTCAACAAATTAGAAGCAGCGCATGCTATAAATCATATGAAAGATGCAACTAATATCGCACTGCATATACTAAAGGTGTCTCGTCATGTTGATTGATGCGGGATACAAAAAAAACAATAGTTTTATGTAAGGACATGCTTAATAGACAGATGTACTATGTACTAAATACAAGAAGGCATGTCACATTAACAGGTATAATGTATAAGCTAAGCAGACTAGCACATGCAGTTTAACCAGATTGGAAGAATTACAATCTAGACACCGTATGCAACATGCAACCACATATCACGCTGCCAAGTTAGAGCAAGCACCTGTGATGCTAGTGTAGGGGAAATGCTGTAATCAACTACAGAGCTACGTTCACTATCTTCATCTAGCATTTCTGTTTCTTGAGAATCATGTCGGGAGGCTGACGCTGCATTCTTTAAATGAGGAGTAGTCCCCTTGCCTGCCTGCCTCATCATAAGTGATAGATGAGGGATACAGAAGAACATTAGTTTGATGTAAGAACATGGTTAATACACAGATGTACTAGTATGTACCAAAAACAGAAAGGCATGTCATATTCAAAGGTATAATGTGTAAGCTAAGCAGATGCAATTTAACCAAATTGGAAGCAATACAAGCTAGACATTCGGCTGGAGTGGTGAGCATGATCATCTAGGACCTGAGAGCCTGGTGGGAGGCGGGCTGCTTCGCCACCATCGCAGCTTTTTAGTTGGCTTCCAGGTGATGCCTATCTTTGCTGGGCTTGTCACTGGCTCGGCCAGTGCCCTAACTAGCTATTTGTCTTCTGGTGCTGACGGGATGGTGGTTCATGTAAAAAAATATCATTCCTTATCTTACCAACTTCGGCCTTTCGAATACAAGCTAGACACCATATGGAACATGCAACCACATATGACACCGCGAAGTTAAAGCAAGCACCTGGGATGGTGTTTCATTGCGAGCGAGGTCATCAACTCCAGAGCTACGTTTACCGTCTCCATCTGCTGACACTGCACCCTTTATAGCGATGTAACGTGTCTTGCCTAACCGCACACAAAGCTGGAGCGACTTCTCTCTTTTCTTTTTGGCTTCTCTCATGGCAGCAGAGTCTGAAATACCCTTGCATAAAAACACAATAGTGAGAGTAAGGGTGAAGTGTGTGCAGAACTAGTGCACTGTAAAAGTAGCAGATAGCAGGTGGCTGAAAAATAAATGACAGGAGACATATGATAGCTCTACAACATTGCATGGCAAACAAAATTAGATTCTACTCCGTATGATTTTGTAATATATGAGCACATGAAATGCAGGTACTCCTCCAGCACACCACCACATGTGGTCATATCTAAGATAACAATCGACTGAAAATAAATAGGTCAGTCGATTTTTTTAATGAACCGTCCGATCTACAAGGAACGGGCAGATGGCCTTCGTCTACCTCCTGCCAGTCACTGTTGACGATCTTTCTCGAACCGCCAGCGACTACCGGCCCAGACCCCTGCCTCCGTCGCCCCGCCCTCCCAATGACCTCACACCACCGCCGTGCTTGGCAGCGCCCCCAGGCCATCTCTTTAATCCCGGCCGACCTCCAGATCGGGCGCCAGTAGCTCTAGGCCACACACGCCCCTAAGATAAACACCAAGGCGTTGCTTCCCCGGCGTAATAGGCGTACTAGCGCCTGTTACGTCGGGGAATGCTTCCGTTAATTGGGAATCAACTGGCCAGAAATTGAAATTTAGGGGGGTGACGGACCTCTAGCTAAGGTGAAATAGTATATGAGGAGAAACCTTGTGCATCGCGAGTTACTAGGAACATCTAGTATCAAGAAGAAGCGGTCAACTAGTGTCTTCTGTGAGATGAATACCGTGCAAGCAGAGACGTAAGATTTGCACGAATAAGGGAAGAGGAGTACCTTTTTCGGTTGCCGGTGTGGTCACCTCCACATGTCGCGCTGATCTTCTTCTTTTTACCAGGGAAACCAATGTTCTGGAGGGTGCAGGCTTGGACGAACCCATGGCCAAATTGTTGACTGTGTTGCCGTGGCCGTATGTCGGCGGAGGGGAAGCAGATCCGAGGCGGCGAAGGACGGCGTAGCAGGAACAGCTCCGGTGCGGTGGAGGGTGGCGAAGTTGGAGCGGCAACGGTGAGGCGCAGGACGGAGTGGTTGAACTGGCTCGGGTACGGACGGCTCGGCCTCGGCTTCAACTACTAGCCGTGGAGGGTGTTGCGGTTGAGGTTGCGGTGGACGACGACGTCGGGGTATCGGCTCCGGCGTGATGGAGGAGTGCGGCGGTTGATGGGTGGGATGGGGTGGCGGACGGAGGACGCGGGGTTTCGCGGCTGGTGGAGAGGTAGTTTTGGCGCCCACGGAGTACGAATGGGGAATCGGATGGGTGGGGGGAACCATGTTTCGGTCTGGGACGCGCTTGTTTTTGGCTTTTTTGAACAGAATATGGGACGCGCTTGTTTGAAATTTGGGGAAAGTACAAACTTTGCCCCCTCTTAAATTTCGGACCTACTGCGGGTCGGGGGTAGGATGGTAATCCCAGGTGTCCCAAATAGTGGGCGGGAGCGATTTCGGCCGCGCGCATGTGTGCTTAGGCGGCCATTGTGTATGAATGTTTTTCGGATGCGGTTGCGTGGCGTCTAGATGATGCTACAAACCTACCCCGGTTTAGACCTTTGGACGTCGGGCCGGTAGGTTTCACGGGTCGGAGTTATTAGAAAAGTAATTTCCTTGTACTACCAAACATTGGTCTCACGCGGTTTCGGGCGAGTAGAGGCTCTTTTGGCGCTTCGTTCGAAATTTTGAAACACAAGCATTCACGTTTAGAGTACTCTTGAACTATGAGGATTGACCTAAATAGACAACGTTATATTTGACCTTGTATGTTTGAAAACCTCATTAAATTATCCGCTTCTTTTTGAAATCTTGACACTTGAAAATCCTATAACTACGATTATTTTGGAATGGAGGAGCTAAATTTGAATCTATTTTGTACACGACTACATATGCTATTATGTACAAAATCAAAGCAAAGATTGGTGCCCCCATAATTTAGGTATGGTTTACAAATGCCATGATATCAAATTCAAATAATTGAATGGACTTCATGTTGAATTCGATTTTTTTAAACCACCTTAAGTTGAATTCAAATGTATGCTAGTTCATAGGTAGCTATTTATAATGTCCATTGTGTAACTTTCGTATGTATAATGTGCTTTACACACACAACATGAACTATACTCACGTTTATATTCGATTGCTAAAGCGATGCATTGTCTGGAGTTCAAAGTACTAACTATGTGGATCAATTGTGTCGAATAATAACATAGACATGCTCAAATTCGATAGAATCTAGATGTCTGATGGATCAATGACCGCTCCTTACGCGAATTGCAAATATCATGATCCCATCCTAATATTTGGATACAATTTATATCTTTAATCAATGTGTAGAGCAGTCTTTTACGTGTAGTTTCACTCTCCATCGGTGGTCTCTCACACATGCTCACACACTCTCTCCCGAGGTGTCTTTCTCGCACACATGCTCTAGATATAACCCTCCCTCCCTCTCGTAACCATTTACAACTGTTTTCACTAACCTTTATCACAAGCACTCTTCCTCTCGCAAACATACACACGCACAATCCTCATCGACCCTTTCTATATACATGGACCTGCCTACGTGTCTCATGTACGCACATTATCTTTACGCCTGTCTCTCACGCATTGTCTCACACCTCTCTTCCTAATCGACGAGTATGATTCTAGCAGAGCATTCTGTAGGATGCCCCTTAAAGTTAGGTTGGATGAATAGTAATATCAGAGATAAAGGGGTTACCTTAGTCCGAGAACCTAGGGTTACAAATCCTAGCCGGCTTTGTCAGTGGACACAGAGTCCTTCACAATTCTGCTATCTTTGTCTTGTACGACTAGTCATCCATGGGTCTTCCTAAATGCGTCACGGGCCGACCAATGTGGCGCAGGACGGAACCGAACGAAGGGCCTCACCTCGACCCACCGGACCTCACGCGGTGACACACCCTCTGCCCCCACGTCTCATTATCTTCTCACACCCACACATACCAACACAAACACCACACACACAGAAAATTTCTCCTGGTGCCTCTATTCCCTCCCCCCTTGCATATACACACTCAAGGGAATGGAATCTCTTGTCGTGACGTCATATTCGTCTCTCTCTCTAGACCACTCTCATTTCTCGTGCTATCTCTCCCACGCCCCCCCCCCGTCGGCCCCTCTATCCATGCCTCTCTCGAATACGTAATACACACACATACCTCTCTAGGCCCCGCCAAATGCATCAACTACACATTCACACATGTTACATCACGTACCCCATTGATCTAAAAAGCCCTCTCTTCACGTTTATTTCGCATACAACATTCCTTTTGAATAAAGTGTGGCCAAAAAATTATTTTAGAGTTTCTACATATATACAACATTACAAAGTTATATGGAGGAGTACGAACGCTAATTTGCATTGCATGGTGCCCACAATGATATTTATTCCGCACTGTGAATTTGTATATTTTTATACTATATACAAAGTTAGTCATAATAAAGAGAAACGAAGAGCATCTCTCTCTCCATCGCATACCCCCCTGTACGCCCCTTTCACGTATGCACACAAAACTATCTCCAGGTCCTCTAAAAGTAAGCCCCCAGAAAATTCACGCATGTTTCATCTTTCTCTCGCGATATATGCAATGACGATCATTGTATTTGAAGCGAAAGCACGATACGTACATTGGACTTCAGAATCCACTCATTACGGTCACCATTTACGTTTAGTGGTTATTATACAGTCACGGGCTCACCGTACAACTCTGTATTTGCTCATGACATGACTAGTTGACCAGTTAAACGCTCCACGTGGCACCTCTAGTGTTGCATCACATTATCTCACTACCATCGTGCCCACCTGTCGACTTGTATCTACTCTACATCTACACTCTTATAAAATACATAAAATACACTCTTATAAAAAACAGAGTTGGTGATGATGGTGTGCCTGCCATCCTGCAATATAGGCCGTCCGATTTATATCTGACGGATAGGAAAGAAACTATGGCAATTTTGCAAAAAGGTACCCACACACCTCTCCACATTTGCAAATAAGGCCTTCCCTCGTTCATCCTTTTCTCTCACAAGATAAACAAGTCATACAAATGCATCTTGATGTTACGTGCAACGCACGGGCATCTTGCTAGTAAGAATGAAAACAAACGACAAAAAAATATTTGGACGGTGGTTCGAAGTCATGACCGCGGGCACAGCGGACAAGGTGGCCTTGTATTGGTATGCTGAGCCGTCTGTTTTAACACACAGGAGCTGGTGTGGTGATTATACACACACGCATGCATGCACACGAATTGCATCCACGCAACACTCACACAAACACATGCACACACGAAACACTCACACGTACACACGCAGCCACGCACACACGCAACACTCACATGCACGCACGCAACACTCACATGCACACACGCACGCATGCATGCACACACCAGTACACCACACGACCAACACACACTCTCACGCTCAAGTGCTCAACCTACACGTGCATGCGCACACATCAGGCCCTGACAGACACATACACAACCAGGTGATTCCCGCGCACGGGTTGGAGCCTTGTCGCGCATGCGTAAATTTGTGTTTATCTGACCTTTTGCCTATGCGAACTGATAGGTGGGACCCACAAGGAACGTGGTCAATTTAACTAGTCAACATGGCGCCATGCAGACTATTTGGCCGGTCAACAGAGTGCAATCCGATGCTGAACTGTGAGCAAGTGACCGTATAATCACCGCAAAACGTATATAGTGACCGTAATCAGCTTATTCTGAAGTTCGGTGACCGTATTACGCTTTTCTCTCTGTAGGCCCTCCAAAACTACATCTCTACACGTTCTCGCATGTTACATCTAACAACTATGCAATACAGCACTACTACTACACTCTAACAAAATAAATCATATGTGTTTTTAGTTTTACTAGATATCATATTGTTACTTATAATTATTCAGTTTGCATGCCTTTGAAATGTATGGCCAGTATCATCTACCGCGCGGGAAAAATCCCGCCCTTTCCTATTTAATCGGGTTTGTATCGATGGATCGTGCGAAACAGCAAAACTATAGTACTATATAGTACTACAAGTGACAGTTCACTGGGCCGTCGTGTTGTCTACTCCTCCTTCGTAAGAGTGGAGCGCTCGCTTTCATAAATCTTCTAGTCCCTTTCGCCGACATGTGGGACATCAAGCTACCGGGTCCACGTGCCATACCGGAATACAGTGCAGAGCAGCCGGGGTGAAGCACCCCAGTCATGTCGCCGGCGTAGTAATGATCAATGAGGCGTCAAATCACAAGCTGCACCTTTCCCGCAGTTAAGTTGGAGGGACGAAGCAACCATCATTTCACTCGTTGCTGAATCCGCTTCTCCCTCATCTTCTTCAACTTAACCACGTGTTGCTTCTGTCGTTGTTCTGCCTCATGTGGGACGCGGATCGGCTTGGTAAAGCACTGACACGTGGGACCGCATGTTAGCAAACCGCCAGGACAACGTTCTTTGAAAATAAGAAGCCTAATCCTAGACTTACAAAGGGCTACGTAGCTGCTACGTATACTTTCCATCTAATCTATATATGCCCCCCTGATTTTCAGGTGGGGTGGGCCTAATCCTCTCCTTTAATCCAATCAAATAGTCCCACATCACATCAGTTCGTAACTTTACGTAAACCATTACCGCCATCCGCGCGGCAAAATCACCTCCTTTTTACTAATCTTGATTCTATAATTTTTTAGATCAATATAATTGAGATTTGTATAGATAGCACATAGGAGCAAAACCAAGTGGTACGGTTAAGGGCATCCACAATGTGTAGCCAAATGTGAAAATAGCTTTTGGCATCGTGGGAACCATTGTGGACGCTGTTGCCAAAGCCAAAAAGATGGAACCGAAGCTCCCTGATTGATTGATTGAAGGAATAGAAAAATGCAACGTCTCTCCTCTTTCTCCCATGCTTGGGCGCATGTAGTACAGTATAGAGCACAGAGTCTACTCCCCTGTCCCTTCTATCACAAATCACAAAGCAGTGAGGCGTCAAATCACAAAAGCACGGACGAAGAAACCATCATTTCACTCTTCGCTGACTCCGCTTCTCCATCGTCTTCTTCGAGAAACCATCTCACCACACTAGTACTCCTAGTAGTACTAGTAAAGGACTTCCTGGAGCAAATAAGGCAGTTGTCTCGGCTTGCAGGCGGCACTTGCGAACGACTTACCATGGTCTCCCTCAATGGTGTTCTCCGTCGAACGCACTTCACCAAACCACCAAAAAAAAAGATATCGCCGACGTCACCGCAATGGGGAAGGAAGTCAAATATAGTTACTACCTCCATTTTTTTGTACACAAGGCCAGTATATCAAAATTACAATTTGCAAAGGGCCACTAACACTAATCGAGGAAAAATTGATGGGGTTAGCAACCAAGGACATTAATATCCCCTGCATGCATGCGGAAGTGAGAAGGTTGGTTTGCATGGCGCTGCATTAATCAAGCGATGAGGAGTGAGATGGTTAGCTCTTTGGTCTTTGGAGAAAAAAATATACATTAATTGACACGTGAAACGAGGATTTGTATCGATTAAATCCCGCGAAGGAAAACCCCGCCTTTCTTTTTTAACACTAGTACTCCTAGTACGTACGTACTTATCCTGTTTGGGTCTAGGCCTTGCATTGCCAAACTTCACCACACATTTTTGCCAAGCTTGCCTAAAGTTTTCAAAATGAGAAGGAGGTACACTTGCGCACGGCTGTCGCAGTCGCACCGCACCCTCACACGGTCGCTCCTGCACGCCGCGGTTGCACCGCACCCTCACACAGTCGCTCCTGCACGCCGCAAACCCAGCCAAGGGAACGCACCATCACTGGCACGTGTTGTCGCATGTGAACAAACCAAACTCAGCCATCCTATCGCTGACACATAATTTTCGTTCATAGAGTATGGTTATCCAACCGCATGTTGGGGAGTATCCGTACGGCCCGTGCGGTGGTCTGTTGGGGAAGAAGAAGAGGTGAGGAAGAAGGAAAGAAGGGTTAGGAGACGTAGGATATTCATCCAACCGCCTAAAATGGTAGACTGACCCAAGTCAGGCGACTTGCATAACAAATATATGTTTTTACACAGCAAAAGATCCATAAAAACAACAACATAAAGAAAAACTATCACTGCTCGCGGAAAGAGATGGCCTCGTCGTCTTTGGCTGCCGGCGCGAACCAGCCGTCGCTGCCGACGTGTGTCTCCGCACCGTGGTTGTCCACGGCCTCCAGCTACTCGTTCAAGCGGAGTGTGCGGGCGCTCTGCACGGACAAGAGCACAACCCGGTTCAAGTCGAGGACGTCCGGTTCCGCCTACAGGAGGGCCTCGATGGCAGCGACATCCGCGCGCTCCGCGTCGAGTCGAGCCTCCGCCGCCCGGTTCAAGTCCAGGACGTCAGGTTCCGCCTGCAGGAGGGCGTCGACGAGAGCAGCATCCGCGCGCTCAGTGTTGAGTCGAGCCTCTGCCGCCCGGTTCAAGTCCAGGACGTCCGGTTCCGCCTGCAGGAGGGCCTCGATGGCAGCGGCATCTGCGCGCTCCGCCTCAAGTTGAGCCTCCGCCGCCCGGTTCACCTCCACGACATCCGGTTCCACCTGCAGGCGAGCCTCGATGGCAGCGGCATGCACGCGCTCCGCGTCGAGTTGAGCGTCTGCCTCCCGGTCCTCCTTTAGTATCGCCATGTTGAACCGCTGGTCCACTTGCACCGGGACTCGGACGCCGGCACGAAGTCAACGTCCATCATCTCATACCCATCGGGGGCCTTCTGCGCCGCGACCTCCGCCATGAACATTGGATCGGCTTCCTCCTCCTCGTAGCTTGGCTCCAGAGAACTCGGGGATTGGCCCGCCGCAAAGCGAGCTTGGGAACGGAGGTCTGTGGCGCCGACCGCCGCCGCGATTTCTGCGCGGCGCTCCGGCATCAGCATCTTGTAGTAAGTGATGTTGCGGCGCACCATGGCTTTCCGGCGAACTAGGGGACGCTTGATGCGGGCTAGGGGATCGAAAGGTGGGGGAATGGGCTGGAGATTTGGCGTGGTTTTAGGGCAGTGGCTCGCGTAGGCCGAGCAGCGAAGGTTCTCGTGTGAATAGTGGTTCCGGTGACGACCGGTCAATCGGTTTTGACTGTACATCGCTCTTGTCGCGTTCGCGTTGCAGCCCGGCACGCTGGACCATCCACGTCGCTCACCGAATGGAACGCGCTTCATCTTGTGTTTTCGCTCGCTTGTGGGACCGCAGTTGAGAGCAGACCGACGTCCCTCCCCCTCCCCCGCCCGCGTCATTTATTATACCACCACTCCCTCCATTTTATGCGGAGTAAATAAAAACAGAGGGAGTATACTACGGATGAGGATCCCCTGACGTGGCCGAACCCATTGAGTAACTGACATGCGGGGCCTAGCAAGCATGGGGTCCGCCAGTAAGTGACCGAAAGGGAGGGCAAGGCAGGGGTACCTACGTCAGAGGATCCACTTCCACTATACTACTTTGACCAAATGTTAGAGTAATAATATATGACATGCAACTTACACAAATGTTAGAGTAATAATATATGACATGCAACTTACACAAAGCATACAGGGTCTAATGCGTTTTTCGAGGCTAACTTTGACCAAATGTTAGAGTAATAATATATGACATGCAACTTACACAAAGCATACGGTCAATTTCGTATGTGAAAGGAGTTTCCAATGATATAATTTTCACATTATACATCTCATGTACTATTAATCTTGTCAATAGTCAAATTGGAAACCATCTCGAGTACAAATCTAGGAGTGCGTACGAATCTAACAATATTGATTGGGCGTTGTTGAATGTTGATACCTTTTTTATCAAAGTAGAGATACTTTGACCACACATAAAACTTATATGTAAACTAGAAAGGATAGGGGGAGTATATTGTACGTTCAAAAACGAAACGAACATTGAATACCCTTTATATATGATTTGCGGATGCTATGATCACCGGTTCAAAATTTTGAATCCGCCTTAGGTATCACGTGCCCCCACTCGTTCCCTCTCGATTTCATCTCGGGGTCCGGAGATCTATTGAAAGAGGACTAGGGTGGGTACATGCGAATGATACTCAGCGGAATGTTCAAATGAGGCATGCGGGAGGATGGACTCGACTGGAGGGCGACATGATCGATAGAGAAGAGGATTGGAGAGGAACGAGAAATAAGCAAACGCCATATGATTATACTTGAACGGCTCAAATAAACAATAAGTTGTCTCGCTTGGCCTACATAGTGAAAGGCCTAATGCGCAACGCGGAGCACTGACGCTCGAATATGGCCGGGAAAACAGGGAAACCAACATGTGGGGCACACCCATCGGGACGACGTAGCGCAGACTAGTCCAATGGAGGAGCTGGCCCATGACCTCCTCGCCACCGACAACCGTTCATGTGGGTCGTTGGGGCCAACAACGGGGCGCAGCTCCAGCACTGCCTCTCGACACGACGACCGCGGTGAGCGACACGCTCATATCGTCGCTAGACACGGTCGGTTTCAGTGTGCCGAGGGTGGCGTTAGTGCTGTGGCACGACCAACTTTATGTTTGGTTTGTGCCCAAGGTTGCCCCATCAAAGCATTGGGTAGCCAAAATTTTGGTTGAGGTATTGGTTTCCCATGATTTGGCCGACATTGGCAAGAAAAATGAACTAGAGTTGGCTAGAGTTCATTGGCATGCCAAAGAAATGGCAACCATCCAAACAAAGACCAATCTTTGGGTCATGACCAAAATTTTGGTTGAGGTATTGGTTGCCGATGATTTGGCCGACATTGGCAAGAAAAATGAACTAGAGTTGGCTAGAGTTCATTGGCATGCCAAAAAAATGGCAACCATCCAAACAAAGACCAATCTTTTGGTCATGACCAAAATTTTGGTAAGGTGCACTTTGGCCACAATGCAAACACACCCCAACACCCGGCTCGTCGGGGATGCACGGGGCGCCGCGACGCGTCCGCGGAGTGGTGTAGCGCGGCCAACTGCATCCTCTGGACCTGAGACCATGCCGGGTTGTCTTGCTTTTTCAATGACATGCGGGGATCGCATGTGAGCAAAGGGCATCTCCAACATTGCCACGACCGCAGCTGACTACCCTGGCACACCAAAACCCTCGTCCCTCGCGCCGTCGCGCGGTGCGTTCCCAGCCGGCGCCAGCTGCCCGCATTCATGCCGTCCGTTCGTATGTCATCGTTAAGAGGCTCGGTGCCCGAGGAACCAACTCCGGCGACTTAATGACGCACCCGGACGCTTGGCCTCACTGGAATGCGCTACTTAAAGCGGCAACGCCCAGCTAACCTCCACACCATAGCGCATCGTCCTCCTACTTGGCACCACATCCGTCATGACCGCAAGTGCGAACGCTCTGTGGGAGAGCTTGTCTTCGGGGATGAAGCTCGAGGTCGCCGCCCTCGCTCAAGTCGCCTCTCGCGACGCAATAGCAGCGTAGCCGGACACGGACGCGACCGCACAAGCGGCGGCCACGCTGGCGGCCGACGACGGGAGCACCGTCAGCCACGCGTTCTACTTGCCGCCGTCCAACGTCCGGCACCGCCGAGGTCGGGGACTCCGAGGATGAGTAGGGCATGGGAGGCGGCAGGGCATGGTGTGCCAACTGGCCGGTCCATATCCCGTGTTCTACTCTTCCTCGCCGGAGACCGCACCTTCACTTCACGGGTCTTGAACCCTGCCCCCATACATAGAGATCGCAGATGGAGGACGTCGGTCGCCGCCGTAGAATAGGTTTAGGGTCGGGTTTCTTTTATTTTTCTGTCCTATAAAAGTTTGAAATGTAATGAAAATCTGCCGTGTTTGCATTAATCTCGGCTGGTGTATATGAACTTTCACAATAATATACATATTGTAGGAGTACTAGCAAGATGCCCGTGCGTTGCACGGAAGATCAAGATCTTGTGGGAGAAAAGGATGAACGAGGGAAAGCCTTATCTGCAAATGTGGAGAGGAGTGCGGGTAAATTGTCACAGTTTCCTTCCTATCCGTTAGATATAGATCAGACGGCCTATATTGCAGGATGATAGGCACACCATCATCACCAACTCTGCTTTTTATTGAACCGAGACAAATCTAACATGCGAAGTAAAATAAACACATAGGGTCTATACATACACAAATTATCTTAGGCACTCCAATAGTATGTCCACTACACATTCACGCATTTCACATCTTTCTACATCTACGGGAACCTACGAAAGGGTTAACATAAATTGCCTCTCTCTCCTCCTTAATTTTCATGGTGGTGGGCCCCTCCCTCCCCCCAATCTACAATCAACAGCTCACACGTTTCACATTATGTTAATTACGTAACTGGGATTACGTAGGTGTAGCATTACTCGTCCTAAAAAACCCAACTAAGCCAACCTCCCAGCATATCGTGCGGGAAAAGACCCGGCCGCGTCGTTTTAGTCGGGATTACCGGATTACTAGTAGTAGTATCGATGGATTGCGCGAAGCAACAAAAAAAAATTGAGGGGGCGAAGCACCTAGTTTAAAAGGAAAAAAGGCGGTACACTCACAGCACTCCTGTCGCGGTCTCATTGCACCCCACACACGTTCGGTCCTGCACACGGCTCACGCAAACGGAACGCGCTTCGGCTTGCCTCTTCACTGACACGTGGGACTGCACTTGGAGAAACCGACCATGCGCCAAACTCCGCCCGCCCACCGCGCGAAAATCCTCCCCCCCCCTACACCCAAAAATTCCCCCCAAATCCGATTCAACCGCCCTTCGGCCAACTAGCCAATAATATTCCCCAAACCCCCGCCCCCTGTCCCCCTCCACTCCATTCGCTCCGCCAAAGCTGCCCTCCCCGCCGCGCCGATACGTCGGCGCCGCGGTTCGGCGATCCTCTCGCTCCCACAGTACGCTCTCGTAGACTACCGTCCTCTAGCCACGCCGCCACCTCTGGCTACGTTCTTGTGGAGGCGCATGGCAGTCACGGTACGCGCATTCTAGACTGAGGCCCCGTTCATGTCGGTGTAGCGCTGAATGTTAGCTGATAGACGCTGTTAATCTCACTGTTTGCCGAAGTAGTTTACTGTCAATATGCTCTGCTTAAGAAGCTTCCTTGCCCTATTCTGCACTCAATCTGCTTAGCTGAGATGGCATGCCAAGGCCGATTAGTTGCTAAAATATCCTGCCATATATTTATTGTGACGTAGATTGCCATGGTCTAGTAGCCAATCTGTTAGGTGAAATAGCTCTACACCGTTCTATACTCGATCTTTGTTGCTGCGATGGCCTTCGATAGTTTGATGGCTGTGTGCTCGGCCTCATTGACTGCTGAAACAGCCTGCCATAATTTGGCACTCAAATCTATTTGCTAAATTAGCTTTACATATATTTCATTACTTAGATCTGCTCGTCCAAATATCTTGCCATAGCTTTAGACATCGACCTAGGTATTTTTTTCTGGACTTCATAAAAAAGCATATATGTTTATCATAATGTTCTGAGACATTTTCCAATTATACCAAGATTGCAGAGGTTGTTTCATGATGCTAAAACAAGAGAGGATGTACTGTGGCATTCTAGGAACCAGGAGTACAGAGATCAGAATATAATGAGCCATCCATCTCATGGTAGTGAGTGGAAAAGCTTCAATGATAAACACAAAGAGTTTGCTGCTGACCCGAGACACATTAGACTTGGCTTAGCTTCAGATGGATTTAACCCATTTGGCCACCAGAGCGCCACATATAGCATGTGGCCAGTGCTTGTTATCCCTTACAACATGCCTCCAAATGTCTGCACCAAAGAATCAAACTACATGATGGCCTTGCTCATCCCAGGTCCAAAAAGTCCTGGAAAGGATTTTGATTTGTTCATGGAGCCTCTTGTGGAGGAACTTGAACAGCTATGGAAGGGTGTTCTCACTCGAGACCTATATAGCAGCCCACCAGCTGATTTCTTTCTGCGTGCTATTATAATTTGGTGCATCCATGATTATCCGGCTTTGGGCACTATGTCAGGGTGAACGACACATGGTTGCAATGCATGTGGTCGCTGTGACAGGAATCTGCTGTCATACGCAATACTTAGCAAGATCTGTTACATTGGACACCGACGTTTCCTTGCCAAGGACAAGCCGCATCCTAGAAAATACCGAGGACATGTGTTCAATGCAAAGCATGAAAACCGTGATGCACCAAAGAGGCTCACCGCCGATGAGTTGCAAGTGGAATTAGAGAAGGTCAGGCATATTACACTAGGAAACCATCCTGCTAATGGTAGCGGATAAAGGAAGCGTGGCAGGGTAGAAGAGAGATTATTGTTTACCCGCAGGTCCACTTTGTGGGACTTGGGGTATTGGAAAGATTTGGATCTGCGGCATAATCTTGATGTGATGCACATCGAGGAAAATATATGTGACAGCATTATCGGCACACTTCTTAATATTGAAGGCAAGACGAAAGATACCTTAAAATCTAGGATTGATTTGACACACCTGGGTATCAGAAAGGATTTGCAGGTGCAAGATGAAGGTAAACCATGGGATATGGCACCAGCTGTGTACGTCTTGGACAAGGTAAAAAGAAAAGAATTCTGCGAGGTCCTGTCACGTGTGAGATTCCCACATGGATTTGCTTCCAACCCTGAAAGGAGAGTCAGTGCAGATGGAAACAAGGTATGAGGGTTGAAAACTCATGACTGCCACGTCCTACTTCAAAGGGTTTTACCTGTTATCCTTAGAGGATTGGGCCGCCCTGACTTATACAGAGCAGTTGCAGAGTTGGGACAATTCTTCAGGGAACTCTGCAGTAGGAATATCAGGATAGATGCTTTGGAGCGTCTTAGAGACAAGATACCAACTATCCTATGCGACCTTGAGAAGATATATCCTCCAGCCTTCTTTGATGTGATGGTGCATTTGGCTGTTCATCTACCTGATGAGGCACTACTTAGAGGTCCAGTACAGTATGGCTGGATGTACCCTATTGAAAGGCGGCTAGGCACTTTCAAGGGCTATTTTAGGAACAGAGCTAGACCCGAGGGTTCCATTGCAGAGGCCTACATTGCTACAGAAGCATTGACATTCTGCTCAAAATACATTGAAACAGCTGATCAGCTTAGCAAAGAGGTGGGTGAAGACAATCCCGGGCTCAATGTTTTCGATTCTTCTGTTCGAGTTACAGGGAAGAGTCGACAAGAGGACAAACCTAAAGATTTGGACAAAATGGTTTGGTATGTGTTGACTAACTGTCCTGAGATACTACCTTATATCAAGTAAGTGCAGTACTGCAGCTTATACATCATAATCTACTAAACTTGCAGCACATTCTTATATATTTAGATGTTTGACACGATCACTATGTTGTGCAGCATCTACAAAGAGGAGTTACTGCCGCAAAATCCAAGAAACATTGACAAACCGGTTATGGCAGGATTTGCGAAATGGTTCAAGAACCATGTAAGCTTTTGAAGTGCACTGTCAGTTTTTTTAATATATTGAGTACATAAGATGATCAGCTTGTCTATTTTCTAACCATAGGTTAAGAAGATGCGGGAGGATGGGCAGGCAGTTGATGATGCCCTTTACTCATAGCAATGGGTCCTGATACTCGGGTAAGACATTATGAATCTTGCGTTGTTGGAGATGTGCGCTACAACATCCTTGCACGAGACGAAGGCAGGAAGACACAAAACAGTGCCATCATGAGCATGGATACGTATGACAAAGAGACAACTGAAATGTATGCTAACATAATAGACATTGTTCAGTTGCAGTATATCTCTAGTTTCGAGGATCATCGGTGTGTGGTTCTGTTGTGCTGTCGTTGGTATAACCTGTTTTCCAGGATCGCAAAACCCAGAGCTGATGATTATTTCAAATCCATCAATGTCAAGGCGGCGTACCAGACCAACGAGCCTTTTATTTTGGCAAATCAAGCAACACAGATATTTTTCTTGGAAGACACATTTGCACGTAGCGATGACTGGAGAGTATTGCAAAGGTTTGAGCAGAGGAATTCGTTTAATGAAGTTGCACAACAAGATGATGCTTACACTGCTCCTGATGCACAAGATAACACAGATGTTCCTAATATCTTTGAGAACCATCACGTCAACGACGCCGGTGAAAAGATTGCCTGTCGTGCTGTGGACATACAAGAGTTGATCAAGAAGAAGCCAATGTTCGAGGACGTTGAGGACGAAGAAGAAGATGACACCGTGGGGAATTATGATTCAGACTGATACACATGGCGAAGATGTTGACGCTGCTGCTGCGGATGATGATTACATTGCTTTTGTCGTATTTGCCTGTCAGAAGACGTTTTTTTATCTACTATGTGAAATTGTGTTTGCTATGACAACTGAAACCTGATGAACATGTTGTTTAGTACTTTGCTGTGAGAACATCACTTGTTATGTATGCTGATTGGTGTTTGGTGATTGTATGACAACTAAAACATGATGACATTGTTGTTTAGTTGTACTCATATTTGGCTGTGAAACTTGAATTTGATGACATAGTTTGCTGTTGGACTGCAATTTGCTCGACGTCTTCGAATGAGAACAAAGCTGACCCGACAGGGCCTCTGCTATTTATTTATTTATATGAGCAAAAGGGGATACCCCCTGATTTCCGTTAATAGAAATCATTAGATGTTCACAACACTATGCCCAGCCTGCTACACAGGTTTCATTCATTACTAGTTTCAGCAAAGTGCTCATGTCGTAGCCACTGAATACATCACGAGTGCTACATATACTGCAAATAAAGAGACAATCATCCTACAGAGCACATCGATTTTGCCCATTATCTTCACAAGCTCTTTCATCTCCTCATTGCTGTCAAGGCTATTCAGCAGCTGTTGCTTGGCCATGATCAGAGGAACTGCATCTTTAACCTTCTGCTCTGCATCTTCCTCTTCTGTCGTTCCTTCAGTTACTTGTCCAACACCCCAACCTGCTGGTATTGGGATTCCTCGGCTAACCAAATAATCAGCGTAGTTGCATTCCCCCACATCAGCAACTTCCCAGAAATACAAATCACACGAATCTTCCCTTTTCTGCACGAATCAAATTGGAAGATCATCAACCAAACTATTAAAAAATCAGCAACTGAAAGCAGCAGAACAACACTTAAACATATTATTACCCCATGATTCGGGCATTTGTAGAAGACTCGGCCAGGGTTGCGGATTGTGGTTGAGACGCGGCGGATGACTCTGCGTGATTTGTAGCAGTGGCACCACACCAACTGCAGCGGGTTGCGAGGAGCAATCGAATGCGGTGCGCGTGCCGGCGGGGGTGTGATGAGACCCACAGGCGATGGTACGGGTGGCGACTTGGCACATATCTGGTTGTTGCCTGCTGAAGAGCAGGTGGACGAGCAGCCAGCGGACATGGTTGTTGCAGCCAGAGCTTCTGATGCTAGGCAGAGTAAGTAGAGAAGAGGAGAAGCGAACGTTGGATATGTCAGCTTCATTACTTGCAGAGTAGCATAGCACCATATATGGTCATAGTCTAGGTTTGGATTCGAACCAGCTACAGGAGGGACCACCTTGTTTTGCAAAAAAAATTATTTCTCCACCTGACAGCTGGGACCCACCGGCTGTATCTTCGCACGGAAGGAAGTGCCTCCTTGTTTTGCGAAAAAATTGTTCATCCCGTTGACAGCTGGGACCCGTCAGATTTGGTGAC
This sequence comes from Triticum aestivum, assembly GCF_018294505.1. Taxonomy (NCBI): domain Eukaryota; kingdom Viridiplantae; phylum Streptophyta; class Magnoliopsida; order Poales; family Poaceae; genus Triticum; species Triticum aestivum. Next base: position 501,192,506 of record NC_057799.1, read on the forward strand.
TGACTTGTGGGCCTACTAAGCGGACGTGTACACACGGCTTTGTCAACTTAATCAACAAATGATTCTAGCAGCTGGACCGTTGGATGTTAATCCAACAGCCGTGCTCCTTCTTCAACCTCTGTTCTTGTTCCTGTCTCCCGTGGGCGGCACCGCGGCTGTGCTACCGCGCACCCGAACCAGTGAAGTTTCCCACTCCTCTCCATCTGCGACTCCACTGCCCCGTCTTCCCCATCTCTGGGTCGTTCCAGTCTGGATGCGCTCGGCACGGTGTGGTCAACGTGGTCAACAACCGAGAGTCATCGGAAGATGACTATACGTGAGAGGCTGACAGTGGGGACGCACCACGCCCATGGACGCATGCATGCAACGGAACGCGGCGAGGTCAACGTGGTCAAGGAACAACTTCCATCGGAAGTATGCTGTACGTGGAGAGTCTCAGCTGGGTCCACGGCCGCAGCAAGTAAGTGCCTCCTTATTACGCGGAAAATAATGATTCCTCCAACTGATACCAGGGACGCACTGGACGGGCCACCGTATTTTGCAAAAAAAACGTTTGCCCCCTGACTGCTGGGACCCACCTGACGGGCCACCGTATTTCGCGGAAAAAACATTCCCCCCGCTGTTAGCTCGGACCCACAGGAAGTGCCTCCTTATTATGCACAAAAAATTAATACTCCCCTGGCTAGCTGGGACCCACCTTGGTGGGAGGCTGACTTGTGGGCCTACTAAGTTGATGGGGATGAAGGGCTTTGTCAACTTAGTCAATATGATCGATTCTAGCTCCTGTGACCGTACGATGTCCAGCCCACGGCCGTAGTGCTTCTTCAACATCTGGTCTTCTTGCTCCAGCCGCCCAAAGCAGCGTCGGTCATGCCGCATGCTCCTGCCTCCCGTGGCCGGCTATGCTGCCGTGAAGGCCTCACCGCCCCCTACTATTCCCACCGCTGGCTAGGCCCTGCGGCGACGGCAGCCTCACACCGCAGCCGAACCAGTGAACCCTCGTACTCCTCTCCGCGCGGGCTTCCACTGCCGCGTCTTCCCCGGCTCCGCGTCATCCCCTTCCTAGGCCTCGCCGTCGTCCACCGCCGTGGTGCTCTCCGCGCGGCGTGGTCAACGTGGTCAAGGAACGACTTCCATCGGAAGAGTACTGTACGTGGAGAGGCTGACAGCTGGGTCCACAGCCATAGCCTAGTTTTTTTGTGATTTTCCAAGTAAGTCGCTTTGTCAGGCCTGTTGGGCTGCAAATCTTTCAAGACAAGGAGAGCTTTCATTTGGCTGGCCGAGAAAATGGCCCATCAGTAATGAGAAATGGGTTGTACATTTTTAAAACACATCAAACCGGCAATTAGTTTCAAATATCTTTATTTCATTTCGAGATTTTAAATTACATTAATTTTTATGCGTGGAGAATTTGTTGGATTTTATATTGATATACATTTATTTTTAAAATCAGTTTGAATGTGAGTCGAAATTTCGGGATTAAAAATAGTTCGGACCGCACCAAAATATGCAAAATTTCGTATAATTTTTTAACCGTGGCCACAATATGGGCTGTAATGCTAACAAAATGAATATGGGCTCCAAAAAAACCTTCATAATTAGCAAATGGGCTGTAAATTATTAGAAATAATGGTAGATGGGCTGTATGCTGTTTTCCACAGATTTGAGGCTTTACTAAAAAAAGGTTGACGCACAAGCAGTGACTGTTGGCTGGCCATCCAACGGCCGTCGTGCTTCTTCAATCTCTGCTCTTCCTGCTCCAGCCGCTCAAACAAGCGCCGGCGGGACTGCCTGCTCCCTCCTCCCCGCGGCCGGCTCTGCTGCCGCGCAGGCCTCACCGCCCCACCGTACTCCCATCGCTGGCCTAGCCATCCTTCTACTCACCCACACCTGATGTTATTCTCCGGCAATGGCAGACGAACCAGTAAACCCTCGTACAGTCGTACTCCCCTCCGCGTGGGAAACAACTGCCGAGTCTTCCCTGCCTCCGTGTCGTTCCCTTCCTAGGCCTCGCCGTCGTCCACCGCCCTGGTGCTCTCGGCGCGGCCTGGTCAACGTGGTCAATGACCGACATGCATGTGAAGTGGACTGTACGTCGAGAGGCCGACAACTGGGTCCACGGCCGCACGCAAGGAAATGCCTCCTTATTATGCGCAAAATAATGATTCCTCCACCTAACATCAGGGACCCACTGAAAGGGCCTCTATTTCGTGAAAAAAAGTTACCGCCGCTGACAGCTCGGACCCACCAGCTATATCTTCGCACGCAAGGAAGTGCCTCCTTATTACGCACAAAAAAATGAATACTCCCCCTGTTAGCTGGGACCCAGTATAGTGGAAGGCTGACTTGTGGGCCTACTAAGTTGACGGGGATGGAGGGCTTTGTCAACTTAGTCAATATGCACGATTCTAGCTCCAGTGACCGTACGATGTCCATCCAATGGCCGTAGTGCTTCTTCAACCTCTGGTCTTCTTGCTCCAGCCGCCCAAACCAGCGCCGGTCGTGCCTCGTGCTCCTGCCTCCCGTGGCCGGCTGCGATGCGGCAGAGGCCTCACCGCCCCTACTACTCCCACCGCTAGCCAGGCATCCCTCTACTCACCCACACCCCCGGTTATTCTGCGGCGATGGCAGCCTCACACCGCAGCGAACCAGTGAACCCTCGTACTCCTCTACGCGTGGGCATCCACTGCCGTGTCTTCCCCGGCTCCGCGTCGTCCCCTTCCTAGGCCTCGCCGTCATCCACCGCCCTGGTGCTCTCGGCACGGCGTGGTCAACGTGGTCAAGGAACGGCTTCCATCGGACGTGGACTGTACATGGAGAGGCTGACAGCTGGGTCCACAGCCGCAGCAAGGAAGTGCCTCCTTATTACGTGCAAAATAATTATTCCTCCACCTAACAGCGGGGACCCACCAAACGGGCCACCGTATTTCGTGAAAAAATGTTTGCCCCTGACTGCTGGGACCCACCAGCTACATCTTCGCACGCAAGGAAGTGCGTCCGGGCAAAAAAAATGATTCACCCCCCTGACTGCTGGGACAAACCAGCTACATCTTCACATGCAAGGAAGTGCCTGACAGTCGGGACCCACCTGGTCCAAGCGTACGTAGCGTTGTCATTCTGGTCGCGAACGTGTACGTACATATATACTGGTGGATGTAGAGGCGCGCACGTGTCGTAGTAGAGGCGCGTACATGTCATAGTAGAGGCGCGCACGTAGCATGTACACGTACGTACAGCGGCCAGGGTGCAAGAAAGAAAATACGGCCACGTATGTGTACATACGGGCGGGGTCTCGAACGCCTACTCGCGCATACGTACAGCCAGGGCTCGTGTACATGGCTGGGTCGGAACGGAGAAATAGCGTCGTCGTCGTGTTCATGGGGAGGCAACGGAATGCGTCGTGTTCATGGGGAGAGGTGTGGCGTACCGCAAAACGGAGGAAACGGACCTCCTACGGTCGAAACGGGGTCCTGTTGATCGGGAGGAGTGTGGCGTACCGCAAAACGGAGGAAACGGGCCTCCTACGGTTGAAACGGGGGTCCTGTTGATCGCGAGGGGTGTGGCGTACCGCAAAACGGAGGAAACGGACCTCCTACGGTCGAAACGGGGGTCCTGTTGATCAGGAGGGGTGTGGCGTACCGCAAAACGGACGAAACAGACCTCCTATGGTCGAAACGGGGGTCCTGTTGATTGGGAGGGGTGTGGCGTACCGCAAAACGGACGAAACGGACCTCCTACAGTCGAAACGGGGGTCCTGTTCATCGGGAGGGGTGTGGCATACCGTAAAACGGGACTCCACGGGATACTGTTCATCTCCACCGTCGACCTCCTCCAGCCTCAACGGGCTCCTGTTCATCCAGCCTCCACCGCGCGCTACTCCACCGGCTACTGTTCAACCACCCCTCCACGAGCACCCCTCCACCGTCTACTGTTCATCCAGCCCTCCACACCACGGGGTCCTGTTCAACCACCCCTCCATGGGCACCCCTCCACCGTCTACTGTTCATCTAGCCCTCCACCACACCACGGGGTCCTGTTCATCCACAGGCAACGCCACCGCTCACTTTTCATCCCCCCCCCCCCCCCCCCGCAACGCTCACTGTTCATCCCAGAGGCAGCATCGATCGGCTTCAGTTAGCAGCAGTAGCGAAGGAATCGCTCGATCGGGTTCAATTAACAGCCATCGATCAATCGCTCGGGTTCAGTAACGCGTAGCCTGCAGTGCAATCGCTCGGGTTCAGTTAGAGCCCAACGCCTCGCTCGGGTTCAGTTAGAGCCAATGCCTCGCACACACGCACGTACATGTACGAGAGAAACGCGCATCGCTTGGCCCCCGACCTCCCACTATAACCGGGAACTCCCCGAAATTTTCCTCGCCTTCGCTTCTACAATGGTTTTTTCCATCATGGACGGCCCAAAGAATGTCATGCAGCTGCGTCTCCGGCCCTCCCAGGACGAAAAGCCCATTTTCTGTCATGATTTTTTGTCATAGAAGTAGGAGCCCACCACATCTATGATGATACCGGGTTTTGTCACAATTATCATCATAGAAGTGTCATACGTATGACAGAAAAAAAATTCGTTTGGCCCAAAATGTCACGGATGTGTCTTTTTTTTGTAGTGACCCCAGGCCGACTGGGGGAGGCTTGGCCGTCTTCGAGCATCTCTCTAGCTGAAGGGGCCCGCCGCCCGCGCGCCGTACTGACAGCCTGTCATGGGTGGCGTCATGGTCAACATGGCAACAGTGTCGTGCCGGACGGGGGATGGCCGACCCGTACGGCGCACTGTGGCCATGCGTGCTCCGGGATTCGGGGGTGGCAGGCTTTACTGTAGCCACGCCCTGTCTCGTCACCGTTATGTGGTTGCAGTCCTCGAGGGTGCAATCTTGTCCGCTTGCCGGGAGCCGGCCCTCTTGTGGCCGGCATCGTGGAGCCGGTCTTCTTGTGGCCGGCTTCTCGGAGTCGGTACTCTTGTGGCCGGCTTCTTGGAGTCGGCCTTCTTGTGGCTCTCTTCGGGAGGGTTTTTAGGGCCGGGTCGCCTTCCAGTAGTCGGCCTGTGAGATAGCCGGCCAGGGGAAGGCGGCCCTGTGCTTGAGGTACTTGAAGGCTCGATCGGCCCGATAATTTTTCAAAGAGCCAGGGGGTCGGTTTGGCTACCCGTGGTCATTTACTCCGACAAGCTTCGAGCTGATCAAGATCTGCTAGCGGATAGATGGACTGAAGTCCTGGCGGCCGAGGAATACGAACTCGAGCGCCCAACCAAGAGTTACCCAAAGCGCAGGTTGCTACCCCAACTCGAGGAGGAAGCATTAAAACCTACATCACCAGCGTATGATGCGGCTGATCGGCCACCTCGTGGCCGATACAGAGGGGCATATCAGCCCGAAGTCCAGCCCGCACCCCACCGCCATTCAAACAAAAATACCAAGGCCCGGGGCAACACGCGGGACCTACGAGACATATTGGAAAACAAAGCAGGACATGCAAGATCGATCTACGGATCACGGGGGCGCGCCCCAACGTGGGACGATGACCGTCACGCCGGATATACTAAAAGAAAATCCGGTCGGGCCGAATACAGCAGACAAGACTCGCATGAACTGCGTCGCGATATAGCCCGGCACAGAGGCGCCGCACGCCCCCTATGCTTCACCGATAAAGTAATGGATCACGAATTCCCAGAGGGTTTTAAACCCGTAAACATTAAATCATATGATGGTACAACAGACCCCGCGGTATGGATCGAGGATTTCCTCCTCCACATCCACATGGCTTGCGGTGACGATCTACATGCCATCAAGTACCTCCCACTGAAACTCAAAGGACCAGCTCGACATTGGCTGAATAGCTTGCCAGCAAACTCCATTGGCAGTTGGGAGGATTTGGAAGATGCATTCCTTGACAACTTCCAGGGCACTTATGTGCGACCACCAGATGATGATGACTTGAGCCATATAACTCAGCAGCCAGGGGAATCGGCCAGGAAATTCTGGACCCGGTTCCTAACTAAGAAGAACCAAATTGTTGACTGTCCGGATGCAGAGGCCTTAGCGGCATTTAAGCATAACATCCGTGACGAGTGGCTCGCCCGGCACCTCGGCCAGGAGAAGCCGAAGTCTATGGCAGCCCTCACGACACTCATGACCCGCTTTTGCGCAGGCGAGGATAGCTGGCTGGCTCGCAGCAACAACACATCAAGAAGTCATGGCAATTCAGATGCCAAAGATAGTAACGGCAGACCACGTCGCAACAGACACAAGCGCCGCAACAACGGTGACAACGCCGAAGACACGGCAGTCAATGCCGGATTCAGTGGCTCTGAATCCGGTCAGCGGAAGAAGCCGTTCAAAAGAAGCAACCCGGGCCCGTCCATTTTGGACCGCATACTCGATAGCTCGTGTCAAATTCACGGCACCCCCGATAAGCCAGCCAATCACACCAACAGAGAATGCTGGGTGTTCAAGCAGGCCGGCAAGTTGAATACTGAAAACAAGGAAAAGGGGCTGCATAGCGACGATGAGGAGGAGTCCCGGCCGCCGAACATAGGAGGACAGAAGAAATTTCCTCCCCAAGTGAAAACGGTGAACATGATATACGCAACCCATATTCCCAAGAGGGAACGGAAGCGTGCACTAAGGGACGTCTATGCGATGGAGCGAGTCGCCCCAAAGTTCAACCCATGGTCTTCTTGTCCGATCACTTTCGATCATAGGGACCACCCCACTAGTATCCGTCATGGCGGTTCTACCGCATTGGTCCTTGATCCCATCATTGACGGATTTCACCTCACCCAAGTCCTTATGGACGGTGGCAGCAGCCTGAACTTGCTTTATCAAGATACAGTGCGCAAAATGGGTATAGACCCCTCGAGGATCAAACCCACTAAAACCACCATTAAAGGTGTCATCCCAGGTGTAGAGGCCCGTTGCACGGGCTCAATCACACTGGAAGTGGTCTTCGGATCTCCGGACAACTTCCGAAGCGAGGAGTTAATGTTCGATATCGTCCCGTCCCATAGTGGCTATCACGCACTGCTCGGACGAACCGCATTTGCCAGATTCAATGCGGTACCGCATTATGCGTACCTCAAGCTCAAAATGCCAGGACCTCATCGGGTTATAACAGTCAATGGAAACACAGAACGCTCGCTCCGCACGGCGGAGCACACTGCGGCCCTCGCAGCAGAAGCACAAAGCATCCTTTTAAGGCAAGCCGCCAATTCGACGATAAAGCCCCCGGACACCTTCAAGCGAGTCCGGAGTAACCTGCAACAGGATCGCCTGGCACGTTCAGAGCTCGCCTAGCAATTCGGCCTCCATCCTAGTCCCAGTCAAGCGACGAAATATGTGCCGCGCATACATAATTACGCACTAAAAATACCATGGGCATAGGCGGGGCACGGCCAGGACACGTCCCACAATGCGGCTGAACCGCCCCAGGGGCTATATACCTTTATCATTTCTCTCTTTCAGGACCTTACTCTCTGGAAGCCCTTTTCGGCAGTCTGATTGCCGGATGCATTACGGGAAGGAAATACCAAGGAAGCAAGAAGCTCTGACGTACAAGGGAATCCCCAGATGGTCTCTGATAACGATCTATATACCTTTATCATTTTCTCTCTTTCAGGACCTTACTCTCTGGAAGCCCTTTTCGGCAGTCTGATTGCCGGATGCATTACGAGAAGGAAATACCAAGGAAGCAAGAAGCTCTGACGTACAAGGGAATCCCCAGGTGGTCTCTGATAACGATCGAAATACCTGTTTTAAATACCCATACGCAGCTTGCCCTTGGATAGGACATGTCAAATAGTCCTATTTTTTGCTTATTGCACTACTTGTATCCGTACGCTTCAACGTATTATTTAATAACAATGCATAGCGTTAGTCTATTATTGCATTACCCTTTCTTTTTTCCTTGTCTGCTTATTTACGACAAATTGCACCCGTACATTCTGGTATGACCAGTACGCCAGGGGCTTCAGTATACCCCATAAATACGGCGTGAGAAGTCCGAACACTTTCGACAGTGCGGCACCCCAAACTTATAGCATTATATGCATCAGCTCTGAATCATGTCTTGGGTCAATAGTTGGGTTTGCCCGGCTCCCACGTTTTGGTACCTTACGTTCCACAAAATCGGCTAAGGTAGCACTAGGAGAACTACTGCAATTGTGTCCCGGTTCTTCCGGACGAGCACCTCAGTAGAGAAAGCCGAAAACTGACTGTCATGATAAGGCGAGAGCTGGTCGCTGTTCGAGAGGTCTCAAGTCCTTAAAGACTCTTTCTGCTTCGGGCGAGGAGTCGGCCTTGCCCGACTTAGGCGTATATAGCGCCCCAAATTCGGCCTTCCGAATACTAGGGGCTTCGCCAAAATTTAAAATTGTAGACTTCTATGGCTAAGTGAGAGTGATAAAGCCTTATAGTCCGATTGCCTGGTTCGTTGTGCTGAACACCTCCTTCGAAGGACCCAAAATTGGGATAAAGAGTGCTCAGGTTTATCCCGAACACCTCAGTACTAGTTACATGGGGGCAGAAGCCGACGACTCGCCAACTCTTAATTTTATAAACGGCCGCACAGAAGGTAATATTTTAAATTCACAAGCGTTGCATAGCGCAAATGAACTCGTTTCATATTACAGGATCACATGAGTACATTTATTCAAATATTACATCCTTAGCACATTCCTCCGCCACAAGGCGAGCACCCTTCAGGACACTTTCATAATACTTTTTGGGGTGGCGATGCTCCTTGCCCTCCGGCGGCCCCTCCTTCACCAGCTTTTCGGCATCCAGCTTCGCCCAGTGCACCTTCGCCCGGGCAAAAGCCATGCGCGCACCCTCGATGCAGACGGACCGCTTTATGACTTCAAACCGTGGGCAGGCATTCGCAAGCCGCCTCACCAGACCGAAGTAGCTACCAGGCAGGGGCTCGCCAGGTCATATCCGGACTATAAGACCCCTCATGGCCTGTTCGGCCGCCTTGTGAAGCTCGACCAGTTGCTTCAACTGGTCGCTCAAGGGCATTGGGTGTTCGGTCCCAGTATACTGAGACCAGAACAACTTCTCCGTCGAGCTCCCCTCCTTGGCCCGGTAGAATTCCGCGGCATCTGACACACTGCAGGGTAGATCTGCGAACGCTCCTGGAGAGCTCGGAACTCGGGTAAGTAAAAAGAAAGTTTCCTTCACATGCTTGCTTTGCATAATGAATGCCTTACCCGCCACTATCTTCTTAACCACCTCAATTTCCTGGAGGGCCTTTTGGGCTTCGGCCTTGGCATGTTGTGCGCTTTCGAGGGCCTTCGCAAGCTCGGACCCTTGCGTCTTAGAGTCAAGCTCCAAGGACTCGTGTTTCTTGACGAGAGCCTGGAGCTCTTGCTGCACCTCGCCTACTCGGGCCTCTTGTTTATCTCCCTTGATGCGCTCCTTGACCGCTTTGTCTTCGGCCTCGGATAGCGCCTTCTGCAGGGCCGCCACTTCGGTCGTGGCCCCTAGCAAAATTCATGACGATCCTATTATTCCAAAACCAAATTTTTCTTTATCAATATTCAGACGGGGTGTCACTTACCTTTGTTCTCTTCGAGCTGCCTCTTAGTAAGGCCGAGCTCTTCCTTGGACAGCTCAAGGTCCCGCTTCAGTGCGGCGACCTCAGCAGTACGAGCGGCGACGGCCAGCAGTGAAGCCTACTTATTCACATAGACACATTTTGATTAGACTCCTGTGATTATTATTTGAACCTCTATTCGGCCTTTCTTTGCGAACGCCAAACAGAGCATCAGGGGCTACTGTCTATACTGTAACATTTTCTTACAATTTGGTTACTTACCTCAAAGCCAGTTAGGAGGCTGGTGCAGGCTTCAGTCAGTCCGCTCTTAGCGGACTGAACCTTCTTGACTACCGCACTCACAATAGTGCGGTGCTCTTCGTCAATGGAAGCGCCGCGAAGCACTTCCACCAAGTTGTCCGATGCCTCTGGATGGACAGAGGCCATCGGCACAGACAGCTTGCCCCCCTTAGCGAGGGGTTGCCTGACAGAATCTGAAACCACTAGAGGTTCCGGCGCCGTATTCGGCTTGGGGCTAGACTTGCTGCCCCCGGCGTTAGGGCCCAGAGGAGTCTTGCCCCTCGTGCGCCCAGCGCCTGGAATGTCGCCTTGGGGCGCCTCCGGAACTGTCTCCCCTTGGTTTAGTTCCCTTTGAGACAACACCTCGGCGTCGTCCGTACGGCGGGGGGAGGAGGCGGTCAAGAGTGAATCGTTGTTCATATCTGACGGGCCCAAAGAATCATCCGACGAAGACACGTCGATATGGGCTCGGGATGGACTGCATAATCATGTGTGGCGTGATAAGAAACAGTACAATAAGACATACCAAGAATTATTATGGTATCCGGATACTCACGACTTCGCCAGGGGCTTGTCCCTGGGTAACCACTCCTCGTCGCTGAAAGCGGCCGTCGTGGAGCAGTCCGGGAGGAGGGTCCTTCCCTTCTTGGACCCTTCGGCCTCCCCTGATGGGGCGGCCTTCCTTTTCCTGTCCCCCCCCCCCCCGGCTGGGGGGAGAACTTTCCTCTTCCTCCTCCTCGTTTTCATGGGAGGAGTGCGCCTCGGTGTTTTCGGACGATGAGTCTGATATAACCTTGCGCCGGAGACCCTTCCTGGTCCCCGTGGCCTTCTTCTTGGCCTTCTTCTCCGGCACCTCATAAGGCGCCGGAACTAGCATCTCCGTTAGGAGAGCATGTGCTGGATCTTCGGGCAGGGGAGCCGGACAATCGATCTGCTCCGCTATCGCTACCCGGTCCTGTTAAATGGTGTGGAGGCTTAGATCCCGCGCGTGGTTATACTGGGGAAAGGAACATCTTATGAGATGTAAAAGACTTACCGGATTGGCAGGGCGCTTTGCGCTGAGTCCGCGGTCCTCGGTAAGGGGAGGAGGTACCTCGGCGCCCTTGAACAGCACCTTCCAGACGTCCTTGTGCGTCGTGTCGACGAGCTCTCGCAGCGTCTGGTGCTTGGCCGGGTCGAACTCCCACAAATTGAATGCCCGTCTTTGACACAGGAGTATCTGGCGGAAGAGCATGACTTGGACCACGTTGACGAGCTTGATTTTCTTGCTCATCATGTTTTTGACGCATGTCTGGAGTCCGGTCAGCTCTACCGAGGAACCCCAGGACAGGCCCTTCTCTTTCCAGGAGGTGAGCCGCATGGGGATTCCGGATCGAAATTCGGGGGCCGCCACCCAGTTGGTGTTGCGCAGCTCGGTGATGTAGAACCACCCCGATTGCCACCCATTTACGGTCTCCACATAGGAGCCTTCGATCCAGGTGACGTTGGGCATCTTGCCCACCATGGTACCTCCGCACTCCGCTTGCTGGCCGACCACCACCTTCGGTTTAACGTTGAAGGTCTTCAGCCACAAGCCGAAGTGGGGCTTGATGCGGAGGAAGGCCTCGCACACGACGATAAACGCCGAGATGTTGAGGATGAAATTGGGGGCCAGATCGTGAAAGTCCAGCCCGTAGTAGAACATGAGCCCGCAGACAAACGGGTGGAGGGGAAATCCCAGTCCACGGACGAAATGGGTAAGAAATACCACCCTCTCATGGGGTTCTGGAGTAGGGACGATCTGCCCCGCATCTGGAAGCCGGTGCGCGATATCCGTGGCCAGGTCTTCGGCTCCCCGCAGCTTTGTGATGTCCTCCTTCGTAACGGAGGAGACCATCCACTTGCCTCCCGCTCCGGACATGCTTGGAGTGGTTTCAGGAGAAAAACGCGAACTTGGGTGCTGAAGCTCGAGTGTGCAAGAATGGATGAGCAAGGAGGAAGAAGGTGTGGGTGAAAAAGGTGAATCCTTGTCCCTTTATAAGGGCGGAAGAAACTATGCGCCTCCCCACCTACCTGGTAAACTCGCTTATTCCCCAAGCGCCATAATTGATGGCGCGGCTGGGTTACCCACACCCGTATTGATGAGAATCCCGTGATAAGGGGACACGATCTCTGCTTCGACAAGACGTGCCAAGAAAACCGCCTCGCAATATGTGCAGTGGCTGGTTGTGACAAACAGTTCGAATAATGACCGGGCCGTGGTGTGATGTCATGCTGCAGAATGTGTCAGCAGATTAGATTTGTGGAAATATTATTCTCTCTACGGTGGTATGTGGAATTTGTTTTGCAGAGCCGGACACTACTCAACAGGTACTCGGAATTTGGAGAAGAACCCGCCTTGTAATGCCGAAGACAATCTGCGCGCCGGACTCATCATCATTGAAGCCTGGTTCAGGCGCTACTGAGGGAGTCCTGGATTAGGGGGTCCTCGGACAGCCGGACTATATCCTTTGGCCGGACTGTTGGACTATGAAGATACAAGATTGAAGACTTCGTCCCGTGTCCGGGTGGGACACTCCTTGGCGTGGAAGGCAAGCTTGGCAATACGGATATGTAGATCTCCTCCCTTGTGACCAACTCTGTGTAACCCTAGCCCCCTCCGGTGTCTATATAAACCGGAGGGTTTAGTCCGTAGAACAGCAACAATCATACCATAGGCTAGCTTCTAGGGTTTAGCCTCTACGATCTTGTGGTAGATCAACTCTTGTAATACCCATATCATCAAGATCAATCAAGCAGGAAGTAGGGTATTACCTCCATCGAGAGGGCCCGAACCTGGGTAAACATCGTGTCCCCCGCCTCCTGTTACCATCCGCCTTAGACGCACAGTTCGGGACCCCCTACCCGAGATCCGCCGGTTTTGACACCGACACATAGCATTCTTTTTGTTGTCCTTCTTTCGTTCATTTGAGTCATAGGATCTCCGTACTATTAAGAGGGGTATAGGTTCTCGATGCTTAGATCCACTATGATGCTTAGCCGAAAACCTATGAAAGTTGCGAGAGAAATGTCTTTCGGCTCCGAGCAAATACTTGCCAGCAAGAGACTGTGATCTTCTTTGCTGTGAGAGATTTGTCTCAGACCGAGGAGTAGCATTTCTTGCTCAGCAAGTAATGTTACCGTTGTGCTCAAAATCTGACCGTTGGACTCGTCTCGCTCAGCCATTGGTTGTTCCTGATGTCCAATTTGGTCTTTTCCCATCAGGGAAGGTTGCGACTATAAATAGCCACCCCGCTCCGGCTTTGTCCGGTGGCTGGTCCACTTAAGATTTCTGAGAAGATTGATTTGAGCACCCCCTCTCCGAGTGATTTGAGTTTAAGATCCACCGAGAGAAAATCAAGAGCCCAAACTTAGACAGTTGTTAAGCATAACTGTGGTTCTGAGTTAGAGTTCTTGTACCTATTACTCTTGAGAGCTGCGCACTCTCTAGACGGATAGGTTTTGGCTCGAGTGTCGAAGAGTATTGTCTTCACCGAGCCAGATCTTTAGCAACCAAGAGTGATTGTGGTTCGCGAAGGTCGACCGAAGGTTTGGAGATCGCCAACAAGCATCTACCACGAGTGAAATGAACCTGAGTCTGATCAGCTCTGTGTTGAAGGAGAATAGGGTGAACAGAGTTTATCTTCCGTGTTAAGTCACAACCCCTCCAACCAGATGTAGCCCTTTGGCAGAAGGGTGAACTGGTCTACCAAATATTGCTGTCGCCATCGAGCACCACTAGTTCTACTTACGTCATTGCATGACTTCTGATAGTCATTATCTGCGCTTTGTGATGATAGATATCTAATCTATTACTCTTTGTTGCTTATCACTCGACCTACTCCTTGCAGAGCTCTTTGTCATTCGATGCCTGTGTAATTGTCTTTCACTATATCCATCATAAGTTCCTCTTCATGACACTTCCTTTGTTTGCAAGTTGCATTACCATTGTCATAATTAAGCTCGTTGTATCCGATGCTCGAACCATTATTGCATCTTACCTTGAAGGTTTTGTTCCTCAGTAGCAAGCTTATTTACATCCACATCTACCGATCATTAATTCCGCTGCTGTGTTTGGGATCAGTTCAAAACATTTGAAATAATTTTTGAATCTCCCATTCACCCCCCTCTGGTCGATATACTCTCGGTCCTAACAGTCCATTAGGCTACGAAGTCTGCCATCACCTAAGATTTAATAGCTCAGCGCGGCCGGTATGTTATTTCGAAGGGTAAGAGCTCTATGGCCCACTTGGCTATGAGCTCCGTAGCATCCCTGTTATTAATTATGTCACTTAAGGGGACGTCGAATGTCATGGTCACCGAGCACTCTTGGAAGTAGTGCTAAAGTTTTTGTGACGCCATAAGGATGGCGTAGGCTATCTTCTGATAGTGCGGGTAGCGTGTCTTGCACAGGGTTAAGACTTCAGAGACGTAATAGACGGGTTTTTGGACTTGGAAGTTGTGGCCCTCCATGTCTCGTTGACCACAAGCACTGCAGTGACCACTTGGTTGGAGGCTGAGATGTACAATATCACTGGCTCACATATATGTGGTGCCGCCAAGATGAGGTTCATGGCAAGGAGGGTTTTAATACCTTCTAGGACAGCTGCTGCCTCACCAGTCCATTTAAAATTCTTTGTTTGCTTCAATAGCCTGTACAGGGGTAAATCTTTTTCCCCGATTCTCAAGATAAAGCGACTTAGTGCGGCCACGCAGCCTGCTAGCTTTTGAACATGATCTTGGTTGGCACCTCTAATCGGGCCAAGGCTCGTATTTTTGCCGGGTTGGCTTCGATTCCTCGGCTGGATACGATAAAGTCGAGAAGTTTGCCCGCTGGTACACACAAGACACATTTCTACGGTTCGAGCTTAATTTGATATTCCCGCAGGCTGGTAAATGTGTCGCGGGGGTTGTCGACCAACTGCATGATGTGTTTGGTTTTGAAAACCACATCGTCGATGTAGGCCTCAACAGTCTTTCTGATATGTTTTTCCAACCATGTCTAGATCATGTGATGGTATGTAGCACCCGTGTTTTTCAGCCCGAAAGGCATGGTATTGAAGCAAACCAGCCCATAGGGCATAATAAATGCGGTCGCAGCCTGGTCGGATTCTTTCATTCTTATACGATGATACCCTGAGAATTTACAAAGCACATCGCATCGTGCCCAACTGTAGCCTCCACGATCTGATCCATGCGTGGTAGTGGGAAGGGGTCCTTGGGGCAAGCTTTGTTAAGATCTTCAAAGTCGATGCACAAGCACCAAGACCTATCCTTCTTGGGTACCATGACCAAATTGGCAAGCCAATCGGGGTGTTTTATGTCTCTTATGAATCCGACCTCAAGAAGTTTGGCGAGTTCTTCGCCCATTGCTTGACGCTTGGGCTCAGAGAAGCGCCGAAGTGCTTATTTGACAGGCTTGTAGCCCTTCAAGATATTCAGGCTGTGTTCGGAAAGTCTGCGGGGTATCCTTGGCATATCTAAGGGATGCCAGGAAAATATATCCCAGTTTTCTCTAAGGAAGTTACATAGGGCCTCATCAATTTCCGTCTCAAGGTTTGCCCAAATTGAAGCTATTTTAGTTGGGTCCATAGGGTGTACTTGGAAGTTTAATATGTCGTCGACCGTCTTGAATGAGTTCAACTTCGGCCGCATGTCGAGGATGATATCATCTCAGTCAACTTCATCTCATAGTGATGTTAACTCCTCGGCCGGGAGGGTTTCAGATAGGGACTCTAGGGCGAGCGACGCCATTTTGTTTTCGACTTTGAGTGCTTTGTCGTGGTTACTCGAGATGGCAATGATCCCGTTTGGGCCCGGCATGTTGAGCTTCATGTAGCCATAATGGGGAATTTATTGAAACCTTGAGAAGGCGTCCCGCCCCAGGAGGGCAAGATAGCCGCTTTTGAAAGGGGCAATATGGAACGTCCTTCTTCATATCGTAGTTATCGAGTGTTCCAAAGACTACATCCAAGGTGATTTTCCCACTACAACGTGCCTCTCATCCCGGTATTATGCCTTTAAAGGTGGTATGGCTCTGTACGATGTGTGATTTTGATTTGCATCATGTCCAGAGTATCTGCGTATATTAAGTTTAAGCTGCCGTCCACTGATGTCTACTACGCAACTTTATTCTTGTAGACAGGTGTTGGGCCTCCAAGCGCAGAGTTTTGTAGGACAGTAGCAATTTTCCCTCAAGTGGATGACCTAAGTGAAGGAAATATGCCCTAGAGGCAATAATAAAGTTATTATTTATTTCCTTATATCATGATAAATGTTTATTATTCATGCTAGAATTGTATTAACCGGAAACATAATACTTGTGTGAATTGTGACACCCAAAATTTCATTTGGATTTTTCAAAAAAAATTATTGACTTGAGGGAGGTGATTTAAAATTTTTCTTCAAAAGAACCCTCCCTTTCAAAATATTTGTTTTCATGGCAAGAGTTTTATTTGGATTCACCCAAGACTTGTGTTGGTCTTGGAGGTTCTTTCTTTTGTTTGGACTCAAACCAAAAATGCTTTTCACTTGGGAAAAATGCCTTTTGGAAATTTCTTTGAAAATGCTCTAGGGCTTTTGGAATGGTGTCTTGCTCCTTTCAACAAATCTCTCATACCATGACCTTAGTGAAAATCCACTCTCCTAAACCTTCCCTCATCTTTGGATCATGATTTGCATCAAATCCAGCAAGTTGAACCTCCCCATATGATTATTTTCCATTTAAATCTTATCAAAACAATTTCTGCCTTCTATTCTAGCCCTTGGAGATTTACAAAGGAACTACCATTTCTGTTTTGATTTTTGCCCCCAAACCAATTTCCCTTCCTAGTCCTTTGAGCCCTCAACCAAGATCCATGAAGATCCACTGGTCTCCAGTTCAAATTTTTCAAACTATTCTTACTGCAAGTTTGGACCAGATTTGCCAAATTTGATGAAATTCATTCAAATCTTTCTCCATAAATTCTGAGTAAAATCAGGCAGCCTCTGGGTGCATTGAGAGGTCACCTCACCAAGTCCCAGCTCCAGGAAAAAATTTCTTCACACCAAATCATTCTGTCGAACACCTGCAGAGCATTGTCAATGTCAAGTTCAGAGATTCAGAAATACAGTACAGTGATCTACTGTCGTTTTCTTCAGAACCTGTTGTCGATCTCGACAGTGCCGCATTGGCGCCTTGCTCCCCGTCCCCTCCCCCTTGTCCCTGCACCGCACGAGCGCCTGGATGTTTGCGGGCGTTGGCGACGAGCTGGAGGAGGTGCGCCGCCCCGTGACCGACGCCAGCGGCGGCTTTGCGGCCGCCAGAGAGGCGCAGCGCAGACGGCGCCACCCAGCGCCGCCCAAGCCACCGGAGATCGCCGTGTGGCCACCCACTCCCCAGTGCGCGCTGCCACCCTCGTCGTGAACCGCTGGGCGCGGAGCGCGCTCTCTGCCGCCGTCGTGCCCGTGCGGCCACCCCACCGTGGACCGGCGCCATTACGCCAAGACCGACCGGGATTAGCGGGGGAACGGGACCAGTAACTCCCACTGATGCTGCCTGGCCACCTAAACCACCTGCCAATCCACTGCCTCGCTGTAATTGCTCACCGGAGATTCTCCGTTCACGGCCACCCTCTCGAGCCGCCTATAAATAGAGGCCCCGAGCTTCAACTCGAACCCACACCACCTCTGCACTCCACCTAGACCACACCAAGCCACTGGAAGAGCCCCGAGGGAGCTTTCTTCCCCGACTCCGGCCGCCGCGACCCGCCACGGGATCCAGCTCGATTCGCTCCCGTGCGTGCACCTCTGCCTCCCATCTCTTGCCAGTAGCTTCCCTATGCATCCACTCTCCTGACCCGCGCTTCAATTCGAAGATTGCAGCACCCACCGGAGTTCTCGACCATCACCCGAGCCGCCGTCCGCCGGAGAAAGTGTCGCCGTCGACGTGGTGCTCTCCGTCGGTCGAGTCCACCACCCACCGACGTGGAAGGACACGCTGAAGCTCTTGGTACACTCCGATCTCCCTGTCTCGCCGTGGTTCGACGCCGGCGACCACCGCAGTCTTCGGGCGCCGGCGAACTTTTTAAACCTGACATGTGGACCCCCCCTGTCAGCCTCTATTCTCTTCTCCCTCGAAATGTTTTTTGTTGGCGCCTTCGGGCAAATACGTTTTCCCTTTGAGCTTGCGCGTTTCTATTCGAACCGTTTTCTGTTTTCTCAGTTAAACCCCTGGAACTTTTCTGTTTCATTACAGATGAGTCCCTGGATAGAAACCCTTATAACTTTTAAATAAAAAGTGATTTTTGAGTGATTCTTTTCTGACAATCTTATAATTTTGTCTAGTTTTTTATGGGATTTATTTGGAAAAATTTTGGAACAACTTTTATGCACGCGTTGGTTTTCACGTTAGTATGCTTCTTCGCTATACCGTAGGTTCCGGAAGAGGTGACGGAGCCGCGAACTTCGCCGAGCTAGACTCCGACTTCTCCGAACCAGGCAAGCATGTTTGAACCTTTGATATGATAGGTGTTTTGCATGTTTGCGTGAAAGGTTGTGCGTGGCATATGAGTATCGGTGAGTATCTCGTTGCTTGTGAGGCAACTACCCGTGTGTTCCAAAGTTGCGATGATCTCTGATGAGAGATGGCCTAATCATGTGGTGACATGAAGGGCAGCAAGGTGGTACTGTTGTAGCATGCCAGCCTTGCGAAATCTGACACTTTTCGACGTTAACGTGGACGGAGTCACGTTATCGTTCTTCCCCCTTCCGTGCTACCACATGTTTTCTGCCAGAATGCGGTTTAGTAAGTTGGTAACCTCTTTCCGTGTACACACCAAACAGAGGGGCCGGGATGATGGTTCCATGGCCCTGGATTAAAGCCAGTCATCCGGTCAGGGGGCATGGGTGTTTCCGGTTGGGACCGGGAGGGGGGCACCCCTTAGAGCGCGCGTATAGAAATTTGATCCCATGCTACGCGAGGTTGTAGCCTCCCCGTCTCAAGGTTTTTCTTGAACGTTGCCGAGGGTGATTCCTGGCTGCGGAATGTTGAATGGGTGTGTACTGGTTAGATGTGTTTCTTCCAAAATACCGTAGACGGAACTAGTCCCCGTGACTACTGAAATCCGTTGGCTGTGGTTAAAGTACAAACTCTGCAGAGTCAAATCCTTCCGAGTCATCGTATCCATGGTCCAGTAACGTGATCAGCGTATCCATGTCTATGTCGTAACCTCGTGGTATATTCGTCTTTCCGGTAAGCGAGCATGAGTAGTAAACTTAGCTGAACGTTATTCCTGTGGATGGACTAACCCGGTTGTTTATCTCATGTCTGATTACTCTCTGGATATGATTTAAGATTCATGAGTTACTATGTTATGGATATAAGCCCTTTATGTGATGTCGCTCAGACGTCCGACTGTGGCATGTTTGTCTCTTACTTTCAATACAAGCCCTTTATGTGATGTCGCTCAGACGTCCGACTGTGGCACGCATTGTCTTCCTTTTTCTGTTATAAGCCCTTTATGTGGTGTCGCCCCGACGCCCGACTGCGGCATTATTATTCTTGCAGTTTCCTCTCGAGGAGTCATTCAGACCCTCGTTTGGCACCGGTATTATTATTCTTGCAGTTTCCTCTCGAGGAGTCATTCAGACCCTCGTTTGGCACCCAGTATTTATTTTGGGATTTCAGGAGGACTACCGCCCGACTTCTCTGTTATTTTCCATGCATTATTGTCTCTATGTCTGAACGCACTTGTTAATCTATTCATATGCTTCATGTTTACATTTGTTATATCTTATGTCCGAACTGTCTTGCGAGAACTTTCATAGTACTCACCTGGCTTGTTGATTTGGCCAGATGTTGACGAAGGCGATCCCTTGGATGAAGAGTTTGATAGTGAGTCCGACGCCTAGAGGAATCCCAGTCAGTCCCGTGCGATCCTGGATATTGGTCACTTGTATCATATACGCTTCCGCCACCCGCAATAAGTCTCCTCGAGCCTCACTCCGACGCTCGAAGAGCAGTAGTTTTCAGGAGTCATATCACCCACTTCGCGGTGATATTTCCACCACCGTTGTTATCGTGAGTTAGTAGTCATGCCACCCTATTCGCCGTTATGTTTTATCGGCGTTCATGTAATAAATTGTTGAGCAGTCTCCGCTCAACCTTGTATTATATTCAGTACTCCTGGTATTTTTCTTCTGTAACCAAGATATTGTCTACCAGTGAGAAGGAATTCTTCTTTACTGGTCCGTAAAAGGGATTGGTCTCTCAATAAATATTTTATTGAAAAATCGGTCGTGGCATGAATACATAGACAAACAGAGTGTCACTAGTATGCCTCTACTTGACTAGCTCGTTGATCAAAGATGGTCATGTTTCCTAGCCATAGAAATGAGTTGTCATTTGATTAATGGGATCACATCATTAGGAGAATGATGTGATTGACTTGACCCATTCCGTTAGCTTAGCACTCGATCGTTTAGTATGTTGCTATTGCTTTCTTCATGACTTATAAATGTTCCTATGACTATGAGATTATGCAACTCCCGTTTACCGGAGGAACACTTTGTGTGCTACCAAACGTCACAACGTGACTGGGTGATTATAAAGGTGCTCTACAGGTGTCTCCGAAGGTACTTGTTGGGTTGGCGTATTTCGAGATTAGGATTTTTCACTCCGATTGTCGGAGAGGTATCTCTGGGCCCTCTCGGTAATGCACATCACTCAAGCCTTGAAATCATTGAAACTAATGAGTTAGTTGTGGGATGATGTATTACGGAACGAGTAAAGAGACTTGCCGGTAACGAGATTGAACTAGGTATTGAGATACCGACGATCGAATCTCGGGCTAGTAACATACCGATGACAAAGGGAACAACGTATGTTGTTATGCGGTCTGACCGATAAAGATCTTCGTAGAATATGTGGGAGCCAATATGAGCATCCAGGTTCCGCTATTGGTTATTGACCGGAGACATGTCTCGGTCATGTCTACATAGTTCTCGAACCCGTAGGGTCCGCACGCTTAAAGTTTCGATGACAGTTATATTATGAGTTTATATGTTTTGATGTACCGAAGGTTGTTCGGAGTCCCGGATGTGATCACGGACATGAGGAGGAGTCTCGAAATGGTCGAGGCATGAAGATTGATATATTGTAAGCCTATATTTCGATATCGGAAGTGTTCCGGGTGAAATCGGGATTTTACTGCAGTACCTGAGGGGTTACCGGAACCCCCCGGGGGTTAATGGGCCATAGTGGGCTTTAGTGGAGATGAGGAGAGGCGGCCAGGGCAAGGGCCGCGCGCCCCTCCCCCCTAGTCCGAATAGGTCAAGGAGAGGGGGCGGCGCCCCCCCTTTCCTTCCTCTCCTCCACCTCTTTCCCCCTTCTCCTATTCCAACAAGGAAGGGAGGGAGTCCTCCTCCCGGTGGGAGCAGGACTCCTCCTGGCGCGCCTCCTCCCTAGCCGGCCGCACCTCCCCCCCCCCTTGCTCCTTTATATACGGGGGCAGGGGGCACCCCAAAGACACAACAATTGATCGTTTGATCTTTTAGCCGTGTGCGGTGCCCCCCTCCACCATAGTCCACCTCGATAATACTGTAGCGGTGCTTAGGCGAAGCCCTGCATCGGTAGAACATCATCATCGTCACCACGCCGTCGTGCTGACGAAACTCTCCCTCAACACTCGGCTGGATCGAAGTTCGAGGGACGTCATCGGGCTGAAGGTGTGCTGAACTCGGAGGTGCCGTGCGTTCGATACTTGATCGGTCGGATCGTGAAGACGTACGACTACATCAACCGCGTTGTGCTAACGCTTCCGCTTTCGGTCTACGAGGGTACGTGGACAACACTCTCCCCTCTCGTTGCTATGCATCACCATGATCTTGCGTGTGCGTAGGAATTTTTTTGAAATTACTACGTTCCCCAATAGTGGCATCAGAGCCTGGTTTTATGCGTTGATGTTATATGCACGAGTAGAACACAAGTGAGTTGTGGGTGATATAAGTCATACTGCTTACTAGCATGTCATACTTTGGTTCGGCGGTATTGTTGGATGAAGCGGCCCGGACCGACATTACGCGTACGCTTACGCGAGACTAGTTCTACCGACGTGCTTTGCACACAGGTGGCTGGCGGGTGTCAGTTTCTCCAACTTTAGTTGAACCGAGTATGGCTACGCCCGGTCCTTGCGAAGGTTAAAACAGCACCAACTTGACAAACTATCGTTGTGGTTTTGATGCCTAGGTAAGAACGGTTCTTGCTAAGCCCATAGCAGCCACGTAAAATTTGCAACAACAAAGTAGAGGACGTCTAACTTGTTTTTCCAGGGCATGTTGTGGTGTGATATGGTCAAGACATGATGCTAAATTTTATTGTATGAGATGATCATGTTTTGTAACCGAGTTATCGGTAACTGGCAGGAGCCATATGGTTGTCGCTTTATTGTATGCAATGCAATCGCCCTGTAATGCTTTACTTTATCACTAAGCGGTAGCGATAGTCGTAGAAGCATAAGATTGGCGAGACGACAACGATGCTACGATGAAGATCAAGGTGTCACACCGGTGACGATGGTGATCATGACGATGCTTCGGAGATGGAGATCACAAGCACAAGATGATGATGGCCATATCATATCACTTATATTGATTGCATGTGATGTTTATCTTTTATGCATCTTATCTTTCTTTGTTTGACGGTAGCATTATAAGATGATCCTTCACTAAATTATCAAAGTATAAGTGTTCTCCCTGAGTATGCACCGTTGCGAAAGTTCTTCGTGCTGAGACACCACGTGATGATCGGGTGTGATAGGCTCTACGTTCAAATACAACGGGTGCAAAACAGTTGCACACGCGGAATACTCAGGTTAAGCTTGACGAGCCTAGCATATAACAGATATGGCCTCGGAACACGGAGACCGAAAGGTCGAGCGTGAATCATATAGTAGATATGACCAACATAGTGATGTTCACCGTTGAAACTACTCCATCTCACGTGATGATCGGACATGGTTTTGTTGATATGGATCACGTGATCACTTAGAGGATTAGAGGGATGTCTATCTAAGTGGGAGTTCTTAAGTAATATGATTAATTGAACTTAAATTTATCATGAACTTAGTACCTGATAGTATCTTGCTTGTCTATGTTGATTGTAGATAGATGGCCCGTGCTGTTGTTCCGTTGAATTTTAATGCGTTCCTTGAGAAAGCAAAGTTGAAAGATGATGGTAGCAATTACACGGACTGGGTCCGTAACTTGAGGATTATCCTCATTGCTGCACAGAAGAATTATGTCCTGGAAGCACCGCTGGGTGCGAGGCCTGCTACTGACGACGTTAAGAACGTCTGGCAGAGCAAAGCTGATGACTACTCGATAGTTCAATGTGCCATGCTTTACGGCTTAGAACCGGGTCTTCAACGACGTTTTGAACGTCATGGAGCATATGAGATGTTCCAGGAGTTGAAGTTAATATTTCAAGCAAATGCCCGGATTGAGAGATATGAAGTCTCCAATAAGTTCTACAGCTGCAAGATGGAGGAGAATAGTTCTGTCAGTGAGCATATACTCAAAATGTCTGGGTATAATAATCCCTTGATTCAACTGGGAGTTAATCTTCCGGATGATAGCATCATTGACAGAATTCTTCAATCACTGCCACCAAGCTACAAGAGCTTCGTGATGAACTATAACATGCAAGGGATAAGATGATTCCCGAGCTCTTCGCAATGCTAAAGGCTGCGGAGGTAGAAATCAAGAAGGAGCATCAAGTGTTGATGGTCAATAAGACCACCAGTTTCAAGAAAAAGGGCAAAGGGAAGAAGAAGGGGAACTTCAAGAAGAACATCAAGCAAGTTGCTGTTCAGGAGAAGAAACCCAAGTCTGGACCTAAGCCTGAGACTGAGTGCTTCTACTGCAAGCAGACTGGACACTGGAAGCGGAACTACCCCAAGTATTTGGCGGATAAGAAGGATGGCAAGGTGAACAAAGGTATATGTGATATACATGTTATTGATGTGTACCTTACTAATGCTCGCAGTAGCACCTGGGTATTTGATACTGGTTCTGTTGCTAATATTTGCAACTCGAAACAAGGGCTACAGATTAAACGAAGATTGGCTAAGTACGAGGTGACGATGCGCGTGGGAAATGGTTCCAAAGTCGATGTGATCGCGGTCGGCACGCTACCTCTACATCTACCTTCGGGATTAGTTTTAGACCTAAATAATTGTTATTTGGTGCCAGCGTTAAGCATGAACATTATATCTGGATCTTGTTTGATGCGAGACGGTTATTCATTTAAATTAGAGAATAATGGTTGTTCTATTTATATGAATAATATCTTTTATGGTCATGCACCCTTGAAGAGTGGTCTATTTTTGTTGAATCTCGATAGTAGTGATACACATATTCATAATATTGAAGCCAAAAGATGCAGAGTTGATAATGATAGTGCAACTTATTTGTGGCACTGCCGTTTAGGTCATATCGGTGTAAAGCGCATGAAGAAACTCCATACTGATGTACTTTTGGAACCACTTGATTATGAATCACTTGGTACTTGCGAACCGTGCCTCATGGGGAAGATGACTAAAACGCCGTTCTTCGGAACTATGGAGAGAGCAACAGATTTGTTGGAAATCATACATACAGATGTATGTGGTCCGATGAATGTTGAGGCTCGTGGCGGATATCATTATTTTCTCACCTTCACAGATGATTTAAGTAGATATGGGTATATCTACTTAATGAAACATAAGTCTGAAACATTTGAAAAGTTCAAAGAATTTCAGAGTGAAGTTGAAGATCATCGTAACAAGAAAATAAAGTTTCTACGATCTGATCGTGGAGGAGAATATTTGAGTTATAAGTTTGGTCTTCATTTGAAACAATGCGGAATAGTTTCGCAACTCACGCCGCCCGGAACACCACAGCGTAATGGTGTGTCCGAACGTCGTAATCGTACTCTACTAGATATGGTGCGATCTATGATGTCTCTTACTGATTTACCGCTATCATTTTGGGGTTATGCTTTAGACACGGCCGCATTCATGTTAAATAGGGCACCATCAAAATCCGTTGAGACAACGCCTTATGAACTGTGGTTTGGCAAGAAACCAAAGTTGTCGTTTCTTAAAGTTTGGGGCTGCGATGCTTATGTGCAAAAGCTTCAACCTGATAAGCTCGAACCCAAATTGGAGAAATGTGTCTTCATAGGATACCCAAAGGAGACTGTTGGGTACACCTTCTATCAGAGATCCGAAGGCAAGACTTTTGTTGCTAAATTCAGAATCTTTCTGGAGAAGGAGTTTCTCTCGAAAGAAGTGAGTGGGAGGAAAGTAGAACTTGATGAGGTAATTGTACCTGCTCCCTTATTGGAAAGTAGTTCATCGCAGAAACCGGTTTCTGTGACGCCTACACCAATTAGTGAGGAAGTTAATGATGATGATCATGGAACTTCAGATCAAGTTGTTACTGAACCTCGTAGGTCAACCAGAGTAAGATCCGCACCAGAGTGGTACGGTAATCCTGTTCTGGAGGTTATGCTACTAGACCATCACGAACCTACGAACTATGAGGAAGCGATGATGAGCCCAGATTCCGCGAAATGGCTTGAGGCCATGAAATCTGAGATGGGATCCATGTATGAGAACAAAGTGTGGACTTTGGTTGACTTGCCCGATGATCGGCAAGCAATTGAGAATAAATGGATCTTCAAGAAGAAGACTGACGCTGACGGTAATGTTACTGTCTATAAAGCTCGACTTGTTGCAAAAGGTTTTCGACAAGTTCAAGGGATTGACTACGATGAGACCTTCTCACCCGTAGCGATGATTAAGTCTGTCCGAATCATGTTAGCAATTGCCACATTTTATGATTATGAAATTTGGAAAATGGATGTCAAAACTGCATTCCTGAATGGATTTCTGGAAGAAGAGTTGTATATGATGCAACCGTAAGGTTTTGTCGATCCAAAGGGAGCTAACAAAGTGTGCAAGCTCCAGCGATCCATTTATGGACTGGTGCAAGCCTCTCGGAGTTGGAATAAACGCTTTGATAGTGTGACCAAAGCATTTGGTTTTGTACAGACTTTTGGAGAAGCCTGTATTTACAAGAAAGTGAGTGGGAGCTCTGTAGCATTTCTAATATTATATGTGGATGACATATTGCTGATTGGAAATGATATAGAATTTCTGAATAGCATAAAGGGATACTTGAATAAGAGTTTTTCAATGAAAGACCTCGGTGAAGCTGCGTATATATTGGGCATCAAGATCTATAGAGATAGATCAAGACGCTTAAATTGGACTTTCACAAAGCACATACCTTGACAAAGTTTTGAAGAAGTTCAAAATAGATCAAGCAAAGAAAGGGTTCTTGCCTGTGTTACAAGGTGTGAAGTTGAGTCAGACTCAATGCCCGACCACCGCAGAAGATAGAGAGAAGATGAAAGATGTTCCATATGCTTCAGCCATAGGCTCTATCATGTATGCAATGTTGTGTACCAGACCTGATGTGTGCCTTGCTATAAGTTTAGAGGGAGGTACCAAAGTAATCCAGGAGTGGATCACTGGACAGCGGTCAAGAACATCCTAAAATACCTGAAAAGGACTAAGGATATGTTTCTCATTTATGGAGGTGACAAAGAGCTCACCGTAAATGGTTACGTTGATGCAAGCTTTGACACTGATCCGGACGATTCTAAATCGCAAACCGGATACGTGTTTACATTGAACGGTGGAGCTGTCAGTTGGTGCAGTTCTAAACAAAGCGTCGTGGTGGGATCTACATGTGAAGCGGAGTACATAGCTGCTTCCGAAGCAGCAAATGAAGGAGTCTGGATGAAGGAGTTCATATCCGATCTAGGTTTCATACCTAGTACATCGGGTCCAATGAAAATCTTTTGTGACAATACTGGTGCAATTGCCTTGGCGAAGGAATCCAGATTTCACAAGAGAACCAAGCACATCAAGAGACGCTTCAATTCCATCCGGGATTTAGTCCAGGTGGGAGACATAGAAATTTGCAAGATACATACGGATCTGAATGTTGCAGACCCGTTGACTAAGCCTCTTCCACGAGCAAAACATGATCAGCACCAAGGCTCCATGGGTGTTAGAATCATTACTGTGTAATCTAGATTATTGACTCTAGTGCAAGTGGGAGACTGAAGGAAATATGCCCTAGAGGCAATAATAAAGTTATTATTTATTTCCTTATATCATGATAAATGTTTATTATTCATGCTAGAATTGTATTAACCGGAAACATAATACTTGTGTGAATACATAGACAAACAGAGTGTCACTAGTATGCCTCTCTTGACTAGCTCGTTGATCAAAGATGGTTATGTTTCCTAGCCATAGACATGAGTTGTCATTTGATTAATGGGATCACATCATTAGGAGAATGATGTGATTGACTTGACCCATTCCGTTAGCTTAGCACTCGATCGTTTAGTATGTTGCTATTGCTTTCTTCATGACTTATACATGTTCCTATGACTATGAGATTATGCAACACCCGTTTACCGGAGGAACACTTTGTGTGCTACCAAACGTCACAACGTAACTGGGTGATTATAAAGGTGCTCTACAGGTGTCTCCTAAGGTACTTGTTGGGTTGGCGTATTTCGAGATTAGGATTTGTCACTCCGATTGTCGAAGAGGTATCTCTGGGCCCTCTCGGTAATGCACATCACTCAAATCTTGCAAGCATTGCAACTAATGAGTTAGTTGTGGGATGATGTATTACGAAACGAGTAAAGAGACTTGCCGGTAACGAGATTGAACTAGGTATTGAGATATCGACGATCGAATCTCGGGCTAGTAACATACCGATGACAAAGGGAACAACGTATGTTGTTATGCAGTCTGACCGATAAAGATCTTCGTAGAATATGTGGGAGCCAATATGAGCATCCAGGTTCCGCTATTGGTTATTGACCGGAGACGTGTCTCGGTCATGTCTACATAGTTCTCAAACCCATAGGGTCCGCACGCTTAAAGTTTCGATGACAGTTATATTATGAGTTTATATGTTTTGATGTACCGAAGGTTGTTCGGAGTCCCGGATGTGATCACGGACATGACGAGGAGTCTCAAAATGGTCGAGACATGAAGATTGATATATTGGAAGCCTATATTTGGATATCAAAAGTGTTCCGGGTGAAATCGGGATTTTACCGGAGTACCAGAGGGGTTACCGGAACCCCCCGGGAGTTAATGGGCCATAGTGGGCTTTAGTGGAGATGAGGAGAGGCGGCCAGGGCAAGGGCCACGCGCCCCTCCCCCCTAGTCCGAATAGGATAAGGAGAGGGGCGGCGCCCCCCCTTTCCTTCCTCTCCTCCACCTCTTTCCCCCTTCTCCTATTCCAACAAGGAAGGGAGGGAGTCCTACTCCCGGTGGGAGTAGGACTCCTCCTGGCGCGCCTCCTCCCTGGCCGGCCGCACCTCCCCCCTTGCTCCTTTATATACGGGGGCAGGGGGCACCCCAAAGACACAACAATTGATCGTTTGATCTTTTAGCCGTGTGCGGTGCCCCCCTCCACCATAGTCCACCTCGATAATACTGTAGTTGTGCTTAGGCGAAGCCCTGCGTCGGTAGAACATCATCATCGTCACCACGCCGTCGTGCTGACGAAACTCTCCCTCAACACTCGGCTGGATCGGAGTTCGAGGGGCGTCATCGGGCTGAACGTGTGCTGAACTCGGAGGTGCCGTGCGTTCGGTACTTGATCGGTCGGATCGTGAAGACGTACGACTACATCAACCGCGTTGTGCTAGCGCTTCCGCTTTCGGTCTACGAGGGTACGTGGACAACACTCTCCCCTCTCGTTTCTATGCATCACCATGATCTTGCGTGTGCGTAGGAATTTTTTTGAAATTACTACGTTCCCCAACACTAAGGTTTATCAATCCGTGGAGGCGTAGGATGAAGATGGTCTCTCTCAAACAACCCTGCAACCAAATACAAGAAATCTCTTGTGTCCCCAACACACCCAATACAATGGCAAATTGTATAGGTGCACTAGTTCGGCGAAGAGATGGTGATAAAAGTGTAATATGGATGGTAGAAATATATTTTATAATATGAATAAATAAAAACAAGGTAGCAATTGATAAAAGTGAGCACAAACGGTATTGCAATGCTTGAAAATGAGGCCTAGGGTCCGTACTTTTGCTAGTGCAATCTCTCAACAATGCTAATATAATTGGATCATATAACCATCCCTCAACGTGCAATGAAGAATCACTCCAAAGTTCCTATCTAGTGGAGAACATAAGACGAAATTGTTTGTAGGGTACGAAACAACCTCAAAGCTATTCTTTCCGTTCGATCTATTCAAGAGTTTGTACTAAAATAACACAATGCTATTCTTTCCGTTCGATCTATCCTAGAGTTCGTACTAAAATAACACCAAATAATTTCAGATTCATAATACTCAATCAATCACAGAGAACATCGAAGAGTGCCCCAAGATTTCTACCGGTGAAACAAAGACAAGAATGTGCATCAACCCCTATGCATAGATTACCCAAATGTCACCTCGGGAATCCGCGAGTTGAGTGCCAAAGCATACATCAAGTGAATCAATATGATACCCCATTGTCACCACGAGTATTCATATGCAAGACATATATCAAGTGCTCTCAAATCGATAAAAGTATTCAATCCGATAAAACGAAATCTCAAAGGGAAAACTCAATTCATCACAAGATAGAGAGGGGAAAACACCATATGATCCGACTATATTAACAAAGCCTGCGATACATCAAGATCGTGACATCTCAAGAACACGAGGGAGAGAGAGAGAGATATTAAACACATAGCTACTAGTACAAACCCTCAGCCCCGAGGGTGGACTACTCCCTCCTCATCGTGGTGGCCGCCGGGATGATGAAGATGGTCACCGGTGATGATCTCCCCCTCCGGCAGGGTGCCGGAATGGGGTCTAGATTGGATTTCATGGATAAAAAGGCCTTGCGCTGGCGGAACTTCTGATCTAGGGTTATCCCGAAGGGTTTTGGAATATTTAACGACTTATAGGGCGAAGAGGGGGTGTGGGAGGCCACCGAGGTGGGCACAACCCTCCTGGGCACGCCTGGGCCCCCAGGCGTGCCCTGGTGGGTTGTGCCCCCCTCGAGGCACCCCCAGGTGCTTCTCTGGCCCACTGGATGTCTTCTGGTCCATAAAAAATCCACAAAAAGTTCCGCAATGTTTGGACTCCGTTTGATATTGATTTCCTGCGATGTAAAAAACAAGCAAAAGAACAGCAACTGGCACTGGGCACTGGGTCAATAGGTTAGTCCCAAAAATGATATAAAGTTGCTATAAAATGATTGTAAAACATCCAAGAATGATAATATAATAGCATGAATACTTCATAAATTATAGATACGTTGGAGACGTATCAGCATCCCCAAGCTTAATTCCTACTAGTCCTCGAGTAGGTAAATGATAAAGAAATAATTTATGAAGTGTGAATGCTAGCAAAGTGCATAAGTTTGATCAATGATAATTTAAATCACTTTTCCTAGCATCATAACAACAATTATTTCTCATAAGAACTCATGATGACAGAGTAGCAACCAATTCACATGTTAAGGTTCAAACAATGAATTCTCTTGAAACTCAACAACCTATATTCTTAGTCACCGAGCAATTGCAATTCAACTTATTCAACAGAGTCTAAGTAAGAGCTCCACATATGCAACCATCATATAGTCTTCTATGATTTCTAACACTCACTGCATACACATGAGCAAAACGTTTCAACCGGACACATAGGAAGATAGGGGCTTATAGTTTCGCCTCCCAACGTATTCACCTCAAGGGTGGTGTCAACAATAATAACTCATGCTACCCATATTCAAATGGACATATGTGCCTAGATCTTTCCTCACCACATGATGCTTGCCAAAGGAGAAAAATAAAAAGAAATAGAGAAAAAAACTTTGACTCTTGCATAAAAGTAAATACATAAAGTAAAAGATAGGCCCTTCGCAGAGGGAAGCAGAGGCTGCCATGCGCTTATTTGTTTGTATGCTCAACCCCTTAGTGCAAAAGAACGTCATGTTATATTGCCCCTTGTGATGGCAACCTTTATTATGCAGTCTATCGCTTTTATTCTTTACCATCACAAGTTCGTACAACGCTCAATTTTCTCTTACACTAAATGATCTCACACTTTTAGAAGCACTTTTTATTGCCTTATTGCACCGATGACAACTTACTTGAACGATCTTACTTAATCCTTAGGTAGGTATGGTGGACTCTTGAAAATAAGATTTGGGTTTAAGGGTTTTTGGATGCACAAGTAGTATCTCTACTTGGTGTGGAATTTTTGGCTAGCAAAGATGGGGGGCAAGCACCACATGTTGAAGGATCTATGGCAATATAACTTCTATGTGAATATGAACAAACATAAATCATTACGTTGTCTTCCTTGTCCAACGTCAACAATTTTGGAATATAATATTTTGATGGGGGCTCACAATCACAAAAGATTTCCAAGGTAGTGTGTTTGCATGTAAAAGTTCTCTTCCTTATAGTAATCATTCAGGAATTGCTTTTATGACCAATATTGTGATTGTCAAGCTTCAAAAGATTTCACTTTCTAAACCCAATGTGAAGCTACCACTAGGCATGATATGAACATATAATTTCAACTTCATGATATTCAATTTATTCAACAATTTACTCATAGGATATAAGTGAAGCACAAGAGTAAATGACAAACTACTCCAAAAAATAAATATAAGTGAAGATCAAGCGAGTAGTTCTGTAAATGGGTAGCTATTTGAGGACTCTCTTTTATTTAAAAACTTTCAGATCTAAGTGTTTTATTAAAACAACAAGCAAAAAGCAAAACAAAATAAAATGACAAACCAAGAATAGCATACATCATGTGAAGAAGCAAAAACTTAGGCTCAACCGATACTAACCGATAATTGTTGAAGAAGAAGAAAGGTGTGATGCCTACCGGGGCATCCCCAAGCTTAGATGCTTGAGACTTCTTGGAATATTAACTTGGGATGCCTTGGGCATCCCCAAGCTTGAGCTTTTGTGTCTCCTTAATTCCTTTTATATCACGGTTTCCCTAAATCTTAAAAACTTCATCCACACAAAACTCAACAAGAACTCGTGAGACAAGTTAGCATAAACCAATGCAAAAACCTTATCATTCTCTACTGTAGCAAATCACAAAAATTATTATTCAACATTGCATACTAAATGCCTCTGCGTATTTAATACTCCTATCCTCAAATAGAATCATTAAACAAGCAAACATATGCAAACAATGCAAACATAACAGCAATCTGCCAAAACAGTACAGTCTGTAAAGAATGCAGGAGTATCAATACTTATTTGACTCCAAAAATTATGAAAATTTACCACACTGTAGAATATTTATCAGAGCTTACTGTGCAAAAAGTTTCAAAATTTTATCACATTCTGACTTTTCTCGGGAATTTTTTCAACATTGATAAACTTTCTGTTTTGAAACAGCAACTCATATGCTTGCAAAATAAGCATGGCAAAGACTATACTTGACATTTTTATTGAAATAAAAGATGCAAAATATTATTCTAAATAACAGAAAGAAAATACTCATAAAATAAAATGACGCTCCAAGCAAAACACATATCATGTGACGAATGAAAATATAGCTCCAGGTGAGGTTACTGATAATGTTGGAGACGAAAGAGCGGATGGCTTCCGGGGCATCCCCAAGCTTAGTTGCTTGGATCTTCCTTGGATATTAACTTGGGGTGCCTTGGGCATCCCCAAGCTTAGGTTCTTGTCACTCCTTATTCTCCTCATATTGACATCTCACCCAAAACTTGAAAACTTCAGTCACACAAAACTTAACAGAACTTCGTGAGATAGGTTAGTATGATAAAGAGCAAACCATTTCACTTTGGTACTGTCAAAGACAAGATTCATAATTTTTTCCACACAATTCCTATTGTAACATATCATTTCCACAATTTATATTGAGCAATATAAGCCATAGAAACTAGAAAACAAGCAAACTATGCATTGAAAACAGAATCTATCAAAAACAGAACAGTCTGTAGTAATCTGTACTCCAACCATACTTCTGCTACTCCAAATTTTTTGAGTAATTAGGACAACGTAGATAATTTATTTATCTATCAACTGTAAAAAATTCAGATCAGAAGCACGTTCCAGTGAATTTTCAAAATTCCTGGACTCAGCGCAAAAGTTTCTGTTTTTGCATAGATTCAAGTCAACTATCATCCACACTATCCCAAAGGCTTTACTTAGCAATTTATTGAAACAAAAGCAATAAAACATGATTACTATAGTAGCATAATCTTGTGAGCACACAAAAATAGTAGGTAAAAGTGTTGGGTTGTCGCCCAACAAGCGCTTTTCTTTAATTCCTTTTTAGCTAGGCATGATGATTTCAATGATGCTCACATAAAAGATAAGAATTGAAACATGAAGAGAGCATCATGAAGCATATGACTAGAAAATTTAAGTCTAACCCACTTCCTATGCATAGGGATTTGTGAGCAAACAACTTATGGGAACAAGAATCAACTAGCATAGGAAGGCAAAATAAGTGCAACTTCAGAACTTTCAACATAAAGAGAGGAAACTTGATATTAGTGAGAAGCCTACAAGTATATGTTCCTCTCTCATAATAATTTTCAGTAGCATCATGAATGAATTCAACAATATAACTATCACATAAAGCATTCTTTTCATGATCCACAAGCATACAAATTTTATTACTCTCCACATAAGCAAATTTATTCTCATGAATAGTACTGGGAGCAAACTCAACAAAATAACTATCATAGATTGAAAATTAAAATCATGATGACAAGTTTCATGGTTATCATTATTCAATATAGCATGCATGTCATCACCATAATCATCATAGATAGCAACTTTGTTGTCATAATCAATTGAAACCTCTTCCGAAATAGTGGATTCATCACTAAATAAAGTCATGACCTCTCCAAATACACTTTCATAATTATTATCATAATATTCAACACCCTCCAAAATAGTGGGATCATCATTACATAAAGTTGACACTCTTCCGAACCCACTTCCATCAATATAATCATCATACATAGGAGGCATGCAATCATCATAATAAATTTTCTCATCAAAACTTGGGGGACTAAAAATATCGTCTTCATCAAATATAGCATCCCCAAGCTTATGGCTTTGCATATCAATAGCATCATGGATATTCAAAGAATTCATACTAGCAACATTGCAATCATGCTCATCATTTATGTCAAACATTTTATTGAATTCTTCTTCTATCAATTGAGCACAATTTTCCTTTCCATCAATTTCACAAAAGACATTATAAAGATGAATAATATGAGACCATCTCAATTCCATTTTTTGTACTTTTCTTTTATAAAACCAAACAAGTGATAAAACAAGAAACTAAAAGATTCGATTGCAAGATCTAAAGATATACCTTCATGCACTCACCTCCCCGGCAACGACGCCAGAAAAGAGCTTCATTGATGGGATGTGAGTGCCGCTTACCTAGCCTCCCCGGCAACGGTGCCAGAAAAGAGCTTGATGTCTACTACGCAACTTTATTCTTGTAGACACGTGTTGGGACTCCAAGCGCAGAGTTTTGTAGGACAGTAGCAATTTTCCCTCAAGTGGATGACCTAAGGTTTATCACTCTGTGGGAGGCATAGGATGAAGATGGTCTCTCTCAAACAACCCTCCAACCAAATACAAGAAATCTCTTGTGTCCCCAACACACCCAATACAATGGCAAATTGTATAGATGCACTAGTTCGGTGAAGAAATGGTGATAAAAGTGTAATACGGATGGTAGAAATATATTTTTATAATCTGAATAAATAAAAACAGCAAGGTAGCAATTGATAAAAGTGAGCACAAACGGTATTGCAATGCTTGAAAATGAGGCCTAGGGTCCGTACTTTCGCTAGTGCAAACCTCAACAATGCTAATATAATTGGATAATATAACCATCCCTCAACATGTAATGAAGAATCACTCCAAAGTTCCTATCTAGTGGAGAACATAAGAAGAAATTGTTTGTAGGGTACGAAACCACCTCAAAGCTATTATTTCCGTTCGATCTATTCAAGAGTTCGTACTAAAATAACACAAAGCTATTCTTTCCGTTCGATCTATCCTAGAGTTTGTACTAAAATAACACCAAATAATTTCATATTCATAATAATCAAGCCATCACAAAGAACCTCAGAGATTGCCCCAAGATTTCTACTGGAGAAACAAAGACAAGAACATGCATCAACCCCTATGCATAGATTACCCCAATGTCACCTCGGGAATCCGCGAGTTAAGTGCCGACATACATCAAGTGATTCAATATGATACCCCATTGTCACCATGAGTATTCATTTGCAAGACATATATCAAGTGCTCTCAAATCCATAAAAGTATTCAATCCGATAAAACGAAATCTTAAAGGGAAAACTCAATTCATCACAAGATAGAGAGGGGAAAACACCATATGATCCGACTATATTAATAAAGCCCACGATACATCAAGATCGTGACATCTCAAGAACATGAGAGAGAGAGATTAAACACATAGCTACTAGTACAAACCCTCAGCCCCGAGGGTGGACTACTCCCTCCTCATCGTGGTGGCCGCCGGGATGATGAAGATGGCCACCCGTGATGATCTCCCCCTCCGGCAGGGTGCCGGAACGGGGTCTAGATTGGATTTCATGGATACAGAGGCCTTGCGGCGGTGAAACTTATGATCTAGGGTTACCCCAAAGGGTTTTGGAATATTTGACGATTTATAGGACGAAGAGGGGGTGTGGGAGGCCACTGAGGTGGGCACAACCCACCTGGTCATGCCTGGGCCCCCAGGTGCGCCCTGGTTGGTTGTGCCCCCCTCGGGACACCCCCCAGGTGCTTCTCTGGCTCACTGGATGTCTTCTGGTCCATAAAAATCCACAAAAGGTTTCGCGGTGTTTGGACTCCATTTGATATTGATTTCCCGTGATGTAAAAAACAAGCAAAAAACAGCAAGTTGCACTGGGCACTGGGTCAATAGGTTAGTCCCAAAAAATGATATAAAGTTGCTATAAAATGATTGTAAGCATCCAAGAATGATAAAATAATAGCATGAATACTTCATAAATTATAGATACGTTGGAGACGTATCACCCCCGTCCATTAGCACTTTCCGAAGACGGCAACCGCCCACGATTGGGTCAAGAAGCAGTGCAGCGGGGCATCTAATCGGGGTGGACCTCGGCTGATCTTTATGATCAAAGATGGTTGGTGTGTCTATCCACACGCCCCGAGCTGTTACGTGCCTGATAGAATTAACTTCCCGAAGAACGCACTTCCTCTGATTATTGGACGTAAACGTTTCATAGACCATCATGACCTCGTCATCGTCTGAGGACTCCTCTGCATGCCTAGGCATGCCAGTGAGGAGGGTTAGGCCTCCCTTATCCACTTGCCTCATCACCCAGCAGTCGCGAAGGCTGTGGGTTGGGTAGGTGTTTAGCTGAACGGAGTGGATCGGGCATGGCTTGTCCAGGAGGCCATCGAGGGCAGTCATGTTATGTATCAGATAGAATTAACATCCCGGAGAGCACGCTTCCTCTGATTATTGGACGTAAATGTTTCATAGATCATCAGGACCTCGTCATCGCCCGAGGACTCCTCCGCATGCCTAGGCGTGCCAGTGAGGAGGGTTAGGCCTCCCTTAGCCACTTGCCTCATCACCCAGCTGTCGCGAAGGCTGTGGGTTGGGCAGGTGTTTAGTTGAACGGAGTGGATCGGGCATGGCTTATCCAGGAGACCATCGAGGGTTGTCCAGGAGCGGCCGGCGGTTTTCTTCTTCTGAGGTCGCTTGACTGATGTGTGCTGTGCATGGAGTTCGCGACTAGGTGTGGGCCTGTCACACTTCAATTTGTTGTCACAGATCGAATCTGTTTGTTTTGCTTGGGCCAGCCATGTGTGTTCAATGGTACAGACTTTTCTACACTAGATCGGATAGCTCCGGGAGTGTTTGAACACAACAATGGTTGAGAGCATTTGAAACGCCTTTATCTTTGCATCCACGCTGAAAGGCTGCTATTATTTCTAAGTCCCAGTAATCTGGTATGTCGTT